>NW_023270231.1:14356970-14553084 GCF_011800145.1 Mirounga leonina | reverse complement strand
TTCCCTTCCCTTCCCTTCCCTTCCCTTCCCTTCCCTTCCCTTCCCTTCATCTCTTCCCTTCCATTCTGTTTTTCTCTTTCTCCCTCACTTTCTACCTCTCTTTCTTTCTTAACTCTTTAATTTGCTGTGAGGGCCCCATAGAGATCCTAGCACAGATCACTTTCACTGGAAAGGCAGTACCTTGAGAAGCCACGTGTGGAGAAGGAGTGTGTAGGCCGCCTCTGTGTAATTGTCACAGTCCAAGTGAAGATCACGGAGTTTGTACAGGTACCTATGGAGGGAAATATGCTAGGTTATCAGGTTCAGTAATAAGGAGGCAGGAGGTAGGGCCAGGTGGGACTCAGACAGAACAACTTGGCACCTTTTAGGATCACAAAGGAGTCCTCCATCTCTGATAATCAGCTCCCCCTACATGGGTGATGACAGCAGCCCTTAGAGTTGGTGGGATACTTCATGTGTGACAGGTACCATGCCAAGTATTTCGAAAGCCTTAGATCATTTAATCCTCATGGCAACCCTGGGAGATGGGTTTGTTGAGAATTCCCACTTCCAGATGAGAAAACTATGGCCTAGAGAAGTTAAGTATCATCGCAGCCAGTATGCAACTTGATACTGAAGAGCCTGGCCAATGCAATATGACAAGTAAGGAAAATAAAGGAAGAGGAAATGAATAAATCACAGAAGTCTTGTGCTAATAACTGGAAGATCTGGAACATGATCCAGGCTCATTGTCTCCAGAGCCTGTGCTCTGAACACTGTACCATTCCAGGAGAATGAACAAGCAATAGCACTATAAAGGATAGTTCTTACCCTGTCTTCAGTGTTCTCTTGGTATAAAAGAAGTGTATTTTCTGGTAAGAAAAGGAAGTGGATCAGGGCCTCAAGATTGGATATTCATGTAGAGACCTTGAGCTGTCAGTAGGGAGAATATACTATTCAACCATAACCACATTCCCTCCTTTTCTCCCTTTGCAATGTGAGGTTCCAGTACTGAACCCTGGGATGACTCTACATTGTAAAAATACAGTTGTGATCTATGTTGTGAAGGAGAGGTCTGTGGTACTATGAGAACAGGATTCATCCAGGTGGGGAGAGGAGGGACTTCTAGAAAATTTCCATTGCATGGCAGTTAGGCTAGGATCTAAAAGTAAAGGGAAGAATGAGGGATGAGCATCCCAGGTAGAAAGATTTGCTCATTCATTCATCCAACAAATGGGTACTTTATATGTTATATTCACCCTCCCAATCATCCTTTTATAGATAAGAAAACAAATTTATGTTAAAGTAGACAGAGCAAGAAATAGGTAGAACTGGGTTTCAACATCAGCAATTTCTGCCTCTATAGTCATGGCCATTCCATTCTTGTCCCTCACCTTTCTTCTCATCAATCAGAGTTATCAGTGCAATTACATGTGGTTTGCATGCAGGGAGTGTTGAGCATGTGTTCTACCTTTAGAGGTTTCTACAGGTTTCTTTAGAGGTTTTGTATGTATATAGCTGAACCCTACCTTATATCCTTGGTCCCTTAAATCCCTAGATAGCTGGGTCCAAAAACCTTTAAGAGAGCAGCCAGAGGGACAGATTTCCTGCAACTTTCAGCTCCCTGATCAATCAAGGCACCCTCTCCTCTCCTTTGCCAACTCAAGGATTTGGTGATCTACTAAAGAGCCCAAAGGAAAACACCCTGATGGACCTGACCAGGGATTCAAACTCAACAGCTACACAGGTCAGATGGGCAGCTTGAGTGAGGTAGGCACAGTGAAGTTCAGTGGGGAATGGAGACAATGTCATGACCAGAGTACTCCAATTTTGTCAGGACAGGAGGAGGGCTCAGTGTTGCCACACCTTCTGAGTTTTTTAGAGGAGGGATATTTTTATTTTTATGTAAAATCTCTAGATTTTAAAATTTTGGCAACCAATTTAAAAATGTTTTTAAATACTATGCCTGCCAAACAGAACAGGTTTCCAGACTATATCCTGTTACATTGTTTGGTTTAGGCAAATGCGGTTTTCCTAGATTACAACAGAACTCAAATCTCCAGAGCTTATGGAGATCTGGGGCTCACCATCTGTGTTTCTAAAATGGGAAGGAGAGAAAAGAGGTTGGAGAGATAGATCCATGTGCTAGACACTTTACCTATAGCATCTCATTTAATCCTAAAAACAGAAGGTAGAATGGAAACATTCTATAAGGGGAAACCTCAGCCCAGAGAGACTGAGTGATCTTATCCAGGGTCACAGAGAAGACAAGGTGAAGACCCCAGGCCCTTTGGACTCCAAAGCTTTACACTACTATAATAAGTCCTGTCTAGCGATTTTATAAATACTACCTAAGCTTAGGACAGCCTATGGAATTATCTTTTATCCAAATGATAGTTCCTATTCCTGGAATAATGCTAAACTAAGTACCTAAAAATATCTGCAATAATAGCAGAGTAGGTTCAGACTTGGAGTCTCTGGCCTTTGACAGAATGGGTCAAAAGACTTGAAAATGTTTGTTAACCTTCTGGTCAATTTCTCTTTGTGGACTCTTGTCTCATGAGGATATGCGCATATGAGGATATGTATGTCTTATCTTGGACACATAAGACATACATATAAGAATTTTGTCGTTGTGCTATTTATGATAGAAAAAAGTTGGAAACAACTTAAATGTTCAATAATATAGGATTGGCTATATAAATTACAGTATATTCTGGAAAGAGAATTTTATAGTTTCATTAAAAATTATGTTAAAATTCATCTGTTGACATGGAATTCTTGTCAAGCAAAGAATAAATTATGAGCAATATGATCTCATTTTTGTAAAAAATATGCAGGCATAGAATTCTATCTATATATAAATATAAAAGGGTCTGAGAATATGTATGGATTATGGGAGTTTATGTCATTTCTTTTGTTTTTGTCTGTATTTTATGAGTTTTTTTGTTGCTGTTGTTTTGGTAATAAGTATGCATTATTTTTGTAATGAGTAAAAATAACAGTAAAAAAACTTCGGAGAAAAAAATATGAGATTCCGAGAAAAATTGGCAAGGGAGTTTTTTGCTCCAGGCTAATGTCTTCCAAACCCCCACCTTCATGATATATTCAAATAAATGTCTTTTAAATGCCTACAAGGAAGCAGGTATCATGCATCTTGGTATTTTTTTCCCTTTGAAATTGGGCTGGCCAATGGTCTAACTACAGGCTTCATAAACCCTGGACTTGGGCCTCATGTGCCCGCCTTCAACAAATGTAGATGGAATTCACCAGCTGTCCACAAGGTGGGTTAAGGAAAGTGTGGTCTGTGGACACAGCAAAACAGTATGGCGGGCCACAGAAGTCCAAGTAGTATGGGGGGCTGCTTATAGGAAAATGAAAGGAATTGAATCTGGGAAGATTGATGGTAATCGGAATACAGAGGGACCTAGTGTTAAGAAGATAAGTTTAAATTTTATCCTGAAGGCAGTGGGGAGCCATCGATGGATACAGAGCAGGAGAATGACACAGCAGGTCTGGGTTTTAGAAAATCAAAATCTTACCTTATGTACATCTCTTCCCGATTGTTATCTTTGTAGAAATTCTAGGTAGTGAAGGAAAAACAGTGATGAGTGTTTTTCTTTGCAGAGCAGCAGGGGTAGAGGGTATAGTGAAGGAGATGTGAGGAAGACTGCTGTTTAGTATCTGGGGACCCTGAGATGGGAGCACAAAATTTATTTTCCTGAATGCATCAAACACCCTTCTTAAGAGATTCTGCCTTGAAAGTCACTTCCCTGATCCTTAGACTGTAAAGGGACAGAGGGGGTACCTCAACCATCATATACTAGGGGTGAAGTTGAGCTATTTGCTGCACTGAGAGGGGCTGTCAAGATTGAGGCAGTCTACTTTGACAGAGTCTACAACAAAAGGCAGCCCAGCTTGATGTTGACAAGCTCAGACCTAGTACTCAGACGGAGCTGGTTGGACTCAGGGTAATAGCAGTAATCAGAGTAATAGGAATAGTAATAGATCCCAAGGAGAATAATGGATCATAACCCCTGTTGGTACAGCAGTATGAAGAGTTATGATGAGACTCCACAGGCAAAAACACTTAAACTTGGCAATACCTAGGAAGCCTGACTCAAGCTCAGGGGTCATTTATACTAGTAGTGGTCCTGGGCTCCACCACCAGAGATCCTAATCTCATGCATTTGTAAATGAGTCCTTACAAATTCTGAGCCACGAGGTCATGGTCTGACCCATGAGCCATACGTTGAGAAGACCCTGGCTTAACCCAATGTACCCACGTGCACCAGAGGCTCAGAGAGGGCGAGGTGATGTGTCCCAGGGTACACAGTTAGTGGGTGGCAAAGCCACATGAGACCTCAGCTCCCCTGACACCCTCCCCCTGTCCTCCTTCCTGATGCCATGTTTATGCCACACCAAAAGCTAGCAGGGTCTAATTGCTTGTGGATCTGCCTGTCCCAAACTCTCTCCCTGGTCAGAGTCTGACTGTTGAAAGTCAGTTTCTTCAACTAACTTCTGTCTCTCCATAGAGAGAAATTGCTAAACTCCTGGAAAACCCCTCTTCCTGCTCTTTATGTAAATTGGACCTAGTGGAGTTATTAGCAGTGAATTCCTTTCTGCTGTAATCAGGATTTTTAAACTCACCTTAGCATTTCAGAAAATCAATGGCAATATCTAGGCTGTTAAAAAGGGAGTCCACTTAGAGTAAACAGAGGCCACACAAAGGAACTATAGGACAGGACTTATATTGCTGGAGCATTGAGCATGTCAGGGGGCATTGATATAATGGATAGACCACATGGTCTTTTGGCCAACGTCATTCATTTAAACCACTTTAGGGTGGGCTGATGTGATGGTGTGAAATGCTGGGGCTGCTATTACCTGTCTCATGACCGTGTGGCAGGACATATGAAGGGAGACTTTTCAGGAGTTGGCCCTTGGCAGGTCATATGGTGTAGGGGTTAAGGGCCTGAACTTGAGATTAGCTGCTCTGATTAGCCTGGCCCATACTAATTTGTTGTAAATTCTGGTTATTAGATTACTCCATTCCGTAAGAGAAGGAAACTAATATGTAGTAAGCATTTAACCATGCCCCTGGACCGCATAACCTAAGAAATAGGTACTATTATTTTTTCTATAGAACAGATAAGCCAACTAAACCTTCAGAAAACTTCCTCGACTTGTCTATTCTATTAATTAGAACCCAGGAGCTATGTAACTCCAAAGCTCCTACTCTTAACACTTTCTAGTGCCACTTTCTTTCCATATAATGTGTTAAGTACCAAAGAAAACACTCATTTCCATTTCATCAATGAGGAAACTGAGCATGGAACGGTGAAGTTATTGGCCTCAAGTCACAGAGCTAAGCTAGCAGGTGGCAGAGTAGGAATTTGATCCCACTTTTGTCTGGTTTGCGAAGCCGTTAGCACTACTTCCCTAACAAAAGCATAGTGAACCCCCAAACCAGGCCTGCCCCCCAGGACTCTGGTCTGATGGGATCTTGGGGCAAGGTGGCCAACCCCACATACCAGCAGATTCACGGTGCAGCTCATGCGGTTGTCTTTGCTCTCGTCCGTCATCACACCCCGGTAATCGAGCAGCTTCTCCAGGAGGCCTTTCACCAGGTTCACAAAGTTTTCCACCGACTTGAAAATAGTCGGGTGCTCTGCAGCACACTCCATCAGGCTGTGGGCAGAGATGGGAGGGCAGTAAGCTCATGGCCAGTGTGTTGGTGGGCGAGGGGAGCAGATAAACCAGTGAATCCAAGCTCCTCTGGTTCATGTGTTGGCTCATTTTGTTCATTTATTCAGTCACGTATTCATTTATATACTTATTTGTCCATACAGTTTAACAAGTATTTGATTTTTTCGTCCACCATCAGAATGGGGAAAAAAAATGTCCAGTGTGGGCAATGGTGTGGAGAAATGGTCACTTGTACACATCCACATTGGAAGTAAATCAGTACAACCTTTTGAGTAGCAATTTTCACAATATCTATCAAAATTGTAAATGTACATACCCTCCCACCCAACCATTCTACTTCAGGGAATCTATTCGACAGAAAAGATTTATAATAGTTACAAATCGTGTCTACAGTGAAATAGTTGAAACCATCTTAAATGTCCATCAATCGGCAAATGGTTAATAAATTAAAGTATATTCACAAAATGTAGTTCTATGAAGACATTAAAAAGTATGAGACCTCAATATGCTGAAAAGGCTCTATAAAATATACAGATCAGTGAGAAAAGTAAGTCTCAGAACAATTTATTTTTTATTTAACCAACTGACATAGAACCTACCATGTCCCAGGCATTATTCCAAATGTCTCACAAATGGTAACTCATTTAATCTCCCATCATTGCCTTACGAGATGGGATGCTTGCAGATGGGGAAACTAAGACACAGTGAGGCCAACTAACTTGCCCAAAGTCACACAGTTGTTAAATATCAGCATTCTGGCTCTAGCGTTTGTGAGCAGAGGTGCATGTCTGCATCATGTATCTCTGTGTGCTTATAAATGTGCCAGATATGGTCAGGAAGGATAAACACCAAACTCTTAATGGTAGTTGCTTCCGACAAGGGGTCTAGGTGGGAGAATAGAGAAGAAGTATTCATTTTTAAAATTTAAATGTGCATATGTTATTTGAAAAATTTACATTTGTTATAATATTAGTATTCTAAATTTAAAAAATCAAAAATAAAAAATGTGGCATTCCTTAAGCATCGATGAGTTGTTAGGCCCTATGATAGGCATTGTGTGGGGTAGGGATGGGGAGAAAGATAAAATAAGAAATATAAAAAAAATCATGTCTACTTTCAGGAGGCCCACAGGCTAGGCAAGGGGAGACAGATGGATTAAAACTTTGATTAATGACTACTTCATATTAATCACTTATTCTGCACCAGACACTGTACTAATCACTTTTTTCTTTTTTTTTTTTCTAATCACTTTTTTCTTAAGAAAACATCACAGTAAGTCTGACTGGTAAAAATTATTCCCCTCATTTTATAGATGAAGGAATCAAGGCTCAGAGAGGTTAAATGACCTTCCCAAATCACTCTGGTGGTAAGGGGTGACCTTGGGAATCAAGCCAAATACTTCCCTATTTTCCCACAGAGAAACACTGTGGCATGTTCTCAGGCATCTTGAGTAGACAAGCATTACCCAGGCTACTATTTGTTTCTGGCTACTTTCCCCATGGCGGCTTAGGTCCCAAGAGCTCCTAGGAGGGAAAGGTGAGAAAGGCAAGGACTTTGGAGGGTCATTTCCTCCCAGAAGCCAAACCAGGCTGCAAGGAGGCGACATCTCCAACTGTGGCTGTGATCAGACAAATCCATCTTCTCCGTGGGAGAAGCACCTGTTCCCTGGCTCTCAATGAGAGATGCAAATTGCCCTGTGATTTAGGCCTGTCTGGCTCAGTCACAGCTGTGCCTGACTCCCTCTGGGACGGTCACTTCCAGCCCTGTTTCCCAAGCTAATGACAATGTGACAAAGCTTTGCCCAGTGTTTGGAGTGTGATTCCTCACAGCCTCCCAGGCAGCTCAGACCCAGAAGGTATCTCATGGCCTGAGTGCAGCCAGACTAGTGGTTCTCAGTCCCAGCTACATGTCAGAATCAGCAGGGGAGCATTTTATAAAGCTCAATGCCCACCCTAAAATCAATGACTTTGTATCTCTGGGAGTGGGAGCCAGGTAGCAGTATTTTATTTTTAAAATTCCCTAGGTGATTCCAATATGCAGCCAACGTTAAGAACAACTCGTTTAGTCCAGGGCTTTGCAAAGTTCGATGTGCATGGGAATAATGTGGGGATTAAGAGATTCTGTTAAGGGGCGCCTGGGTGGCTCAGTTGGTTAAGCGACTGCCTTCAGCTCAGGTCATGATCCTGGAGTCCCTGGATCGAGTCCCGCATCGGGCTCCCTGCTCGGCAGGGAGTCTGCTTCTCCCTCTGACCCTCCCCCTCTCATGCTCTCTCTCTATCTCATTCTCTCTCTCAAATAAATAAAATCTTTAAAAAAAAAAAAAGAGATTCTGTTAATAGATTCTGGTCGAGTAGATCTGGGCTAGGGCTTGAGATTCTGCATTTCTAAAAAGCTGGATGATGCTAGTGCTATTGGTCCTTTGTGAAGCCGGGTTCAGAACACAGTCCTGGCTTTCTTAGTTTCACTATTCTTTAGGCATAGGGTAAGAAAGCTGCTCATGGTCTAGGATCGGTGAGACGGACTGGCAGATTGTTTGGAAATCACCCAGCTGTTCACCATCCACCATCCATCCATCCACTCAACAGATATTGTTCTAGGAACTAGGGATTCAGAAATCATTAAGACACTGACTTCTAGGAAATCACAGTGTAGCAGAGGAAGCAGATACAGAAATAAAAACTAACCATAGTATATAATACTACCATTTACTGAGTACTTCCTGTGTTCCAGATTCTGTGCAAACCCATTTTATTGGTTATCTTGTTTAATACTTACAAAATTTCCTTGAGTTGGGCATTATTAACATCATCAATGTACAGAGGAGGCATGAGGCCCACGGGTCCTGCCAAGGTCACCCAGCTGTTCCTCTCCTTTGAATCCACAATAGAGGACAAGTACAATGAAAAGGGGTCCTGGGAATCTCCAGGTGATGCAGATAATTCCTCACTCAACGGAAGGAGAGGTGGCAGAACCCTTGCCAGCCACTCCAGGTCTAAGCTCCTGCCTTGAGGGGCCTGGAGGGAACTCACACGGCCTTGAAATTGATTTGCATTCAGTGTGGGAGGCCTTCAGAGGGAGGAGCCCAGGCCCACTCTGTCAGTGCTGATGGAACTGGGTTTTCATTCACTCCTTTAAAAATGATGTATGCAGCACTACATATGACAGGTCCTCTTTCAGGTACTGAACTGGCTTGGGTGGGATCTTGGCCCTAGAACACATTCTCTGCCCCCTTCAGCTTTCCAGCTCCCTAGCCACTTCTAGAAAAATTCTCAGGCAGACGGCATACAGCAGGATAGCACGTCTAATTACTCCATTCAATGTGGGACCTTCACATTAAGACAGTTACGGACAAACGGGAGTGGGCTATGAGGACAGTTCTGAGGGTAAGGAGGAGTGGGATGTTCTGTAAGGTTGTATAGCTTGTGTACTGCACAAGAGCCCACAAAGGCTGAAATTCAGCCCCACTCCATGCCCTAAGCCTTGTGCCTTAATGCAGGGCTATAGCTGCCCCAGGAAGGGAAGCCCTGCTCTATTCACAGAGGCACCATCATATTCCTAAGCCGTGTACCCACAGGACTGTGTTTGCCCAGAGCAGGTCCTACATACCAGTGGAAGCCCTGAATGAAGGGCTGAGTAGATGGGCTGGAGGAACTGAGGATGACTAGCCTGGAGGAGATATGCCAGGTAGGTTCATGGTTTCAAATAACCACATCAGTATCTACCTGGAGAATAATAATAATAATAGCTAATATTTCCAGAGTAATTACTAGTTATCAGAAATTGTGCTAAGTACTTTACATGACTTCTCTTGCATAATCTCAATGAAAACTCTAAGAGCTGGATAGTATTTTTATCCCCAGTTTGCAGATAAGGAAACTTGAGGCTCAGAAAGTTCAAAGGAAGAAGCAAGGACCTGGCCCCTGGACATTCTAATGGGACCTTGACTCCTCCGGTTGTGTTTGATTAGTTTTGTAGAAATCATTCACACCTCTCTCTCAGGAGCAAAAATAATGAGCTACTTTTGATTTCCTCAACCTCTAAGGATTCCTTTTATAAATAATCACTCAGGAAGGATTTGAAAATCCTTGTTGATCATCTGAAGACTGCCACAGAGCCCCATCTGCTTATAAAAATGGAAATTGCCAGCACTATAAATGGTTTCACTTATGGTCAATATTTAGATTTTCCTTTTTAGAACTTTAAAATAAACATTGACTCAGGCAAAATGTCACTTTTTACCCTGGACAGTCAGTCTTGATACCCACCCGAGGGGCAGACAGTGGGTTTCTCCTTCCGGCTGAGCTACCTTTGCGATCCATGTGTTTAGTGAGGGTTGTGCACAGTAACAGAAGGGGGACAGGGCCCGCCGGGATGGTACTGCTGGGAATCTGCTCTGCCCATGGAGCAGGGCAAGGAGGGTCACTGTGGTTAGAGCAAAGCCTTTAGTCTTGCTTTTGTTATTAAAGTTGAAATATTCAAAAAGGATTAGGAAAAGAATCCAAAATCAGAGTTATATCAGAGAGTCATACAAATCAGAGAATATACAACTAGGAAGAAATGAGCCACAGTCCTGAACCTTGGATGAAGTCCTGGGGGAAAGGGGACAACTGACATGGAGACAGAAACTGGGAGTCAGGTGTCTGAGCAAAGTATATTTACTAAGCTTTTACCTGCTGTGTGCCAGATGCTTTATAGTTATTCATTCTTTAAAATAACCACAGGCTTATTCTTCCCATTTTATAGATGGAGATACTGAGGCTAAAGATGTGATTGGCCCAGAGTTAGAGAGATGATAGGTGGTGGGATCAGGGTTAAAACCCAATGTCTTTCTCCAAATATATAAAATTGGTCAATATGCACATGAAAAAAATGCTCATCATTAGCCATCAAGGAAACGCAAATCAAAATGACAATATCACTTTCACAGCCACTAGGATGGCTCTAATTAGTAAGAGAGATATTAACAAGTGTTAGGTTGAATATGGAAAAACTGGAACTCTCATACACAGCTGGTAGGAATGTGAGTGGTACAGTACTTTGGAAAACAGTCTCATGGTTCCTCAAAAGGCCAAACAGAGTTACCAAATGACCCAGCAATTCCACTCCTGGGCTTATACCTAAGAGAACTGTAAGCATATGTCCACACAAAAGCTTACACACAAATGTTCATAGCATCACCATTCTTAATAGTGAAAAAGTAGAAACAGCCGAAATGTCCAGTAATAGGTAAGTGAATAAACAAAATGGGGTGTCTAAACAGTGAAATATCAGTCAGCCACAAAAATGAATTAAGTGCTGACGCCTGCTACAACATGGATGACCCTTGGAAATACGCACCAAGGACCATATATTGATTCCATTTATATGAAATGTGCAGAATAGACAAATCCACAGGGACAGAAAGTAGGGGGGATGATGGCTAAAGGACATGGGGTTTCTTTTGGGAGGGAACAAAACTGTTCTACAACTGATTGTGGTTATGATTGTATAGCTCTCAAATACATTAAAAGCCATTGAACTGTACATGTTTAGTGGACTGTATAGTGTATAAATTATGTCTTAATAAGATGTTAAAACAAATCAGTGTCCTGATTCCCAGTTCAGTGCTGACCACTGTGCACTGCCTCACTCAGGTTCGGGTCCCAGCTTGTCCACCCAACTAGTTTGTTCTAGTTTCCTCAGACAAGACCCTCCCATGAGCCTCAGGGGCCAGCTCTGTGACCTGGGGATCAGAGAGTAAATGCAGCTAAATGAGGCAGTGTGCAGAGAGCATTTGGCATGGCATCCGTGTGCTTCATGCGCTCCCTATATGTTGGTCGTGATCAACATCTGTCTAAGATTAAAAGAGAAAAAAGGAAAAACTAGCAAGAATTTTTCCACAGCAAAGAGGTAACAAAAGTGAACATTTTGGTGGATTGTTTTCCCCTTCCTAACACAGCAAAGTTTCTTTTTATCTGTCCCATTCCATCAATATCAAAGAAACAGCCACTCTAGGGAGAGATATTTGAGGTTTCTTTTAAAAGTGAAGTTTCTCCAATACCAGGAGCCACCAGATGGATCTCTAGGGGGAGGAGAGAGCCTCTGAAGGCCCTGGAATTCTGAGCCCTCCAGCTTCCAGCCCACCCCCCGGCTCCTCCCGTGCATGGGGCGCTGAACTTACATCGACTCCAGCAGCTGCATGTATTGCTCATCTCCTCGGCCCCCTTCCACCTCATGGTCCAGTTTGAGGATGATTTCATTTTCAAACTGAAGAAATACGACATGGAAATCAATAATAACAATGTTAGGAGGCCGAATGTTGAAATTAGTCAATTTGTTATTTTTTTTTTTAAAGATTTTATTTATTTATTTGAGAGAGAGAATGAGAGAGAGAGAGAGCATGAGAGGGGGAAGGTCAGAGGGAGAAGCAGACTCCCTGCCGAGCAGAGAGCCCGATGCGGGACTCGATCCAGGGACTCCAGGATCATGACCTGAGCCGAAGGCAGTCGCTTAACCAACTGAGCCACCCAGGCGCCCAGTCAATTTGTTATTTTAACCAAAGCTTTAGGGAGCGCCTATCATTTCTCAGGGTCAGTGCCAGGAATGGGGAGTGCACACAGAACAGGATGTTATGCTTGCCTTTGGGGAGTTCCGCAGAGCACGGGGAAGAAAAGTAGATGGTAAGCACTGGAGAGAGAAGGAAGGAGGGAGTGGGAAGGGCGAGTGAAGGGGAAAGGGCATTTCGAGCAGAGGGCATAGCATGTGCAAAGACATGGAGGTATGTGACAGAGCCCTGCATCTTCAGGGAATGGCACAGTGTCATGGACAGCTATCATTTCTGCCGGTTTGGCATACCTTTCTCCATACTTTGGTGATCACACTGGTCCTGGTCTCAGTCTCCGGAATGCAGCTGACCATGCCTTCCTAGCTCCAGGTACGGGCACGTGACCCAGGCCTAGCTCTTAATCAGTATCTTTCATCATCTAGACACTAAGATTAATAAAGGCTCAGGAACTCTTAGCAAGTCTGTCTGCTCCACATGAAGATGGAAGGCTGTAAGCCTGAGGCTGCTGGAGATGACCACAATGAAAGACCGTGCCTAGGAACACCAATACGGAGAAAAGCAGAAAGGGGGAGATGGAGAAAAGCTGAGCCCCTGAGCTCATCCATACCTGAAGCTGTCATATTTGTATGAGCTGATGCCTCAGAGAGTAAGGACTGGGGACAACTGTAATGGTCAGAGATCAGACTAGGTAAGTGACTTGAAAGTGAGCACATACCCACAGTCCCACCAAATCTTGTTACAGTGAAGACGGAGAGTTTTCTATCTCCCTACTTTCACCATCAAGAAGCATCTCACCCACTTCAGTTCATGGTTTTTTCAATATTATAAAGGGCCATACTGGGTCCCTTTTCATGTCTGTAATGTAAAAACGGTTTGTACTGTTTTAATAACATGCCCTGATGAGTCCATCCACATCATGCAGTGCACTTCTCAATTTTACCATTAAATAAGAAACTGGCATCTGGAGAAAGGAAGGAGGCCCTTGGCAAAGGTCACCAAGGTCAAGGCAGTCTTTGGGTGGGTACCACTGGCTCCTCACCCAACCTCTCTACCCTCAGTCCTTAAAATATCTCCATGAGGTCTGGAGGTCATATTTACAGATGATCACTTTTTTTTTTTTTTTTTTAAGAGAGAGAGAGAGAGAGCATACACAAGCAGGGGGGAGGGGCAGAGGCAGAGGAAGAGAAAGAATCTCAAGCAGCCTCCACACCCAGCATGGAGCCTGATGTGGGGCTTGATCTCATGACCCTGAGACCATGACTGAGCAGAAATTAAGAGTTGGTTGCTTAACTGATGGAGCCACCCAGGTGCCCCAAGGAGGATCACTGTTAAATGTGAAAGTGCATGAAGAGCAGATAGCCCTGGACTGGCTCTACTTCAGTAAGTGTCAGGTATTAATACTCATGAGGAAGGAGAGGCTCAGGGAATTTAAGTGGCTTGTCTAAAGTCTCAGATGAATGACAGAGACCTTTTGGCAGGCTCTTTTCAGTGCACAAAGGATCAAGCCCAGTCTAGTTGGTTGGAGTCTTCAGGTGATTGAAGGCAGGGGCTGGAGTCACTCTTCCCTCAGCTCACATCTGTGTGCCATTGTTCCCTCACTTTTGTGTGCTGAGGGCCAAAGGAAAGGACCAGAAGCTGACACAGCACAAATGAGAAAATTTTCTGTGAGTTTCTACATTTGGGGAAGATTTATGGAAGGAGATACATAAAACCTGGAAGATGGATAGGATTGTGATAAATATGAAAAGGAAGGGAATTCTAGGCAGGAGGCATGCCTAATAGTGAGCAAAGGGTGGAGGTAGGAATGCAGAGAAAAATGAGGAAAGCTGTTCAGCAGGAGCAGAGTTCAAGAAAGAGAGAAAGGAAAAAAATTAGAATGAAGACCTAGATGGGGGCCAATATGACAAGGGTCTGGGCTGCCAGTCTGCACTTGAATCATGGACCTTATATGATGCATGGTACTAAGCATCTTGTAGGCATAATATCATCCAGAGTCAAGGGTTGGTGCTATGTTGATTAGAGATGTCTACTAAGCAAGCCTAGGACAGGAAGAATACAGCTGAAGGACTACAAGCATGGGCTCTGATGTTAGACTGTCTGGAAGTCTAGACGTGTCTGCTTCCTTCCCTCCACCATCTTGGGAAAGCTAGTAGGTCTTTCTAATCCTGTTTCAGAGTTTATATTAGAGGTCAGCAAACATTTTCTGTAAAGGGCCAGATGGCAAATTTTAGGCTTTGCAGGTTGGATAGTCTTTGTCACAACTACTCAGCTCTGCTGCTGTAACACAAAAGCAACCATAGATAATACATAGACAGATCAGCATGGCTGTATTCCAATAAAACTTTATTTACAAAAGCAGGTAGCAGGACAGATTTGGCCTATCAATATAATAGTAGTACCTACTGCATGGGGGTAGTTAGGAGGGCTGGAGGAGATTTCATACATAAAGCGCCAGGGGAAAGCATAAACTCACATATGCATTGGGTTTACTCATCTGTTTATGATTACTGCTAATGTTATTGCTATTACTGCTGAATGTTACTGGAAAGCAGCTCTGGGGGAGAAAAAACAGCATTTTTTCTTGTCTGAGTTGTTCAATGGTAAATGTTGGCATGATTCCTCCTCATGTGATGAACTTGCCTTTAGAGCAGAGAAGTGCATGGGGTAAATAAGCACTTGTCACAGGGTCACAAAAGAGCCTGCAGGGAAGGAAATTACAGGGTGCCAGGGCTTGTGCAGAGCTGGATGATGCCATACCATGCCTGAGCCCTCCAGGGCAGGTCAGAGAGTGAGGGTTCAGTCAGGCACATCCCAGAGCAGACTATGGCCGGTTTTGCTCCCCATCAGGGACTGTGCTCTGGAGTGGCTATGAGCACAGCTTTTGGCATCCAAGAGACTTAGTTTGAGCCTTGCTTTGACTTTTTTCCATACTATGTGAGCTTGAGCAAGTTAATAAGCTTTCTGGGGCTCAATTTTCTCATCTATTACATGGAGATTTAAAACAGCACCTACTTAGAGTGGTGCTGGGAGGAGTTAATGGGAAAACACGTGAAAGGCTTAGCATGGCGCTTGGCACATAGTAAGTGCTCAATAATTGTTAGCAATTATCATCATGACATTGTTGACATTGTCATTGTCAATAGCATCATAATCTCACTTAGTCTTTACAATAGCCAAGGGGGATGGTTATCATCATTCCTATTTTATAAAGAAGGAAACTGAGGGAAGTGGAACCTTTGTCTTGGGTTTCAAAGGATGGATGGACTTGACCAGAGTAGGCCCAAGGGCCCAGCATTTGCTCCCAAACATACACTATGCTGTGCCACTGTGCAGAGCTTCTGGCTTCTCCAAATCAATTCCATTTTCATCCACAGCTACACAACTGCATCACATTGTTGACTCCTCCCCCATCCCTGCAAGGTGGGTATTCCTTAAGGAGCAGCTGCAGGCTACTTTCACAGTAGTCAATGCTACAGAGGCCCAATACAAATCTTAAAAAGCCCTAGTCAGAGAAAAGGAAGTGAACTCTAGGAACCCAGCCCTCCTGGGTGGGCCTCCCTCTTCTAGCACAATGACTCATGGAGGCCTCACTTTTGCATCACGCCTTCCCTGCATTGCTTCTGCTGCCTCTCCTGACTGCTTGAGAACATCTTGGCTATTTTCATTATTTGTGTGCCTAGAATCCTGCAGGAGTATGAAATTTAGGAAACAAGAGCTCTTCTTCAAAGGTATGATGTTAACTTTGACTTTGTATGGGAGGGGCAGAGATAGTGTGAAATGCCAGGTTGGCAGAGAGATAGAAGGGGTGGAACTGGCCTCAATAAGTCAGACTGTGGCCTCCTTTGTTAATGAAATGCTGGTTTTCTGGGGGTGGATGGAAGCAGACTTGGGGCAGGGTTGGGGAAGAGCTGGAGACAATAATGTCATGTAAGAAGGGAGTCAGGGCAGCTTCCTAATTTTCTTGGAGTGATCTTGTCCCTGCCTGCTCCAGATCATCCCCTGTAGAGCTCTGGTTTGGGAACCTATAATGGTATTATGATATTCATTTTACAGATAAAGAAACTGGGGCTGAAAGAGGTTAAATAACTTACCCAAATTTATCCAGCCCATAAGCAGCAAACCTATCTGACTCTAAAATACAATGTCCACAATACAGTAGGTGTCCAGTATATATTTACTGAATCGATTGCTCTTTTCCACATTATGTTCTAAGCCATTTGGATCACCACCTTACTCCATGCCAAGACTCAGTTTCAGTGGGACCTGCTAAACTGATATTTCTGTCCATTAATTCATTCACCAAGCAATTACTGACCTTGTGCTATGTTCTAGCCGCTGCTCTAGGAGCTGCTATCCAATCCTATTACCTCTTCCATCTCTGAGAGAGGGATTTCCTCTGGAACCTCCTGCCTGCTATAGCTCAGACCCTCAAGCTGATTGTTCCACAGTCCTGTTCTACGATCTGTATCATAGGTAACCACTCTTCTCAGACTCTGTGCCCCAGGACTCCTACTCCTTCCCACCAACTTCACCTAGAAACCCAAAACCCCTCCCTCCACAAAGAATTGGCCTGGAAGACAGCTGGTCTACCCAGCCTCTGTGGATTACTCAAGCAAAGGTCAGCTACACTCATTACTCTACATTATGAAAATATTCACTGGAATACTCCTCCCTGTGCCAAGGCTTTTCCTCTGAAATGTGGTAGGATGCAGGTTTAAATGCCTCCATTCATCCTGGGAACACTGACGTGGTTCCCACCACATTTATGACAGGCACTTGATAGGAGCTAGTTCAGGAATGAGAGATTGGCTTCAGCCGTAAAAGAACTCATGGTCTTGCGACAGAGACAGATATATGAGTAGATCGTCATGCAATGTGGGACAAGTGATATGCCTGAGCCCTATGCAGGCAGGACAAGATGCATTTCACCCTGACCAGGTACAGTCATACCAGGTGCCACATACAAATGTGGCAACCCAAGGCTCCTTTTGCCGAAACTGCCCTGTCCATAGCCCCACCAAGGGAATTATGGAGTGTACCAGGGATGGGACACCCAGTCTGAGGCATAGGACAGAAACCCCTGAGATGGTCTTGGGTGAAGTGCTGTACTCATGAGGGATAAAAGTTATCAGTCAAATGCATCAGCTGTCTTATTTGGGCTAGAGGAGAAGGCAGGGAAATCTGGCAATGGGGTTGCAAAAGAAACTCAGAGCAGAAAGAGAGATTACCCCAGAGCCTTCTTTTCCCCACCACCACCCCCTCTTAAGTCCATCAGTGTCTAACCCCTTCCTGTCCTAGTTGCAGCCCTTGCACATCCTGCTTGAGCAAATCTGTCTTTTGCATCCATATGAACCACTGCCTCAGGAAGCACAAAGGGCTGTCTCAGAACGTGAGGCCTCAGCTGAAGTAGAATCTCTGAGTAGACTAAGTAGAATCTCTTCAGGTGAAGAAATCAAAGGAAGAGCCTGAGCAAAGGCAGGCTAGCAAGAGTACCACAAGATGTTGGCTACCAGGCCAGGGGGCATGGTGTGAACTGGGAGCAAGGGTCCTGCTATTTCCTTTAAGAAACTCAATTTTTGGAAAGGTAAGGCTGTCATCTTACAGGCACCTGGTTCTTAGCTGATAATTTTGGCATCATTCCCTAATGCTAGTTTGCAAGAAATGCCTCCTGGATTTCAGACCCCGTTCCAGGGTTCACTCTGGATTTGGCCATCAGGGCTGCTTGGGGTTCATGAGGGATTGGCTTCCTCCTTTCCTGGGGACACCTTCCAGGGCTGCTTACTTTGAACCAAGGAGACATGCCTGGATCTGCTCATTCCATAGCTGAGCTCCCGCCAAGCACAACAGCTGGTTTTTTCATGGAAAGCTGCCCCATTAGTCAGTCTGATTGTCCTGTCTCTTTTGATAAGGGAAAAATTAGGAGAAGCAATTGGGGAACATTATTACAAGGAACATAGCTTGGAGCGAGGAGTCCAAGGATGACCCCCATTCATGGAAAACAGGTGGGTAGATGTCATGGGGATGCCACAATAAGGAAATCCTTTAGGACAAAAAAAAAAAAATCATACTCAGGCAAGCCTCTGAAGGCTACTAAACACATGAGGACACAACTGTCAGATCATAATCCAGAAATGAAGGGCTTGCTTGTTTTCTAAATGTGGCATACTATCAGGTACTTGGAGTGTTTCCTTTGCACACCTGCTCCCAGGACATCTCCTGAGCCAGCTGTGCATACACCTCTGGAGGGAATGCTGATCTGAGCGTAAGTGTGATGCCCTTCATCTCACATTGTGTGCCCTCTACATGTTCCCAAGCTTCACACACTTCACTTCCCCCTTAAAAGGCAGCAGACTGCAAACTGCCTTTAAACACACACTCTGGGTTTCACCTTCCAGTCCCCCAGATCCCACCTGGTTGGATATGGTATCTTCCTCTATCTGACCTCCTGAACCTGATTTCTTTTCAGGCTCTTCGCCGAGGGGACAGCTGGCCACTAGCCTTTCTGGGACTAGAGAGCTCCTGCTAATTAATCCCTGGGCAGGAGAGTACCCTCTCACACTGGTATCATCAGAGCTAATTACAGATCTTCCTCAGTTTGTAATGGGGTTAGGTCCTGATAAACCCACTGCAAGTTGAAAATATAGTTAAGCTGAAAATGCATTTAAAATCCCTAACCTACTGAACATCATAGCTTAGCCCAGCCTACCTTAAACATGTTTAGGACACTTACATTGCCTATGGTTGGGCAAAATCATCCAATGCAAAACCTACTTTATAATACGATGTTGATTAGCTCATGAAATTCACTGAATATTATACTGAAAGTGAAAGAAGGGTAGTTGTATAGGCATAGGATGGCTCTAAGTACAGCAGGTGTTTACCCTCATGATCATGTGGCTGACTGGGAGCGAGTGGCTGACTCGAGCCCAGCATCACGAGAGAGAATCTACTCCATGTTGCCAGCCCAGAAAAAGAGCAAAATTCAAAATTCACAGTAAGGTTGTTTACTGAATGTATATCACTTTCACACCACCGTAGAGTCAAAATATCGTAAATCGAGCCAGTGTAAGTTGAGGACCACCTGTAGTGTCTTTTCCCCCTTCGAACAATGTTTTCCAAGGTGATTGGCAGAATGGCATAGCTAATTGATACTTCCTGCACAAATAAGTTTGGGAAACTGAGCAGGTCTGTTTACGGTGGAATGCCTCAGTGCTTTGACTATGTTAATGTGCACTGGAAATCTCCAAGAGGGGCTACCATGTGCAGTGGCTTCCAAAGGTATTCAGCCTCGAAACCCGCTTCCCTAGAGCATCTGTTTGGATTAGTGCTCCATGGAATATATTTTGAGAAACCATTGCTGGAGAGAATGCCATGTATTCTTTTAGTCAGCCAACATTTACTGTGACAATACCAGGGACTGGATAATGTCGTAGGCACAGCATGGTTTGGGGACTATAGTGACTTGCGTGTTGCAGTCTCTGCCCCATCTCTTTGTTGACGTATGACTTTGGGCACGTGATTTTACCTCTCTAGGCTTCAATATTTTCATCTTTAAAATGGGTATGATCATGCTACCTAACTCATAGGGTTGCAATAAATAAGATCATATGAACTGAATAGGGAAATTACTTATAGTGCCTGGCACATAGTAAGCACCCAGTTCATGGCAGCCATTTCTGTCATCATCATCATCACTTTTATTAGATAAGGATGAGGAAGATGCAGAGAATACTCAGGAATGAGTATAAGGCAAGGCAGTATATAATCATCATACCTCAGAGAGATAAAATGATGTAGGCATAGAGGGAAAGGTTTCTTAATGGACCCAGTTCAGCAATAGACTTTGCAGGATCAGTAGGAGTTTAGGTGTTGGCAGGCAGGACTGTGAACAGGGCAGAGTAGTAGCAGGAAGGAGAAACACACGGAGGAAGATGCTGACCGAGGCACCCCAATTCAGGTGAGCTGTGGGAATAGCTAGAGAACAGGTGAGGTGGGAAAAGAGGTGGGGATAATAGCTGACAAGGCTGACCGAAGGCCAGAGCAAGGAGGGCCCTGAACACAGGCAGAAGGGTTTGGACGTTACTGGGTGAGGATTAGAGAACCAATAAGCAAGAAAGGGGTAAGATCTGTAAGGATTTTAAGGAAAGGCAGTTTGGAACCTGCTGCCTTTTAAGTACCTATTTTAAGGGAAATTGTTTGGTGGCAGGAGATGGTCTAGAATGAGAGGCAGAAATGCTGGGGGAGGAGGAGGAAGAGCCCATTAGGGGTAAAACCAGATGGGAAGGTGTGGCGGAGAGGACAGGGGGTCAAGATCCGAGGGAACCACTAAGGCAGCCTGACAAGACTTAAACACCAACCTTCCTGAACTGGGTGAAACTACCGAACACTGCCAGGAACCTATCATGGAAATGGGTGCCTACTGCACTGTCAGAAGCTTCTGTAGTGACTGGGCTGAGAAAGTGGTCCTCGTTCGTTAAGCTTGACAGGACTTTTCAATGAAAATACTTGGCCAAAGACACTTGTGCTTCATGCAAGTTGCTCACTCCCTCCATGCTGGGGAAAGCCTCCTATTGCCATGGCAGCTCCACAGGTCTCTCCTGGGCAACGGGCCTCTGACACCATCCGCTGTCAATTTTGACTCATGGTTGAGTATGACTCCTGGGAGGGTCAGCTCTTTCTAGACAATATCAATCTTCCAGGTTGTCCCAGAATAGAAAGTGCTGGACAGAGGCAGGCACAAGATGGGGGCAGGTGGGAGCGGTGGGCTCTTTGGACACACCCTGAGGGAACTCCTAGGTAGGGAAGTAGGGTACTTGTACTATTGAGAAAGGGACCAAGCTGATCCACAGCAAGAAAGTGCATTTTAATCTTGGCCTTGGGCAGGAAAGCATGATAGAATGGTGACCAAATCCGATCTGCCAGGTCATTCTGGGCACATGAATAATGTCCCTATCCTACCGTCAAGCCCCTGAATGAAGCCCAGGCAGATGGAACGAGGATATTATTATAGGGAAATGGGCTAGGGATTAGGGAGGATGGCATGAGTTTCCAGCCTCATTTTTTTTACCTTTTTGAAATCCCCACTCCTTTGATATTCACACAGCATCATGTCGAAGAAGATTGGTATGGTGGCTTTCCGGAGCTCAGCCTCAGGGATAAGTGTCATCTCCAATATAGGTCCCACCATGCCTGGGATGAAGCAGATTTTGTTCTGGCCTGTAAGAGAAGAGGAACACGGACACATAAAACAGTTTTTGTGATGCACAGATCCTCCTCAGACCAAGCCTGGGGAAAGAAAAAAAAAGGGAGGCAGAATAGTAGAAATAATAGTTAACACTTATATAGTTGTTTACGGGAGCCAGGCACCATTTTGAATGCTTTCCATATATTAACTCCTGTAAGAGGTTCATGCATCATCCAGAACGAGCTGTTATTAAGGATAATAACATGGGTATGTGTAAAGCACATCACTGTTTACAAGGGTTTTCACCTGCATGGTCTCCTTGGCAAATGGAGCCCTGACGGATTATGTTAGTGACGGTAAATCACAGAGATATTTGAAATTATGCCTGCTCATATCACAAACCGTGTTTCTGAGACTGGAGAACATGCTTTTAGCAACTGTTTCATGAAACAAGAAAAGCAAAATTTGCTGCTAAGAATCTGCTATAATAGTAGGGTCAGTGGAATCCCTCCCCTTGAGGGAACTGAACGGCCAATGGAATGATGGATGGCAAGGCATTCCCACAACCCTCCCCTGGCTCTTGGCATTCTAGCTATGCTGGCCTGCTTCCAGTGTCGCAAATTCACTTTGTGTCCTCCCCCGCCAGGCCTACGCACACACTGCTCCTTTGTTGATAATAGTTTTTTTTCCCTGTCTGTGCCCCAGTACCCCCACTGTCACCTGGATTCCCCTGGATGGGTCCCAGGGGATATGTTGAGAAAGCCCCCAGCACATGCCCCCCAACCCCAGCGAGGTCAGAACCCCTGCACTGGCTTCTTGTGTTGGGCCTTCTCACCCAAATTTGCAATGATGGCTTCATTGTGGAATAATATGATAAATGTCTGCCTGCCCCATTTCATGAGAGTGTGAAACAATGTCTGTTCTCACCTCCGTATCTGTGGCACTGAGTATAGGACATTTAGATGTTCAATAAATGTCTATTGAATGAAGAAATAAATTTGTCTAGCTCCTACACTCACGAGCTAAATGACTTGGATATGCATCTTATAAAAATGCAATAGCAACACCCACTTGTTGAGAAGACCATGTGAAAATACACCTGTGTGTTACTTAGCACAGAGCCTGGAAGAATCAGCACCCGGGGGCATGGCTAGTGTGGCCCAGTGGTTAAGGGCACCAATCCTGGAGCTAGATGGCCTGAATTTATAAACTGACTCCACCATCAACTAGCTATGTGATGTTGGACAAGCTGATTTTACCGCTTGGGGCCTCAGTGTCCTCATTTGTAACATGAGAGAATAATAGTATTCATTTGATAGGGTCATTGTGGAGAATACATGGACGATTATTTCCCAAGCACCCAGAACTGTGCTTGCCACGTGGCATACTTGACACAATGTTAGCTATTGCTCTTCGGATGTTTGACCAGAATGGACCACTGAGGGCAGCCTTGTTGAGCAGAACTAAGCAGACTCTTGAGAATACACACAGGAGATGTGGCAGAGAAGAGGCACGAAGAGGGGCACTTAGGAGCTGCAGGGACTTCCTGGGGAGTGAGGTCAAGCATATCCACATAGCCCTCTCATTGAAGCTGACGCCTGGCTATTCCATCAGCAGCTGCCTCTTTCTTCTGAGTCTCAGAGCCTAAGAATCCCATCTGGGTTTTCTCCATTCTTAGGACAAACACTGGGGGTCTTTACCTGGGGCAGAGAGCTTCTGGGGGTGCAGAAACTCAGGTGGCATGGTGTACAGCCTGGTGCTGTTCCTTTCAGTTAAAGCTCAGAAAAGGAGCCAAGAGAGAAGGCAGCAAGAAAATGAATTTTCATTCAGTCTAAATGAGGCTTAATGTTCAAGTATTCCCCCAGAATTCAGATAAAAAAGGCATCATCCTCAGACTATCTTCAGTTAGTGAGAATGAAGTGAAGTCAGGCAGAGAGTTGAGTGAAATATAAAGACACTCTTCCAGGATATCTGCTTCATTATATGATGCATTTGGATTACACTTGAGCTTCAAGCCTTTGCTTTGGCCCAAATAGAAAAGAAAAAAAAATTTTTTTTTACTTTCTAGCAGGTTTATAGTAATTGTTAATCTAGGTTTTTTATTTTGTCCTTCAAGATCCTTTAAACCCACAGTGGGGTTTTAAAATTCAAAGTCAAGTGCAATAATAAGTAGAAAGTAAATGGGAAACTGTCAGATAAGCCACCACGGAATGGAGAAATTGCTTATGCAACAAAGGCCTTTAGAATACTGGAGGGCATTGGCTATGATAAGGATATATTTAAGATGGTTTAAAATAAAGAGCGGACATGCTGTAGACCAAGGATTTCTTAAGATACTTTTGACCTGCATTCTTTGCAGTAAGTTGAAGAGATGTTTGGAAGAATAGGGAAAATGGAGATGCTGATCTCTAAATACAGTGTGAGCTGAATGCCCCTTACAATGCTTCATGAAGAAATTTTACTCATTTACATCAAAAATGGAATTTCAGCTCATTGGATTTTGTGTTCAAATAATCTGAATGTGCATGTATGTGTGTCTTCATATACTTAGACCCGTGTGCATGCGCACACACAGAACATATTTGTAGCTAATTGAATGCAAACTCATTTGAGGGGAAAAAATCCTCATTCAAGAGACACACCTGCTGCTGTATTCAAAAAAAGGCAAGGCAAGGAATCAGTAAGAGGGTCTTTTTTCATATAATGGAGATTGAATCTCACTGAGAACAGATACCAATTAGAAAAGGCTTTTAAAGTGCCAGTAAGTCAGCAGGATAAATCCAAATGCCAAATTACATAGGCTCTGGGAAAGGCTCTGGTGGTAATGGGAGCGCAGAGAAGAGCTTCAGTGTGGGGGTGGAAAGGAGTCCTGTGTGTTCCTTGGCCTGGCTTTCTAATCTGTACAATGGCCTCATCTATCACCTTTCAGGAGGAGACTATAAGACTGAACGCAAAGGGTATGAGGGCACTAAGAAGATGACCTGGCATAAAAGAAAGAGGGAGTAAGGGAGGTGGGAGGGAAGGAGGAAGGAAGGAGACCATCACTGCGAGCCTGCTGAGAGGAGTGGAACACGTCACTGACCTTGCGAGGCCGATAGGGACAGAAGGGGCACTCTTTCGGAGAGTATATCTAAAGGTGGACACAGACTCTGAAATGAACAGAGAGGAGGACTCTGAAATAAAGCTGGGCTGAAATGGAAAGATCACTCATTCAGTTCAAAAGGGGAAGAACCCAGATCTCTGCTGCTCTGACTCAGGCTTGGAGAAGCTCCTTTCTTTTCTTTTCTTTTTTTTAAAGATTTTATTTATTTATTTGAGAGAGAGAATGAGACAGAGAGAGAGAGAGCATGAGAGGGGGGAGGATCAGAGGGAGAAGCAGACTCCCTGCCGAGCAGGGAGCCCGATGCGGGACTCGATCCAGGGACTCCAGGATCATGACCTGAACCGAAGGCAGTCGCTTAACCAACTGAGCCACCCAGGCGCCCGGAGAAGCTCCTTTCTGGCACTGTTCCGAGACAGGCAGTCTGTTTGCTCCTCATCATCCAGCATGTGCCTGGCTCCAGATCCCTTCCAGGCCTGTAGAACCACTGAGCCATACAACCTGGATTGGGTCCCACTGCCGCCACTCCATGGCTGTGTGGCTTTGTCATTTAACCTTCCCGAGCCTCTGTTATCTCATCTGTAAAATGGAGATAAAAGTAATCCCTGCCTGGTAGGATTGTTGAGAAGCTTAGAAGAGTTAATATAAACAAAGGGCTCCGCAAAGGGTCTGGCTCATTAGAAAGGCTCAGGAAGTACTAATGGTGATTGTGGTGATTTTGGTGATGATGGTGAGTACGATCAGCTCAGCCTCTTCTGGATTCTGAAAGAAGCAACCTGCAAAGACATGTTCCAGCTCACGGAGCTCCCTGGAGCTCTTCATGGAACTTTTTAGGCCTGTGAGTTTATTTGTTCACCTCCAGAGTAAAGAGCAGGCATGGGGAGAGAGTCAGGATGGATTTATCTTCTCTCCCATGGCGGACACTCCGACCCTCCTGACTGTTCTCTATCCTATCTAAATATTTTATAATCTGTCCTCAAGTTGTTTGAAAAGCCCCAATCTGATCATGCTGATCCACAGTTTACAATCCTTCCATGGATTCTGCTGCTCTTGGGACCCAGCTCCGCAGGCCCATTTGGTCCGATGCCCCCACTCCATGACCCATCTCTTCCTCTTGCATGCCTGCCCTCCCTCCATGGCCTGCCCCTCCTCCTCCGGCCTGCATGTGTGCCGTCCCCTGGCCACCATGCTCCCCCTTCCCTCTCCCTGACCCCATTTCCACGATGGACCCTACACCCACCTGCCCTCACAAATAAATCCCATTCATTCTCCAGTGTCATTCTACTGAATATGGAAGGTACAGCCACATGTATCTTTGCAGCACTTGAGGTTAGTCGAAGCGGAGATGTGCTGTGAGTATGAAAAGCCCACAGATTTCAAAGAATGAGTTCTGGGAAACCAAAAACAAAAGTAATTTATCTCAATGTTTTGTATTGATTACATGTTGAAATGATAAGATTTTGGAATATGGGGTTAAATAAAATATATTGTAATATTAATCTCACTATTTCTTTTTACTTTAAAAAAACCTGTGGCCATCAGAGCATTTGCATTTAGATGGGTGGCTCACATTCCAGTCCCACAGGACAGTATTGCTCTGGAGTAAGGTTCTTCACTCTTCCTCACCCAGGCCACCCTGGGCTCACTCAGGAGGCAGGCATCCTTTGTAGACTTCCCGGGTGCTACAGGCTTCTGCTCTGCAAGTATCCCCCCCGGACCACAATGAAACAGCTTTGCAATTAGTAGGTTACCATTCAATGCAACGGCCAAAAATCCATGAGGTCAAGAGCTGTATCTCTAACCTGCTTCCAGTTGTAGCCCCAGCCTCAGGCACAGTGCCTGTCATGTAGAAGGTACTTTTATTAGTTTCCTGTTGTTGCTGTTGTAAATCACCATAAACTTAGTGGCTTAACACAGTACAAATTTCTTATTTTATACTTCTGGAGGTTAGAAGTCTGAAATGGGTTTCATTGACCTAAGATCAAGGTGTGAGCAGGGCTGAGTGCCTTTTGGAGGGTCTCAGGGAAGAAACTATGCGCTTTCCTTTTCCAGCTTCTAGAGGCCACCTACATTCCTTGGCTCCTGGTCTCTTCCTCCACCTCCAAAGCCAGCAGGGAATCTTCTTCAAATCCCTCTCTGACTCCCCGGTCTTCTTTTATTCATTTCTAAGACCCCTGTAGTTGCAGTGGGTCCACCTGGATAGTCCAGGATACTCTCACCATCTTCAAGATTCTTAATCATGTCTGAAAAGTCTGCTTTGTAAGGTGATAGATCCACAGTTTCTAGGGATTAGGACATGGACATCTTTGGGGAAATGTTATTGGGCCTACCACAGTGCTCAATATTTGTTGTTAATTGAATGAATCACTAATTGAATGGATGGCTGGCTGGCTGGCTGTCTCTGTAATCCCATTTTCTATTTCTTGCCAGTTGCTTCTTCCCAACCCTAAGAAGCCATGCTTAGTGCAGGCTGGTTGCTCTCCTGGAACACCTGTCCTTTCCCCTCTTTCTTTCAGTCTGGACACAGGCCAACCTGGGGTCTCATTCAAGAGCTATTTGCCCCAGTGGAGCATCTGTATTGTCCTCATCTACCTCCCATTTGCCTTAAGTCTTCAGTCTCCACCACACATTTCATGTTAAAGAACACACTCTTAGTTTGTTCTACTCTTAGAACTAAATGGTGGCTCTTCCTGGCAAGGCAGGGACCATGCCTTATCCTTCCCCAACTCTCCTACCCTTCCCTGGAGCTTAATGCTGAGCTGGGCACTCCATAGATGTTAAAAAAAAGTAAAGGCCCAGTTGCTCTCACAGCTTTGCCAGGAGTGACCTCCCTACATACAAGGCCATGACGCCAGTCGCTAGAATTTGTCTTTCTTTCTCACAAAGACTCTTAACACAGCAGCCTGACGTTAACCTAAGTGAATGTGGAATGGTTAAGTGCAGTCATTTTGGCAAAATGTGCATTGCTTCACTCTAAGCAGAAATCAAATGTTATGATGTTACACTATCAGGAAAAGTACATTCCATTTGGCATAGTCCCAAGATCGAAAAACGCAATGGTATTAACCCTTTAGTGGCCTGGTCCTAGTAACAAGATGTGGTCCTTTTCTCCATCAATACCTCCCCGCATGTACCCTCTCTCACAAAAGCGCACACACATACACACACACACAGGCATGCAAACACATATTTGTCTAGGCTTTTCTCTGAAAAACGTTGAATAATCTTCAAGCCTGAGATTATCTTTGCAAAGAGCTATCTCATAATCATAGGATTGCTCAAATCTTTCCTGATGAGAAGAAGATGATGATACTGATGATCATGGTGATGACGCCCTGATTGCTTCGGGCATTAAAATAAAATATAAAAGGTTAACATGCATTATGATTTACTCATTATCCATAGTCTCTGAAAAACAGTTTGCTATTTCACACTCTTTGAAAATAATTTGCATATTCTGAAAAGAAATATTAGTAAGAACATTTGGACTTAGGATCAAGAGACAGGTTCTTTCACCTCAGCTGAGTCACTGATTTGTTGTTGACCTTGAATGTCCTTATGCCTCTCTGGGCCTCAGTGAGCTCACCTATAAAATGGGGGGTGGCTTGAATTAGATGACATACCAATTAGGGATGTAACAGGCATCTGATTACCAAGGCTAAACTGAGTAAGTTCTGATTTAGCTTTCTCCCTTAACAAGGAGTCTAAAGATGGTCAGTCTAGAGCTACTCCTCCATCTTTATCATATGACTTTTATCTTTATAGTTTCAAACTGGCTATTGCACCTCCAGGCAGCTCGTTGTTTTCCAGAAAGGAAGACGGGGGAGGACTATGGGCAAAACATGTGCTGTGTTCACTGAATTTGTCCCTTTCCCTTTAGTTTTAACTGGACAACATGGATTTCCTGAAACCCCAACAAGTTTGTTTCTGCTGATTCTCTTTGGACAGAGATGGATCACATGGTCATCACCTGCTACAAGACATTGTTAACTGAGCAAATTATGTCATGAAAAAAAAAACAAAAACAGGATTTAGTTAAGCAGGAAGAAGGGAAGAATGGCTATTGTGTGGGCTCTCAGCTGTGCCTGCCACAAATGGCTTTGAAGTTTCACTTGGTCTTGGATATTCCATGGATTGTACTTTAAAACCTATTATTACCCACTACATTCATCTCTAGTGTATACAGTGCTTGGTCCTGGTTTGGATTAGCAGGTTAACTTCATTAGCACACTAGGAGAAAGCATGCTAATGCCAAGATCTAGTAGAACACAAGATGGGGTGGGTGGGGATGGGGAATTACCCATTCACTCTGCCTCCTCTGTCTGTTCTCTTACCCCTGAAGGAGACAGGCAAGGAGAAGGCAGCTATGCAACTAATAAGTAACAGGAAAATCCCTTCAGGCTGATATACTTTCCTCTTTCTGGAAGTCCAGGCCAAGGGGTGAGGAGGGTGGCCATCTTTGCAAAAGCATCCTTTACTTCTTGTTCCATGCAGTGGACATCTGTGACTTTGACCTCTCTACAACTCCATAAACCTCTTACTTTGGGAAACTCTACCTCCTTCAATGGATGTAGGCTTGGTGGGACCATCAGTGGAGGAAGGCCAATAGAATGATGTCCCCTGGAGACAAGAACTTCAAGCAGGATGATGCAGGAATGGACCATGCTAAAGGCAAAGTTATGCCACCTGCCTTGGATCCTAGAGTGGCTCTGGCCCTGTCCTTCATAGCCTGGTTTTCCTTGCCCTTCTGATTAAGTACCTTCTCTGATTAAGGCAGGCATAGTCAGTTTCTCTTTCTTGAACTCCAAACCCTAACAAGTACATCTTTTAATTTCCTTAATTCATCTGACAGGTATTTGCAAACAGGGAGGATTCTGTGATACTTTAGGACAGATACCCAGGCCAGGGTCCTTGCCCTGAATCTGCTTCTTAAGCACTATAGGACCTTGTACATCCCTCTTCACTTCTCTGTGTCTCAGTTTCCTCTTTTGTAAAATGGTGGGTTGGACTAGACCTGTCGGAGGTGCTTCAGAATTTCTTCCCAGAAAATCCTCAGGGGTCTACATGGGAGCTCAGGGGTGGCCCGTTATAATGGGCTCTGGGCCCCCCACCCCACTTCAATTAGAATAGCTTGGCTTTCAACCAATTTATGTATTGAGCATGAGATTCTTTTTTTTATTGGCCCTCCGCTAAAAATAAACATTTGAACAATTCTGGACAATATGATCTCTAAAGGGCCCTTCCAGCTCTGATGTTCTGTGATTCTAAGCAGGTGGAATATTTGGTAACATCTTTTCATTCATCAGCATAATTGGGAGTGCAGGAACGTCTGCCAAAACATAATCTATATCTAAATAAAATCTTCTGTGTGCAAAACAACAGCAATGAAGGACATTCTGGAAAGAGCAGGCTGTGTGGAAGAATTAGAGACAAACAAAGCACAAATCCCTGCTTTGCAATCCTGGCAATGCCTGGGCTGTAGGTGTGGGAAAGAAGGTCCACCCCAGCTGTATCTCGTCTTTGCTGTCATAAAGCAAAGAGTGCAAACTCGTACACAAACCGAATCTGGGCCCCGTGCTTTATTGGGCATATTCAATGCTTTAAAAACTTCCAATTAGTTATCGTCAATATTCAGAAACTGGAAATACATTTAAAAATTGTGTTTCTTGGGCGCCTGGGTGGCTCAGTTGGTTAGGCGACTGCCTTCAGCTCAGGTCATGATCCTGAAGTCCCGGGATTGAGTCCCACATTGGGCTCCCTGCTCAGCAGGGGGTCTGCTTCTCCCTCTGCCCTCTTCCCTCTCATGCTCTCTGTCTCTCATTCTCTCTCTCTCAAATAAATAAATAAAATCTTAAAAAAAAAATTGTGTTTCTTGGCTTCTTTTGAAAAACTGGAAGATGAGACATCATCAGCCTTGCATTCGAATGGGATAGCAATCGACCAGACGAGGACAGGAGCCGCCCCTTCTAGCTGGGGCACATTTGCTTCACGTTGTTACAGGCCCAGCTACTTCCCATACTCCTGACCCTGTGGCCGTGTGCCAACTACCAGGTAGGTCTGCACGTGCGCCATGCTTTTTTGTTTTTCCTATTAAAGAGTAATGGCAAATGACACATAAAATATTTTTTATATCCCTGTCCTTATCCAAAGTGGAAAAATAAAAGACAGACTGAGGAAGGCATGCTTTTCTAGAAAAAGAGAACAGAGACAGTATTTCTTTACAGAAGTGGTTGTCAAATAGGGGTCATTTTGCACATTCCTCTCCCCCTCCCCAGGGACATTTGGCAATGCCTGGAGACTTTTTTGGTTGTCACAACTAGGGAGGATACCATTGGCATCTAGTGGGTACAGGTCAGGGATACTATTAAATATCCTGCAGTGCACAGAGTACCCCCACAACAAAGAACCATCCAACTCCAAATGTTGACAGTACCCGGCTTTACGGATGTCTGTGTGTTTAACATGCCCCGGCCCCTTCCCTCTTTGACATTACCTGCCTGGGCCCTGCCCTTCAGACACTAGTGATACAGGTCTGGTGTTGATGATGAAAGAGCCAGAACAGGAAAAGTAAGCTCTGTCCTGATGGGGCAAGGGGGAGAACAATGATAAAAATTCTGACCTGGGCGTGGCCTCCATGGCTTCACTCTCCTAGTTTTTGCTCTTATGAAACTCATAAGCACCCTGGGAGAAGGTGCTATTTCCCCAGATTATGCCCAGTGTCACTCCATCCCCTTGCTTTGGACCTCATAGCTTGTAAATGACAGGATAAGGCCCAAGGCAGGATGTGGCAGTCAGTTCTGGGCCTGGTTGCCCGCCTCTCCCTTTGATTTTGTAAAGCAATCCGTAGCCCTTCTGCTACCAGTGTGTACTCTCAACCCGAGTCTGGTGCTGCCAGTGAGCACAGAGCAGCGACGGATAGTCTGTCCACTGTGCTTCCCCTGCAGCAAATGGACCTTGATGGAAAGGGCAAGAAACTGCTGTCCAGGAAATCCAAAGAGAACTGAAAGATACTAAGAAGGCTGGGAAAGCAAGAAGCAAGGTCAGGAGAGGTCATTTAGATTGAACCCCTAAAATAAGCACAATCCCTGTAAGTGGCTCCCCTGAAGAGGGTCACTGTCCAAGCCCAGGGCAGAGCAACTTGGCAGCAGAGGATCAAGGAGGGCACACACAAACTGGAGATGAAAATACCTCTTTACTTATAACTCTGCATCGACCTGTCCATTTATCCATTCATCTTTTCAGCACATATTTATGGAGCAAGATTCAGGCCTTGAGCAAGGTGTGTGGCCCCTATCCTTGCGGGACCCAAACCAAGCTCTGGGCCTTGCAGCTGTTTGATCTCAAGCAAGTTACTTCCCTCTCTGAGTTTCCTGATCAATAAATGGAGGGGGAGTTTTTCCATCTTGTAGGAGGTGATGTGAAGGTTAAATAAGACCTACTTAGCACAGGCCTGACTCAGAGGTTCAGTAAACGTCTCCCAGATTCCAGTTCCCCTTCCTTCCTCCCAGGGGTACCACATGGTTCACCCATGATTTCTGTAGCTCCCCGAGACAGGGGTGGCCTCTGAGGTCACCTGCCAGCTCACATCATGTCACAAAAGACCCTCATCTTCCACAGAACCACTTCTCTGTGAGGTTGGAGGGTCCTGTGTAGATCACAACATCACCGACGAAGCTGGAGGCGGAGTGGCACACCACTTAGCAGGAAGCGTATTTGTGATGTGTGAGGATATAAGTTCCTACAGCAGCCCTGCCCTTCCTCCTTTCTGTAAATTCCAATCTGACTTCTTAAGCCCTCAGAGGCACCAAGCAGAAGCAGACCCAGTTTGGGGGCGGGACGTGGGGATGGGCATTCTCTCTCATCAGGCACTTATCAAGGACCCGGGATACACACAGTGATAAACTGTTATTTCAAGCTCCCACTGCTGAAACCCCCGTGGCCTCCAACAGATGGTCTTCAAGAAGGAGCCTGGCATGTGCAGATGTGTCTGTCTAGACGCATGTGCCTACTCACCCAGCTTGTACCACATATCACGGATGGAGAAGCCAATTAGCCGTCTCATGTCCCCGTACCTAGGAGAAACAACACATGTCATCTGCTTCAGGCTCCATCTCCATCTCCGAAATTCTCATGAAACCCCCACTTCAGGAGACCCAAACGGGCAACCTACTTATTGAGGATTTTGTTGTACTTGGCATGCGAGAACTGCTCCAGCTGCAGAGAGTCCTGAGTGATAAAAGCCACCGCCAGATGAAAATAGTTGTTCCACAGCTGTAAATGAAGGAAGAAAGAACAGTTATGGCGAGGGTCTGCAGTGGGAAAGTGAATTAAATGCTGGGCAGTGTGAATAATTTATGAAGACGGCAGAAGAGAGTGACAGAACGCATTGCATTCTGTGCACTGCAATTTTCGAACTGGCACTGACTCCGAAATGAACATCCTGGCCAAAGCAAGAACAATGGATGGATTTCTCTAGGTGTTGACCACATCCCTCTCTGAAGACAGGGCAAGGAGAGGGATTTTAGGGCTGCTTTGAAAAAATTGCTTCATTTTATGTTTTGAAAGACAAATAACTCACCCGAGCTGAGTGCCCTGGTAGAATTAGAGGTTGATGAGGGTTATGTATTTCAGGGATTCTCAGCCTCTCTGGAAGTCCTCCTTAATCCACCTAACAGCTCACAGGACCAGCCTGCAACCCATTCTGTCTTAGAATATTTTGCCTTCTCCTTCCCCTTAGTTCAATGGTTTCAAAGTATGGCCCCAGACCAGCAGCATCAGCATCACCTGGGAACCAGTTAGTAATGCAAATTCTCTGCCCCTCACCCAGCCCTACTGAATCAGACCCCAGAAAGCTGGATGTTTACAAGCACACTGGATAACTGTGATGCTCGTTGGAGTTCAAGAATCTCTGAGGGCCTAGTTTATATGCAGACTTACTGTAATTTTAACCCTTACATGATCACTTGGTGCTAAACGCAAGGGTTAATACTAAACACCACTCCACTGGCTCGTGGTGAAATAGAGCCAACGAAGGGCTCAGCACATGGCAAGTGCTCCACAAGATGAGAGGCCATGATGGTGACACTGGTACAACCTACAGCACCTGAGAGATGGAGCCTCAGTGAACCCACCTGCAAAAGGGGCACTGTACCCACTGCAGAGGGCCGCAGTAAAGATGCCAGGAAATGATACATGTATAGGGCATGATTCTCTGTAAGGGCTCAGAAGCACTTGTTAGCCATATTGTTCTTTTCATTAACCTAGTGATTCCTTTGGTACCAAAGCAAACAGTACAACCTGGCCCCTTGAGCGCTCAGGGCTATTATCACAAGATGCCAAGGCCCTATAAGAAACAGATGGGGGAGAGCTTTGTTGGACAAAGCTCATCCACTTTCAGCCCCCCTCAACACTGACAAGAGGAAGGGTAACACTAGCTAAAGAAATCACTCACCATTGAGACCTTCATCCTTAACTCAAAGATGTTCACTGGAGGTTTCAGATGGCCAAGACTAAGTAAAAGGCAGTTCTACCCTTGATAACATCATTACTGCTGCCCAGAGTATTACTTTCAAATGGGCTTGTGGTTCCAGTTTCAGATAGAAGAAAACAAGTACTTCACTTTTACCATGGTCCAGGTACTCTCTCATATATCCCTCCTTTCATCTCTCAAAACTTAGTAGCTATCATTCGTCCCATTTTATAGATGAAGAGACTGAGGCTTGGGGGGGTAAGTATTTTTCCAAAGGTCACTTAGTTATATATACAGTAGATCTGGGATTTGAACTCAGGCCTTCTGATCAAGGCTCAGGACTCTTTCTACACACCGTGATCAGTCTTTGGCTGAGGATGCACTAATATATATTTATTGAACCCCATCCCTGTGCCAGCCATTGTCATCATATGGGCATAGGGGGTGGTTATGCAGACGGCCGTCCCTACCCTCATACAGCTCACATTCTGTTGGCGGGATAAGTTTTTCTTTCTTGAAACTTTATCTCCCAGAGTCCAAAAGACCAAGCTGCTCCCGGTGTAGAGTGAAGCAGCCTCCCAGCTTGTGGCGTCCATTAGGTCAACTCTCCACACAGAGACCAGAGGATCTTTTTAAAACAAGTTGGGTTCTATCACTCCCTTCCTCAAAGTCCTTCAAAGGCTTCCCAAAACCATTAGAATCACATCTCGAGCCCTTCTGTGTCCGTAGTAACCCTGCTTATCCAAACACACTCAGCTGTCCTTCCTCCTCATGCCCCCATGACCTGCAGGTTCTGAAAATGTGCTGCTTTGGTCTAAGCCCAGACCTCACACCTCCTCACATTTAAGACCACATGAAAAAACAAGCCAGGGAAACAGAAAACTTGGTCAAAGGACATGGAAAGGGTTATACTGAATGTGAGAAATTCCTGATTTTAGGAAATTTCCGAAGAGTAATCAGGATACAAAAATAAATAGATATAGAACAACATAAATTGAATTGCTATTGCTTTCAAAAATAATTCCAGAAATGTTTCCCTAACACATCTGAGAACACACAAACATGTCAAACCTAGAGCCTCTTGCTAGTCTCTGTTCTGATTTAGTCCTTCAAAAATGTTTTCTCTGCCACCCCATTCCTAATTTTTAAAATTTAGATATAATCCGTATATCATAACAGTCACTTTTTAGGGTATAGAATTTAATGGTTTTTAGTATATTCACAAAAGGTAATACAACCATCACCACTTAGCAGTCATTCCCTATTCTTCCCTCCCCTTCAGCCCCTGGCAATCACTAATCTCCTTTCTGTCTCTGTGGATTTGCTCACTCTGACATTTCATAGAAATGGAATCATAAAATATATAGCCTTTCATGTCTGGCTCCTTTCATTAAGCATAATGTTTTCAAGGTTCATCCGTGTTGTCACATGTATCAGCACTTCATTTATTTTTATTGCTGAATACTAATCTATCCTATGGATATACCACATTTTATTTACCCATTCATCCACTGACTGACATTTGTGTTGTTTCCACCTTTTGGCTCTTACGAATAATGCATCTATGAATTTCTACATACAAGTTTTTGTGTGGATGTAAGTTTCTAATTCTCTGGGGTATATCCTTAGGCATGAACCTGATTTTCCTTTGTCTTCCCTCCTTGAAGATCTTTGCGGGCCATGAGATCATAGATCCCGTGTCTCTTTTTTCTTAGTAGATCAGAAATGGTGCCCCTAAGGGTCTCACCCACAGCCTCTGCCCAGTTTTGCCCCATAGAGCAATGTGGGACCCACTCTGAAACTGAGGGAACGTTGTCATGGTGAGTGGCTCTATGCAATGCCCTGAGAGGTGAGCAGTGGCCACAGCCAGATACTTCTGGATCTCATAATGCCTCTGCTCTGAACCTTCCTTGACTCTTGTTCCCAAAGAACCAGGACAAAGGACACTAACATGCCTTTTCAGACCTCATTAAATTTCCAGTGTTTTCTCCCTCAACAAACTGCCTATTCTAGAGGGGGCTGGTCTGCTCAGACTCCATAGATATAACGTGAGCATCCTGGTCTCCTTGGCTTGGCTCCCTTACTGCACCTAAGTTCTATTCTTCCATCAGAGCCCAGTTCGAGATCCATTCCTTCATGAAGCCTTCCCAGATGGCAGGGCATGACAGGTCTGCTCAACCCTTCTGAATCTGAGTAGCTCTTAGTAGGCGCAACCACAGATGTGGGTCCTCTGTTCTACACCTTCCCTTGTGCTCCACTCAATTTCCATGACAGCATCATCCAGTGGTTAGGAGCACAAGCATCAGCATCTCACAGACTAGGATGTGGATACCAGGTCTATCTCTTACTAGCTAGGTTGTCTTTGGTGACTTATTTGACTTTTCTGAGCCTCATTTTCCTTACCTGTAAAATGGAGAAAATAAGGGCAACTACCATCATGGATTGTTGTAAGTTCTGGGTAAAATAATATGAGCATGAAGTCATTCACCACAGGGGTGGCACATGTCAAGTGCTCAGTAAGTAGAGTGGTGGCATTGTCTATAGTGCTGATCGTAGATTATTTGAATGCCCTGTCTTTCCAACTGTAAGCTCCACAAACAAGAGTCTTGTGTTCCACTTATTTGTATCTCTAATGTCATATTCAGCACAATGGCTTAAATGGCTTGAATGTAGCAAGGCTCTAGGAAATATTTATTTATTGATCACCATATTAGAGAAATTCTCCAGTTGTTTCAAAAGGCCCAGATTTTTCTTTCCTCCCTGGCCCAAGCTGCCTGGTGGTATTTCTACTAAGTGCCCAACTCAGCTGGCTCAGGGAAGCCAAAGATGTTTGAGCCACACACATAGGTCTTTTTTCCCTGGGGGAAGAGGTGAGGTGACTTCTGATTGGGGATTTAGTATTTTGAAAGAATAGGACAACAGAAAGAATAATTTTAAGGCTCATCTCTTCCAACTCCCTTATTTCACAGATATAAACAGTGAGATCCAGATAAATGACCACCCAAAGTCATACTGCTAGTGGGTATAACTAGAATTTAGTTATTTTCAATTAACTCTCAAAAAATTGAAAATTTAATACACATATGGTCAAAAAAATTAAATGGTAGAAAAGATTAAATGATAAAAAGTTTATTTTCTATCCTACCTTGGACCCTAGTCTAATTCGCCAGAAAAAAAAAAAAAATTAACAGTTCCCTGGATATTCTTTCCAAAAATTTTTTATGTATAAACAAACATGTATAGACAGTTCAAAAATAGTCTGCTGTAGTTTGCTTTTTTCTCTCACCAATATATCTTGCATATGTGTCCATATTAGCCTATATAGATCTACTTCACTGCCTTTTATTGCTGCATGGTATTCTGCTATAAGGATATACTTTAATTTTAACCAATTCCCTGTTTATTTAGATTATTCTAAATTATCTAGATTGAGTCCAACTTTTTTTTTCCTTTGGCATCAGTGCCGTAATCAACATGTTTGTTTATACATTTTTGTCCATGAGAGGCTGTAACATGGTATACATTCCTAGAGCTGGAATCCTTTAGACACGGGGTCTATGCAGAATTTGTGGTTGTTTGTTGTCTTTGTTGTTGAATAGACACTGTAAGTTTGCCTTCCAGGATTCCACTCCAATTATCAGCTCTATTAGCATGGGCAGTTGCCTTACCCCTCTGAGTCTCCATTTTCTCAGCTGGAAAAATGAGGCTAATAGTATGTAAAGGGAGGGAGTTATAAGGACCAGAGGAGGAAATCGCTGTTGAGAAAACTCCTACTTCATCTTGCGAATGCAGTTCAACAGTCATTTCCTAAATGGCCAGTGGTGGTCTAGTGGTAAGCCTAGCTGCCTTCCAAAAATCACTTCCCGGGGAAGCCTTCCCAACTTCTGCCCTAACGCAGATCCACCCCTTCACCTTCATCATGCCCTGTCTGCAGGATTTATGACATGTTTTAAGCTGAACTAATTTATTTCCTGTCTCCTCTAATGGATATAAGCATCTTGCAGGCAAGAACCCCCTCTTTTTATTCACTGTTGTATATCCAGTATTTAGCGTTGTGTCTAACTCAGCATGTGCTTACAAGCATTTGTTGAATGAGTTCATTAATGAGCCCAGCACTCCCCCTGCATTCTTGTTAACTCCTCCCTAGACACTATGATCTCTGTAGTATTATTCTCCCATTTTGGAGATCAGGACACTGAGGCCCAGAGAAGTTAAATAACTTGCCCAAGGTGACACAGCTACAAAATGGCAGGGTTGGCATTTGAATCCAAGTGCATCTCTCTCTAGAACTTGTATTCTTAACCACTCTGCTCTTCTGCAAAAATTGCTTTTCTTTCCTTTCTCAGTTTCCTTTAGCCTTGGTTGTTGGTCCAGGTTTCCACTGGGTCTTCTGAATTTTTACAGTCCTTACAACAGACACTCAAGGATTTGATCCTATAAGATTCACATTAGCTGCAAATTATTATTTACCCCAATTCCATTAAAAAAAAATAAAGCACCCAGCACAGTGTTGCTAACATGTCTCTGAGCTGCAAAGCCATGGCTGCCATGGGCATTCTAAGGAGGCCACTGATTTTGGGAGTGAAAGGTTCCAATCATAGATTTGGGTTAGGAACATCAGGTCAGAGGTTGTCTGGGGCCCTCAAGCTATGGCCAAAGAAGCTGTCCTTAAGCATGTGACCATCTTTCTGTGTGGTGAAGTTGTCCCACCTGATCCTCCCTGGGGGGTGCTGTGAGCCTCTTCAAGGCTTTGATGGGTGCTCTGCGTGGTATGTGCTCCCTCTCTCACCTTTTTTGCCACTACAAGTTACATTTCCTATTATAGAGACCAAGCCTGCCCTCAGTCCTCCATTAATAGCTGGGAATATCCTGGAATATCCTTTTCATTTCACAGGGTCTCCAGTACAGGTTCAAAAATGATCCGAAGGTAGTCTGATGCCCAGAAGCTGATCCAGAAATGCCTCAAGGCCAAGGCTGGAATTACCAAATGCAGAGCGAATTACAGCTTCCCAAGTAGAGAGAATGTTCTTAGTAGTAATCAGACAGCTGCTTAAGACAGAAACAATCTTCCTGGAGCCAAAGAGCACATCGGAAGTGTAACCATGGATTCCTGGCCAATCAGAGTACCCAATATGGAGAGTCTAATCCCACAGCCAATCATTGCAGAGCTCTCTATCCCAGGGCCAGCAAGAGCTAACTAGGGCAGACAGTGTCTCTGGAGCTAAATAGAGCTGTCTCCTAGATTTGAAAGGCACTCTGTTTTTAAAAGACAGGGCAGAAGAGTGGAAAGGGCCTGGGCTTTGCAGACAGGACAGCGACTGAATTCCAGCAGCTCCTGCTTAGATGACCTTTAACAGGAGAGTCAACCACTTATTTGAAGCTCAGTTTACTCACTGGTAAAATGGGTAGATCCCAACCCAACAGGATTATGCCCTAAGGAGACGCCTAATAAAGGTTAGTCACCTTGAAAAGCTTGGAATCTAGAAGATGGATTCACAGCCTACTATCATGACTCTAAGATCCTTGAGGGCAGGGCAGTGTTCTGCTTTGCTTCTGAGTTCCTCATAGCGTGTTAACAATAGTCTGGACCTATGAGAATTGCTCTTAAACAGAAATCCTTGCTGAGTTGCATTTGAAATCCTCTCTCTTGGTCTTCCCTGACCAGCAAATGGATGTGAATGCCAAGGCCCAGCCTCCCGAATGGGGGTTGGGAATGCAAATTATTTTAGCCCTGGGCAGAAAACATCATTTCTGTAATTCCCAGGTCTTGTCATCTGCAGAGTGGCACCCATAGAGCTTCTTGCTTTTTGTTCTTTGTATCATAAAACCACAGTTCCAGAAAAGATATTAGGGATAATCTCATTGCACCTGCCCCTCCTCTGGACAGTGGCTGCCAAGGCCAGCAGCTCTTAGTGATGGATGCCGTTCCTGCTGATATTAAATGCATAATTAATGAAACTGTTAGAAGGAAACAAGGCGTGTTCCAGGCAGGGTACAGAGAACAAATCCATTCTTGCACGGGGTGAAGAGAAGGTAGAAGAACAAAGATAAGGCGGAAAAATGTTCTTGAGTACTTTTCAGCAAATATCTATGGAGGTCTCATTAGCAAAAGAGACTTATTTCATTTTGTAATATTAGCCATTTTCCTGTTTTATAAAATCCTGTGGGTGTGACAGCCCTAAGCAATGCGTGGTGACCGGAAAGATGCCTTCCTACTGTCCTGTTTATCAAGGACTGACATATGAGTTCCCAGACCTGACATATTTTAGGACCATCATCATCATCATCATCAAAATGATAACAATTATTATAATGAGCTAACATTTTATTAAATTGCTACCATGTTCCTGGCACTGTTCTAAGTGCTTTACATGAATTAGTTCACTTAATCCTCTCAAAAGTCCAGTGAGGTAGCTGCAATTAGTATTTTAATTTGAAGTTGAAGAGACTGAGGCACAGAGAAGTAAAGTAATTTGCCTAAAGCCACACAGCTCATAAGCTCAAACCTTCTATGTATGAAACCCCCACTTCTCTGGGCATCTCTCAGATGCAGATTTTCTTTCAGGGAAACAGGATAAAACCTATAAGAATGGCATGAAAAGACGGAAGCCGCACTTCTCCTGGAAAGTAGCCCCTAAGACCGTGGAGGACAGCCAGAGTCGGGAAACCAGGTCTGAGGCTGTAAGTGTCACCACCCTCAGAAAGAGATGGGCAAACCAGCCATCAATTGTATGGCCCAAACACTGCCTCACGGCTGGCCCCTAGGTGTGTTGTTCCAACCTGCCCCTCGAAAAAAGCAATTATTAGCTTCCTGGAACATCTTGTACCTGAAGCCTGCAGGCATCCGGTCCACATGTGGAAGGGGATCAAACATTTCTTCTCATTCAAACAGCCAAAGTGACATGTTTTGTTTCCACCTGAGAGATGTATTAACTCTCAGCCCGAAGCTCTCCATGAAGCCAGCGCAGGGGAGACTCCCTACCGGGCATGTGGCGGTGGTGATCTACAGCTGGGAGGTCAGCCACCACGGCGCTCTGGTCTCCACTCTGCACTGCCATGCTGCGTCACTATCTGCACGTCAGGCTAGCTGCTCATCACCTCCGGCTCTCCGTTCCCGCATCCTTCCAGCAGAAGAAGGACTAGTAATAGTAACTAACTTGTAGTCTGGTTGTCAGGGCTGAGAAAGAAAATGCCCGAGGATGCTTCTCATGAGATCTGCACACATAAGTCATCATAAAATGGCAGCTACTCTTCGTATCATCGTCATCATTATAGTGCAGATGCCTTATTTGAATGCAAGATAGTGGGAGAGAATCTTATTTGGAGATAATGTTGATTAAATGCTTCTAGGCTGGTGCTCTCCAGCAGAGTGGGTCTCATAGGCCTCAGCCCAGGCAGCATCTCCCCAGGGAGACCTACTACGTGTCAGGCACAAAGCCAATAGAAGGTCTTCATACTCATGAAGCTCACACTTTACCGGAGGAAAGACAGAAAAAATTGTGCTGGTAGACAAATAAGAATGATAATTTCAAATAATATTTAGTGCTATGAAGAGACTACAACAGGTTAAGTGGTAACACATAATGAACATGGGATCAGTGGGGAATCCTCAAAGAGGACTCATCAGGGGAAGTCTCTTTCAGGAGGAAGTATCTGAATGAAAACCGGCAGAACCTTACAGTGAATTCTCCCAGCAAGCCCCTTGACACATGCCAGTTCTGCAAAACCCCTATGAAACAGAAAGAGTAGGTATTGTGAGCATCCTACTGATCAGTCAACTGACGCATGGACACAGTCCAGGCCTTGTCTGAGGTTGCTCAGCTAGTCACAGGCCAAAGCCTAGCTTGGAACCGAACACCTTAGATGAGCAGGCAGAAAATACCATTGCCTCAGTTCACTGGCAACTTCCTAGGCTTGCACTGCCAGAGATCCTGGGGGCCAGGAACTTTCCCAGAGGAGAGATCCCCTTTCAGGGGCCTTCTCTATCACCAGCCAGAGGTAGCAATTTGGGCTTTTCCACAAGGCTTTGAGGAATTGGCTCTTCTTGCCTAGGCCTTGAGCATGTGTGTCACTGCCCCAGGGACATGCTTTGAGGCCCCCAAATCTCACAGAGGCCCCAGGTCTTGTCTGAGTCCTAAAAGTGATTTCTGAAGGAATCATGAAGTCCCAGAAATGTATTAGTGAGCTTTTATTTTTCAGTGTCTGCGAGTACCTGTTTTGCTAGGCTCCAGTGAGTAAGAACAGTAAAAGAATGCGATACGTTTCTAGAAGGTGGTACCCACTCTGACAATGGATGAATGCAAATCTCCTCTTTAGCACAGGATACATTATACAGTCACATTTGCATATGCTGCTCAGTTAATGATTATTTATTTAATCAAGGGCCTGGTTCCAAACCCTGAGTTTCAATCAAGGGCCTGGTTCCCTCCTCACCCACAACCCCTCTGTGGAAACCCCCAGAGACACTGGCATATCTTACGTGTGCTTTGCGATGTGTCTGATGGAGTAATCAGCCCAAGATGCTACAGCCACCTTGCCAGGGCACCCCAAAGCACACCCTGGGTGCCTCACACTCACCTGGAACTCAAAGTTTGTGTGTTCCAGGAACTTCTGGTTCATGGTTTCTGCGAACTTGTTGATTGCTCTCAGGAAGACCCTGGAAGAGGGGAGAAGGTCACCAGGCCATCTGAGTATGCTACCTCAGGCATCCCTCCCCATCCTCCAGACCAAAGTTCCCTCAGAGAGTGGCTCAAAGACCCAAAGAAGAGGTCAGCTGACCCACATGCTCACACTGTAGACCTGGGGCCATGCTGCAAGAACTTAAGTACTGTCTATTTGACTTCCTCAGAAAATGTCTTTTGTTTAAACTATTACAAGTTTTTGACAGAAAATTTATGCTATCCAGAAAGACATAAATTGCCTCCTCCGCAAATAAACAACACACCGTCAAATCTTATCATCTAGAGAAAACCATCACTGAGATTCTGATGAACATTATGTTCAAAGGTCTCCCTAGATGTATGTACATGAATGGTATTTGAAAGATATCATTTTGATAAATAGAGCTAAATGGCAAATGCTGTTTCACAGCCTGTCTTTTTTACTCAGCAATAAATTGTGTGTTCCTTTCATGCCAATGAATGCAGATATACATCATGCCTTTTAATCACCGAAGAGCATGCCATTCTATGGGTGGATTGCAGTTTATTTAATCAGTCTTTCAGTGATGATCCTTTATGCTCAGTTTTTATAGACAGTGTTTCAGTAATCACTCTTATGTACACCTTGCACCTCTGATATACACCTCTTTTCCAGTCTTCTTCTTGAAGTGGTAGTACTTAACAAATGCACACTTAACATTTTGGTACCTGTTGTCAAATTGTGTTTCTCCTTAAACATCTCCTCATCCATCTCTTCCTCCCCTTCCTCCTACCAAGCCCTACTGACTGGTCTTTCAGCTTCCCATCTCTTGCCTCTTCAATGTCAAGAGTACCTTGCCTAATGGTCAGCTCCAATCATGTCAATCACCCATTTTGGTGACACCCCACTGCCCACAGGATAAGCCCAAACTCTTCCTCTTGACAGTCAATGCCCTTCATGATTCATGCCCACCTTTCTAGACTCATTTCCCACTGTTATCAGCTGCTTTTTCTTGTTTTCTGATACATAGCTGTGTTCCTCTTTTGTATAAAAGCCTCTCTCCTTTTAATCTCTTTAGGACAGGGTCTGCTGCATCCTTGTGTCGCCCAAAGGACAGTCATTGCAATTTCCTTTTCCAGAATTCATCATGGTCTAGGATGACTTATTTGCGTGACTCAATAATGCTCGTCTCCTCCACTAGACTGTACTTCCCTTGAAATTAGAGACTCCCTCCGTGATCTCATCTACTCTCCAATCTTCCTCCCTGGCCTCTCCCCTGAGCTTCCAGCTTACATTCCAGCTCTCTCCTCCAGACCTTCATGTGGCTGACTAATAGGCATCCCATACATAAGGTCAAATTCTCAACTCCTATTGCTTGTAGTCTTTCCATCTTTCTGTAGTCTTCCCATCTGTGTTAACGATAACTCCATTCTTCCAATTGCTCAGGGGGAAAGAACTGGTGCTAGCATCCTTGATTTTTCTCTTTTTCTCATATCTTACACCTGGCCTGTCAGCAAAACCTCTTTGCATTGCTTTCAAAATACATCCAGAATTTGACAACACCCACCCCATTGCCATTGACCTCAATCAAGCCACCATCATTTCTTTCCTGGATTTCTGCAATAGCCTCCAAACTGCCACATGCCCACCTGTGACCTCATCTCCATTGTGTGGGTGTGTTTATAAAATCTTCAAGCACAGTGGCCAGATCGTACCTGTACCACTGCCTATAATTTTTGATGAACAATGAATAATCAATAACTACTTCTCCATTGAGTGGCTGGTCCAGGGAAAATGCCCATTTGGCCTACCTGAGACACAATAGGAGGCAAGTAAAGGAAGTGTCGATTAGAAGGTTATTGCTTTGGGTAATGATTAGGGCTCAATTCTGCTTGGGAACTGCTGAGAGACTGTATAGAGCATACCTGCACATCAGAGGTGTTCCCTCCCAGGGATGAGGAACCTGGGAGGTTTATTTACCAATGCCAGCCTCTCACTAGTTGAAAGTTGCTCCTGTGGACATTAAGACTTTAGCACTTCTAGCTGGCCTTGTAGGTGGACTGAGCTCTCTCTTGCAGCCAGAGAAAGTCCAGAGAATGAAAGAAGTAGGAAGATCAGGATATGTGGTAAATGTCCACCAAAGCTGCAGGTATATATATTCTGGGTGGGCCAAGAGTGTGGGCAGGGCACCTCTAAATGTGCTATATTGGGCATTACTTGTAAAGAAGCTGGGCCAGGTATTCATTAGGCACTTCAATGTTTGTTGAACAAAGAAGACAGTGTGTCCTTGTATCAGGATCACAAAATTTCTATACCCACACAAGCACGCACTCATGCACACTCACTCACATACACACACAGTTGGATGCAGACTCTGGCTTTGACACTTCCCAGCTGTGTGGATGTGGGACATGTCCGTGTCACTTTGACATCTCTGTTTCCTTGCCTGTGCAATACCAGCAGCGTAGCCCCTTTCCCAGAGTTGCTGAAGGCTTTAGTGGCAAATGCGTGGTTAGGTGTGGAGCACAGGGCCTGCCACAACAGGAACACAGCAGTTGTGGCTGCTTTAGACCACTTTGGGTTGCTTCATCCTTCTTCCGAAGTCAGGAACTAACAGCAAAATGGGCAGACAGGACCAGTTGCAGCCGGCAACCAGTTCTGAGGTAGGCAGGACCATGTAAAGGCAAAAAGATGAAAGTCCCATAAAATCCCCCCGCCACCCTCCCAATCAGGATGTCAAAAAGTGAGATTTCTTTGGCTTTGCTCTTCTGGCATTTGCTAATATGCCTTTGAAAAATATCTATATTTTCCCCTTAAAGTATGGAAATGCATTGAGTGGCTGTCATTTTATGTTATAAGCATCTTGGAATCTCTAATGTGATCCCAAAATGAGGAGTTTTACAAATTCTCAGAAGCAACAAAGCTATCAGTAGTTTCAGTAATAGTCGTTATTTTGATTGTCAGCCTAAACCTGTCTCTGGTTCTCAAAGGCCAGCCAAATAACCAGGCATTGATCAATCCTCTGTGCTAATGGTGGGTACTGATGGCAGACAGGCGATGGGGGCAGTCAGTCAAGGTTCTTCCCTCTCTCTGGATTTTTCCACAGCCACTCACTGGGAATCATGAATCATAACATCACTTAACTTCGGTTTCTCATGTATGGGTTTAGAAAAGTATGCCTTTTGTCTTCTCTTTAAAAAATAACTCTACTTAAAGCCTAAGCACTAATATGCTGAAGTAAACTAGAATGAAAACATACTCAACTCTCTGTTACTCTCAACAATGAACCTGAATTGTTGAAAACAAAGTTCATGACCAAATCTCAACCTAACACTTCCTGCATCTCATCTGTGATGCTTAGTAGGATCTATAAAATCAATAACAATCAGAGCCACAGTTACCAATGATGGGCTCTCTGCTAAGCACTTTGCATGGATTCTTTCTGTTCTGTTTTTTTTTTTTTTCTTCTTCTTCTTCTTTTTTACTTCTCACATTAACTCTCTGAGTTGGATATTGTTTCCATTTTAGAGTAATGAGTTTAGGTAACTTTCCCAATAACCCAGCCAGTACATATGAAATCAGGATTTACACAGAAGTATGCTGCCTTCACAACTATTCTGTCCATAAGAAAACCTCTGGAATTGTGTTCAATCTGAGCTGTGAGCTCACCTTATTAATAATAGCAATGACAGAAGGACAGCAATCTGTGTACTTTGTGCTAAGGACTCTACATTCTTTCACGTAAATCTACAAACCAAGGTGGGTGCTATTGTACACCCATTTAACAGAAGAAGAAACTGAATATTGGGAAAACGAAATGATTTCCCCACTTTCACACAGCTAATAAACAGCACAGTCTAGACCTAATGTCAGAGTTGTCTTTCTCCAAAGCCTTTGCAGTTAACCAGAAGGATATACCGGCTTCCTTGAAGGCCAGCCTGCAGTCTTTTGGCCCTGGGCATGCTTCTACTCATGCCCACCATTTTGCACACAGTCCCTTCACACTTCATCCCTATCATCCTGCTGCCCTGCCCACAATCGCCTGGGCACAGGGCCAACGCTTGACTTGGGCAGTGTTCCCTGGGTGGCCAGTGGCCACGGGTGATCTTATGGGTAGCCAGCGGGGGCGCCCAGGCCTGGAGAGTAGTTAAATCAAATCCTTCATGTCAGTCCTAAAGCAGGACCCGTAGGGAGAAGGCAGTGACCCACGCCCTGAGGAGAAGCCATGGATAGATGACTCTGAGAGGAAGCAGAAGCCACGTGTGGGAGAAGTCAGCTGCTGCGAGTAGGAAGAAACTGGCGGGAAGATCCTTGAAGGTGGAGTAGTATTTAAGAAGATAGGACTATGTACCAGGTCCTATGCTACATGTTCTACATGCATTTTCTCAACCACTTTTCACAATACCGCTAGGAAGTAGGTCCTCTTGGTTTTGCTGCTATCACACCGACTCCTGCAGGTGCTTGAGCAAGCCTACCCTGGGTCAAATCCCCACTCTGGCACTCTTCCATGCTGTGGCCTGGAGCTAGCTGCTTGACCTCGGGGAATCTGAAGGGCCCCTTCTGGGAAATGAGCCATGTGAAGATTAAATAAGATGTAGTGTATAAAGCTGGTGGCCCAGTGCCTCAGCACATAAAAGTCCTCAATAAATGTCAGTTGTTGTTGTTGTTGCTATTGTTAATAGGCTGGCCACCTGGTAGCTCCGAGGCGGGAAGATTCCAGGCTGAAACCATTCCGAAGTGACAACCAACCCACACCCACAGGTTGCAGGACAGGAATAAAAGGGCATGCCTTTTCTGGTGAGAATGCCCAAGGGAGGGAGAAGGCCTCTTTGAACCCCATTCCCCTTCTCTCTGTGGTTCATGGGATGTTGTTGATTCCAACAGGTCAAATTTGACGATGGAAGTAAAAAGAGCTGGACAACAGAGTTCTTGTTCCTCCCCTGGAGGCAGCGAGAAATCCATCCTCCCAGAGCCCTTAAGATGCTGTCCCCGAAACACACAAAAGTTCCGTGCACCAAGAGGTTAGAGTGAAGCAATGGCTTCCAGCTCAGCATCAAGGAATGTCTCACTCCCAGTGCCCCCGACGCCTTGCTTGGAATCTGGGATTCTGGCAAGGGACACAGTAGGCTCTTGGAATCTGGAATCCTGCAGCCTGCTAAACATCAGGATTAGTTTGCTGTGCTGGCTAAAGAACCCACGGAGGGGCCTCCTTCTGGGCCATATGCACTGGCGGAGGTGAGGCCCACAAAAAGGAGTAGGTGCTACAAATTAACGTGGGTAGGAGGAAGGGAAAGTGGGACTCAGTGATTTGTCAGCCTCCTGATGGAGCCACCATACGATTGCTGGGCGCTGCCCTACTCAGTTTCCTATGATCGACTTCTGTGACCCTACTGTGTGCCTGGTCCTGTTATGTGCTTGAGACAATGTTAGACCTTGGAATAGGACACTGATAAAGGTAGACAAGATCCAGCCCAGATTTGCCTCTTCTGTGAAATATTTTGGGTATTCCCAAACCACAGGAATTGACAAGGACAATAATACCTAACATTTATGAAATGCTTGCTATGTGCCATGCACTGTTCTAACGACTTTGTATATATTATTTTATTTCATTTTGGTCCTCACAGTTGTGATAGGTACTATTATTAGCCCCATTTTATAGGAAGAAAAATTGAGTCATAATAATCACAGAACTTCACCCAAGGTCAGCTAACTATTAAATGGTGGAGGGAGGATATAGACCCTAGTAGTGGTAAATCCTACCTCCTCTGGGTATTTTTTGTGCTCTGAACTCATTGCAGTGACTGTAGCAATTGGCCACATTTCCATGGGCATATTTACTGTCTCACCAACTAGACCATAAGCCCCCTGCCCTCCAGGACCAAGGGACAGGCCCACTCCCTAGAGCCCTGCCTGACCAGGATACTCAATAAATATGTGTGGGTTGATTCCTTTTTTGAGATGCTTTAGGGATGTGTCCAAATCCCCAAGCCCCTTCAAAATGTTGGATTTCCAGATCGAGGTGCAGATGGAAGGGGAGAAAAGAGGTTCCTAGGTATAATTTTGTTAGTTTACTATATTATAAAGAACTTCATCATTTAAAAATTTACTGTGTCCTGTAAATCAGATCTTACTGAAAGCTGTGTCTTACCAAAATGAAAAAAAAAAAAATGTTCTAACAGAAGGCATTTCTTGCAGTAGACATGTCACCATGTCTGCATACACAAAGTACATAGCTGAGAAGACATTCAACTCTGGAAAACTCCATTCCCTCCAACAAGCAGAAAAATAAATTATATATGGCTAATACATACATACATACATAAATCATAAGTGATAATAGAGAAATTACAAAAACATGTAGGTTTTAATAATATGTAAATAATAAGGAAGGAAGGAAGAAAGAAAGGAAGGAAATTGTAAAGTACATACTAACCAGCATAGGAAGTAGAAATGTTCTGGAGAATACTGGCCTGGGCTAAACCATGCTGCATATTCTGTTTGTCCAATTTACATTGAAATCTTTCACTGACTAGCCACAAGATCTTGGGCAAGCTAACTCTTTGGGCCTCTTTCAGTTTGTTGAGCCACTAAATATGCAGTGGGCACATCTGTACAATGCACTTCATAAGATGACCTCACTATTTTATAGGATGAAGCAGTAGAGATCAAGAACATGGACTCTGCATGGCTTCTTATTAGCAATGCAATACTGTGGAAGTTACTCATCTATTCTGTGCCTCAGTTTCCTCATACATAAAATGTGGATTACAACAGGCTACATCATAAAGTTGTTGTGAAGATTAAATAAACTAATACATGTAAGGTATTCACAACAGCAGTAGATCTAGGCGCCAACACATGTTAGCTATCATAACATCACACCAAATGTAAAAAAGGTGAGAAAATCTCAAGTGTTCCATTGTGGACTGAAGATGAAGGACATCTACTAACTAATCCATGTGCCCTTCAAGGAGAACAACAATCATTTTTCTGGTTGACATTAGGCACATCCTTCTCTAGTCCAAGGCTAAGTTTGTTGTCTACTCCTGGAGATGGCAATGCATCTATTCAATGAGTTTTCTGAGGTACCAGCATTGTGTTAAGGAGTAACTCATTCTATCCTCACAAAAAAATACCATGAAATGAACATTATAAATAATCCCCATTTTACAGATCAGGAAATTGAGAGTCCAAGAGATTAAATGACTTACCAAGAAAGAGAAGTGGCAGAAGTCTGAAATCCAACTGTATTTCTGAGTCTACCTTTTTTTTTTTTTTTTTAATGTAGAGACTTAAGTACTTAGCTGAGCCTTAAGGGATGCAAATATTGCTCTTTAGGAGACAATTCTGCTTTCTTAGATCCTTTAGAAAATTATATTGTAATTTTCTAAGTATAAAGAAACCAAGGATTATTATATCATCTCTGGGGGCCTATCCCTCCAAAAAAGACCAAAGTCCATAGCTAGCTGGGATTTCAGGAGGGGATGTTCCTCCAGACTGTTCTATATGCTTCCTCCAAGATGACTGTAGGCAGCTCAGAAGGTCAGGGCTCCAGCCTCTCTGGGCTCCCATCCTCCCGACCTTGTATAAGTGGGAGATGTCTGGGCATTTATTTGCCTATCCATCATCCAATTCTTCTTTTGGTAATAACTCCTAGACTTTTCCTTTGGATAACTACTCCCCTTACCGCCGCCCCCCCCCCCCTTTGCTCCCAGGCTTTGCGGTTTGGATAGAGGGAACAATTGCCTCCCAGTTGCAAAGTGAATCACGTGACCCAAGCCTGATGAAATAGCAAATTTCACTTTCCTGGCCACAGAAATTTATAAATGGGCATGTAGCCTAAGCCAGAGCTTTAAAGATTAGCCTGGGGACACTTGTTCTACCTTTTCTTTCAACCCCTATTGGGCTTGCTAATTCAAGGCATATCTCTAGAATTTCTAGAGCCTATTTTCCCCACCACAAAGAGAGCAGCTGCCTGAGAATGAAGTCAACAAAAAAAGAGCAAAGATAGACATACAGATTTCTTACAACACTGTTTGAGCACCTAGATACATCCATGCCTGAAGACGTAACTCTGAGCTAATAAACTCTCTTTTTACTTAGGCAGATTTGAACTAGATTTCTTTAAAAATTCTAATCAGTAAATAGCTATTGGATACACAGAGTTCATTATATGTATTTATGAATGTCAGGCTTTGTGCTAGGAGCTGGAAACACAGAGATAAATTAGACATAGTGCTTGCCTTCAAGAAGCCCATTCTTTAGTGGCAGAAATAGTCATACGAAGATAAAATTATAGCACAGTGGAGTAAGTGCCATAATATGGGCATGTATGGAAATACAGAGAAGAAAACACATTCTCCTACCATGAGAGAGTTTTAGAAGCATCCACAAAGGAGAGATGACAGGGTGAAGAATTTGAAGGATGCTTTCATGTTGAGTTTGGTCTAGAAGAGAGGAAAGCAATAGTTTATGCAAAGTCATAGAAAAATGAAATGGTAGATAACAGTGAATAGTTGAATATATCCAAAGCACAGGGTGAGTTGAAGAGGACGCACATGGGTGCTTCATGTATTTTGGCAAAACCTGAAGACATTATTGGTCAGCTGGCAAACAGTAAAAGGATTCACATACAGTTCAGGAGCTGACTACTACTGTAACATAAGACGACTGAACATTGACATAAGGTACTATCAGCTTCATAATTTGTTGAGCTCAGTGCACAATGAAAATGTGAATCTCCTCATTCAAAAATTATTAAGAATTTCAAGATGGCAAAAGGAGGGCATTAAAGCAAACATGGAGCCTTTTAGAGTGCAGGGCCCTAGGCAACTGCACAGGGTACAGGCCCAGAAAGCTGGTCCTGACATAGGGGTAGGAAGGGGCCTGTTTCTGATTTGTCATGTGACCTGGGCCTAATTCCCACCAACACTTTAATCATTGCAAAATCCAGACTCCCATCTGTGTGATGTGAACATGGAGAATCAGGGCAAGGTTAGCCCAGATTGAGAATTCTGACATTTTGTTGCTGGGCTGATTTTTCTCCTCCCACCATAAGTTCTGTTGCACAGCAAGCCAGAAACTTCTTTCTGCCTTGACAAAACTCTTCACCCCTTCACCAGCCCCTAAAGTTGGCCTCAAGAGTACTGCAGGTAAGCGAGTCTATCGAGTCACATGGCTAGGCATTTAGGCATCAAATTAGTGGAAGAACAGCTTTTCAGAGGACAGACGGTAAGGGATGGAGGCCACCCAGGACTGGAGTCAGCTCTTAGGCATACATGAGATAGAAATTCTCAGACTGTATCCAATGACAAAATTATTAATACATAATGTTTATAGTCTTTGCTCTTTTCCTCCTACTAAGAGGAATTCTCCTTCTGCCTCTTCAACTTCTCTTCTTCCACCCTCTAGGAGTATTTCCATTTGCCAGCCAATTCTTGGTTTCTGGGATATAGAACAAAGGCAATAGGTAGAGAGAGACAAAACTTCTTGCCAGTGTAAAGTGAAGGGCCTTTCTTGGGGAGGATTAAAAATATACAAAGCCAGAGGGAAGTGAGAGAGGGAAAAAAGGGGAAGTGGCCAAGAAGATTCAGCTTTAACGGAGTTTGTGGATAGGAATTGAGAATAGGGTTGTAAGAGAAATGTGGATAAAGCATGGGATGTGAGTGATACTGAGAGCCAGAGAAATGAAGAAAGGGAATATCAGAAAATACTGCTGAGTGTTATAATTTGAATTTCATTTTGATGAGATGATACTATTTGAGAGAAAGCATTAAAGACTGAAATTGCTTATAATTACTTTTATCTAATGTTGTGCTGGGTTATGTGGGATCTGAGTTATACTTGGGTTACACTGGAATCCTATGAGATGTTAACTGATATTATATATACACACAGAGACATACATATATGCACACCAAATGGTTCCACTAGCAAATACATTTGTGAAATTCTGTATCCTAAATCCTCCATTCAGAGAATCCCATCAGCATATTAAAGGCTCTAAGAAGTCCTGCAGCACAGAAATCTGTTCAAAACTGCATAATCCCATGCTTCCTAAACTTACTTTACTGTATGCCACAAAATATATTTTATTATTTTGAATAAATGTTAAAATACTATAATTTTAATAAGGCTGACCTACTGTCTCAAGAGTTTAGGGAAGACTTCACAACATATGTTCTTTTTTTTAAGATTTATTTATTTATTTTAGAGAGAGAGAAATAGAGAGTTAGGGGAGGGGCAGAGGGAGAGAGAGACTCCCAAGCACTCCCCACTGAGAGGGGAGCCTGATTCGGGGCTCAATCTCACTACCCTGAGATCATGATCTGAGCCAAAACCAAGAGTCAGAAGCTTAACTGACTGAGCCACACAGGTGCCCCACAAAGTATGTTATTTTAACTGGTATTTAAAGAATGGAGAAGGTGGGAGGTAGCCAGCTCAGTATATACAAAGTCATGAGGACTGACATATTTTTTCAAAAAGAAGATTCAAGATTGGTGTGGAGTTCCCTAGGGTTTAAAAGTAGAAAGAAAGACTCCGCTACACGTTTTCATCTAACCAGGGAGAAAGTATCCCCACCTTGTCTCCATGAGTGCTCTTTTAAGTGATTGCTGGGGTGATGCAGCTGTAGGGACAAGTGGCCGCTCACCTGTTCTGAACCATGCTCATGGCCATCCAGTCTCCAGGATACACATTTTTCCCAATGAGGTCCTTGAACATGATGAATGTCTCCATCAAGAAGTCCTGAAATTGTAAAGCAAAACACACCTGTCATCTTGTTTCATAGGAACTGACTGGAAGGACCCGGACCTTGTTGGCTGCTTAAATTTTTTCTTTATTATTTACTTTTAGAGGGGCAGAAAGGGAAAGGGCATTCATTAAATAAATCCAATGGAACCAATAGCAGTGGATTTTTAAATGGAAGCTTCACGTTGGTTACCAGAAGACTGTTTCACAAATACAAGTGGAATGTGACTATGGGATGTGAAAACACTCTCAAAACAAAGCACTAGTAATTCTGTCTCTGGGAGGAAAGAAGTAAATGCATCTATTGATGTCACATTTTTATAATCATCTTCTCAAATATGTATTTAAGAAGGAAATATTCTACACTTTGTGAAGTCATCTCAGGTCATGTAGCAAACAGTTATTACCATGACCACCTAATTATCAGTACACTGTAAACACAGCTAGTTCATATATAACAGACACATCCATGGGTAGATTAGAGGAAATACAACTTCTCATTCGAAGAGGTTGAGAGTGGACCTCAACACACTCCAGCAGATACTGCAGCAGACCAAGCTTGTGCTCCATCTTTGGAGACTGCAAATTTAAGACAAATCCAGATAACCAAGACCAGGACCCCTGGCATGTGGACGCTCCTGAGCTGGAAGAAGCAAAATCATACTCTGTCTGCTTTCAGGAAAAGTTAAAATCCATAGGAAACCCATTCAGAGCTCTTTCCTTAAGCTAGTGGTTTTCCAATTATTTTAACAGCATAATTGTTTGTCCAAAGAAAATACTACTCAGAACCAAATATATAAAATAGGTAAAAATAGAATAGCTGTGGTTGACGTGTGTGTGTGTGTGTGTGTGTGTTTATGATAGGGGATAGTGAGGATGGGAGGAATATAATTTTAAAATCACTACTTTAAGCTAAATTGCAAAATTCTGGAAATGAGATTGGTTCCTTTTCAGCAATCTTTGCTTCTGGGGAAAATTACCTCAATGCTTTAAGTCCCAATTTCCACATCAGCAGAATGGGGATAACATCTAACGCAAAGAGTTACTGTGAAAATTAAGTGCACACTGTCTAAAAGATGCTCAGCACAGAGCCTGGCCCACTGTAAGTCTCATTAAGTGCTGGGTCATGACAATGGCGAGTATTGTTATTCATCCTTGATATCACCTGGGGAAATGCGGATATCATCACAAGCTCCTTCCCTTCAAATGGGAACAGAGAAGGCCTCCAGCTCATAGATGAAAAACCTAGCTTCTGAATGAGAAGCTATAGCATGCTCTAAGGATTAGGAGAGAAGTTCAAATCCTACTCTGCCACATACTTGCTATGTGGCCTTGAGCAAGCAGATTGTAGACTTGTAAAATGTGACCACTAATTCCTAGGTCATACTGTTGTGAGAATTAGCAACAGAGTATATATGTTCAATAAGTAAGAATTCCTTTTTCTATCTTTCTTCTCACCTTTCCTTCCACTGAGGATCAAAAATTAGGAACCTAATCTTTCTATTTCCATGCTCCATGACATAGATAACGTAGGGAAAAATCCTGGGTTATTTGGCTTTCCTTTTGTTTTATTTTTTGTGTATCCAGAAAAAGGTTACATTTCTTGCCAATGCTGATCCAGTGAGGACACCATCTCTCTGCTGAATGGCTGAAAGAGTAGGATACTGGCTTCCTAATAATTCCCTTTTTATGGGCCACTCTCTGAGATTGGGCCAATTTTAGTTCCCTTGGCCACTCCAAGGATAGCTGAAAGTGAGCCTCCGCAGCAGAATTCCTAATTCTAGTAGTAGTAAGGAGACAATGATGGACATGACCATGTTGAGGGCAAAGGGACTGCTATACCTCCAGGACAGCCTGGGCTGGGCTTTATGTTGATAAGTCATCTGCTACAGAGCTATGAACCTATAGGCCACAGTCCACATGCAGACTGTTCTGTAACAAATGAGTCCTGAGAGGCTAGAAGAGCAAGGGGGCTCAAAGGCCAACTTCCTCCATGTATTTGTAATCATAATATAGAAATAGCTACCTTTTACTGAGCATTTAATATGTGAGAGCTACTGTGCTCTCATTAACCCCTTCCCCACACTATGACATAAATAATTTATCCCCACTTTACAGATGGGGAAACTGAGGCTTAAGAGAGGGAACTTGCCCATCATCACATAGCTTTCCAGTGACAAATCCTGGATGCAAATCCTAGACTGTGTGATTTTATCACTCATGCTCTTAAGCCCCCAAACGTCCATGATTCATCAACAAACATTTGTTGAGGCATATTTAGACTAGACATTCAGGTTTCATCTCTGACAGGGACTGAAGACATGTTTCAGGAGTGGTAAACACAAGCCTAAATGGAAAATAGAACTAGGGAATCACATGAACATGTTTGTAAACTAGAAACACATATACACAAGGTCCACTGGGACACCTTCTTGCGCTACACTCTTAAGAGCCAAGAGTGTAACATGCCTCCCCTACACTGCCCCCCACCCAGCATCGTGCTGACTCACCACAAGTTCAGAGCTGGTCTGGAAAGTTTCAATATAGAAGGAATAGTGCTGGTCACCCATCTGGTTTAAGATGGCTGTCATACATGCCACAAAGTGGCTCTGTAAGAAATAAAGAAAAAATGCCATGAAATAGTGGAGAGAGAACCATGAGATTGATCTTCCCCAATTCCTTGACTTCAGACTGGAAAACACTTCAACCATCTCAGGCAAGTATAAAAAGGCTTCCAAGGATGGAGAATCTCTGCTTACTGGATCAGCAAGTGAAACTTCCCTATGAGGAAATGGTTCCTTATGGCTCGTTTATGGGCTCTTTCTTCAAAAAGCATTTACTGAACACCTATTATGTGACTAGGACTGTAGTGGGAGCTCCAGGTATAGAAAAGAGAGCCTGATCCATCACTTCTCCAGCTGCTTGTACTTTGGGAAAAGGCCACTGCATTGGTGTCAGGAGATCTAGCCTGTATCAAGATCCTGGATGGGGAGCCTGGGTGGCTTAGTCATTAAGCGTCTGCCTTCAGCTCGGGTCAAGATCCCAGGGTCCTGGGATCAAGCCCAGCATCAGGCTCCCTGCTCCGCAAGAAGCCTGCTTCTCCCTCTGCCTGCCGCTCCCCCTGCTTGTGTTCCCTCTCTCACTGTGTCTCTCTCTGTCAAATAAAATCTTAAAAAAAAAAAGATCCAGGATATATTTGATTTTTTGATAAATAATTTTATATATCTAAGCCCCAGTTGTTTTATCTGTAAAGTGGGACAATAATCCACCCATATCTACCCCCAAATATGGATCAAAAGTCTCCTCTAATGCTTTGAATACAATGAATTTCTCTATAGAGGGATCCGTTGTTGGACCATCATGAATCAGCTAGTGAGAAGCCAGTAGCTACCAGGAACCAGCACTTGTTCAGGGTTTTGGAAGATAAAAGAGATGAGAAGAGGTGGTCCTTGCTCTTCAGGAGTTCATGATCTAGTTGGGAAAGGAAGATTAACATCCGTGAGGGAAAATGTACAAGACCTTTGATCTGCCAAGCAGACCAAGTGTTAGAGGGATTCAAACAAGAAAGGAATCAATAAAAGGATGTGGAGAAGATGTGGGTCTGGAAGGCTCCAGGGGATCAGAGGAGCAAGAACCATATTCCTTCATGTACCAGAATACATCACACAGCCCCTTCTGCCTTCTCCCTCCCAAATCTTATCAGTCTATATCAGGGTACATTTTCTATTTAGGCAAGCAGCATTTAGGGATATCTACTCTGGAAACCTTGTAAAGGAGGTACCAACCACAAATCCACCAGGGGAGAGAGCCACGCAAGATTGTCTCCTGCAAGATTCCAATAGGGCTGCCATCTTGGTCAAAGGCAGTCCCACTAGGTTTGGTCAAGGGCAGGCTTGTGGAAGATGGTCTGCTCAATGTGATGCAGGCCTCTCCAGGGAACCCTACTGCTAAAGGGTGTCCAACAAAAGGCATACCAGAGAGGTGGGCCTGGAAATATTATGTGTGAACCAAGAAAATGGGTTTGGTATCACAAACTGCTATTTTTGTTTAAAAAATAATAATATATATATTTATATATATAATACATACACACACATATATATATAAAGCACACATATGAAAAAATATATATGTATATAAAACACACATATGAAAAAAAATACATCTGCTTGTAGATTACTGCTCTACAGTTTAGTTACAGTGGTGGAGGAACAGCCTCACTGTCCCAAGAAGCTCCTTCTGTGTTCCTTCACAGGAAGTCTTTTGGATAACTGAACGTTCCTCAAGTTCACATTCCCAAAGGTAACTCCCAGAGATCAGGAGTCTCATTTGCTTTTAAAGGTTTTTTTTCCCAATTAGGATATTAGGAATAACATGCTTTCCCTGTCAGCAAGACCAGCATTATAATTCATGGGGCTCAGAACAAAATGAAAATGAAGAGTCCTTGTTAAAAATTATTCAGAATTTCACGACAGCCCCAGGTGCCATTCTAAGCACCAGGCCAGGTCATACACGCAGCAAGCCAGCCCTGCCTGCCGGTGGCCACCAGCGCGCTCACACTCCATAAATGTTTAGAGAACATGCAAAGCTGGCAGAAAGCGTAAAGCTGGGACTCTTGGGAGCAACAGTGAGGATGCTATGCTGATGGGGACCTGGAGCCTCTACACTGGGATGAACCGTCCTGGTCATCCAGGGAGGCAAAGCCTCTCCTGCTCAGACCCCCAGGGGGTGGTGATGAGTTTGTGAAATTATTGGTTCTTTTCAAACCAGACAGAACACCACCATCGCTGTTAATTTAACCAGGTCCCTCTTAAACCATCGCGTATCCCTCTGGCCAGGCTGGATGGCAGAAAGGAGAAATCTTAGAGTTCGAGAGGTGTGTGTGTGTGTGCATGTGTGTGTGCACGCACACACACGTGTGTTTCCTCTACTCCCTCCATCTCTTCTCTCCTTTCCTCAAAGAATTCAGCCTGTGACCACTAGAGGTCTTTTCTTTTCACATGGTAGCTGCAGAGCAGTTTGTTCGGCTTTTTATTTATTCCTACGTGAGCAGACCCACTACACTTCTTGCATACAAACAGTGAAAATTACAACATAAAGGACCCATTATTCCTTCTTTTGGAGTAATTCTGCTGCTGGCCAAAGCCTGGCTCATTTTGCAAGGAAAAGGAGGACATCTCTGCAGGTAATTCTACTGCTTCAAGGTAAGAGATTTGGGTAGGTTTTATTTTTTGTGATCCATGATCTTCTAAGAGAAAATGCTATCGCCTCTTGGACAATAGTTTACTTTTAAAGCTTTGGCTTAAATGAGTCCTCAGATTGTGAGGGTGTGTGTGTGTGTGTGTGTGTGTGTGTGTGTGGTGGAAAATCTACCATTGTCAGAACTGCAGGATGCCCCAAATGCATAGATACGGAGTGCTTGTTATTTCCAATGGCTTGATTTGAATTTGAAGTGGGGGGAAAAAAAGCAAAAAACAAACCTCAGAGATCAAGTTGCTTGGAATTACCTTGAAAAGGCTGCATTGTCTTAAGCCTTGTTTAGAGAAACTTCCATGCTTCATTTTAAAAGAAAATAAAAGGGGAAAGGGTCCTAGTCCCCATCTAGAGAAAGTGACCATTTTATGAAAGAAACCACTATTTTTTATAAGGACCTGCTCAGTGTGTCAGAGTCCACCAGCCAATCAAAATTACTTTTACCAGCTTGTTCATTTCTTCCTTCTAACTACCACATAGAAAAACCCAGCTCAGTGCCTTACAGCACGATTTGTAGTGCAATGTGACTGAAGTTTGGACAAGTTGCCTGCATTTGGCTGTTAATGAAAAAGGACAGTGTTTTACATCTGTCTGGAAGAACCCCTTTTTTCCTACTCTGGTGTCTAGCCCACCTTAGCACCAAATCTGTCAGAAATCACACTGATGTGATCGATTGATTAGTGAAATGGCATGAGACGCAAGCAGCAGGTTCGTATTCAGAAAAGGCTCCTTTCTGTCATTTATATTAGAAAACAAATAACAAAGCAAAAAAAAAAAAAACCCTCTTTGTCACATAACGAGAGAATGATAGAATAACATTATGCCTCTCTGACGTTTATCCTTTTTTCAGTATTATCTTCAACATGGCAATCCACCTTTTGCTTCCTGCCGCCTTCCCTTTCTATGAGTTTGAGACCTTACTTCTATATCCACCATGTTTTAAATGTTTAGAAAGAGACAGAGGAATGGGGAGGGGGGAGTTGCTCTAGCAACTCAGACACTCCTCACATTGACGTTGCTCAAACTTTATAGCGTAGGAGCCAAATCTCCCAGTCCTGCCGGCAACATGGACAAGCCTGAGTACTGCATGGGGGACATGCAGTCCCCCATGTCCCCTGCAGTCCAGGCTGGTGAGAATCCCCTCTTCCCATCCCGGGCAGAAACCGTATAGATGACATATATTTACTATCAAGGCATGAGGCAGCCACTCATCCATAGCCAAGCAGCATGCCGGGTGCCTGGATGGGAAATTGCTTCTTAAAACAGAATACCATGGGGACCTGCATCTTAAATCCCGGAGAGAAACTGTATCTGAGACACTGGCACAAACCAGGCAGAGTCACCTCGGCTCCGTTCGGGGCGGTTTAAAATGTAGCTAATGAATCACAGTATGAAGAGACACGGTTTGAAACTAGGTCAAACGTGTAAAAATAAGTGCAATCATCGCAGGCACTTGGCTGATGAGGGGCTACTTAACGCCTTGAGTGGCAGGGCTTATTTGCCACATAGAACCCTCTTCAGCGATCCGCGAAAATCAGTCCTCTTAATTAATTCAGCGCATCAGTATGGAGAGAGGTCTCGCACACCTGGGAGAGCACTGAAGCTCCAAAGGAAAACAGCCAGGGTCTCTTCACTGTGAGATGGCAAAAGAGAAAAGAGAAACCCAGTATCCTGTGATTAATATTCATTAGCTGGGATACTAGGTGATTAGGATCAGGAGAGTAGCCCTCCCCTAATCATTCGGCTCCTTTGCATAAAAAAAAAATCATCATCATATCCTCATATTGATAAGGCCAATAGTTGGGTGCACGTCACCCAACTTAAACATATCTATTTAACCACCTCTAAGGCAAACACACCTACACACACACACACACTCACACACACACTCACTCACACACAGTCAAGACCTCAGCAGTGCTGAGTGGACCAGGAAGAGGCAATCGGTTTGCCCTGCCTTGAAAACCAAGCAACCAAGGGGGAGAGGGGCCTGGTTGCTGCAGATGCGTCCCCCACTCACCTGAAATTGTGGGAGGGATGAGCTCACAGAAGGAGGGAAGCAGCTAACTTTGGGAGCTTGCTACCTAAATGCCAACATTACTACGCGATACCAGCTGGTGACATGTTGCTATAGTAACTTCAAATAATGTGCAGGGCCAAAATAAAATAAAATATAGAAAGCGCCAAGGAGAGGAGATGAAGGAAAGTTTTCATATCGAGGGAGGCTCATAAGGAGATGAAAAGTTCTATCTCTCAGGCCATTTATCTCCTTGGGAGACTAAGAGTGGCCAAATGCCATCCTCAGGTGGCTTCTCCATTCACCCCCATGTCTGCCATGTGGTTATGTAACAGATTTAATTCTTGAGTGGAATTGGCACTGTCTGTGTGGTGGATCCAGGACCGGAAGTGGGAGGCTCTTGTGCTAGAAAAACAGGGACTCTAAAACCCCTTTATCTTAGAGCTTTGTCAGGTACTCGGAATTCTAGTGTGTAGTGATCTTTGGGGAAACCAGTGTATTGTTCTGTCTTAGCAACCATCACGTTCTGGACACTGCGCTGGGTGTCAGGGTGCAGCAGTGAGTGGGATGGAGAAGGCTGGGCTCCAAAGAGTTTACACCTGGTTCCACCAGGAGGTAGAATGTCAGAGTGGGGCCTCGGAGTCAGCCAGTCCGAGTTCAAATCTTATCACTCTCTTCCTCGTTGTGTGACCTTGGGCAGAGTCTTGTGCCTCAGTGTCCTCATCTGTAAAAGGGGATAGAAATGTTCCTTACTTCATACGGGGTGGGTGAGGATTAAATCAAAAAGCACTTAGAACATAGAAAGACCTTGATAATTATCAGCTATTATTATTGTTGTCATAGTCGCTGACTGTGATCCAGAGAAACTATGCAGATTAGCTCATTGAAATTCCTGACCTGGGTGAGGGAAATGATGACATCACCTACCTATGACTGGCTGTGGACACATCAAGTGCTCCCAATCACAGCTCAGTGCCCTTTGACTCCAAACGTGCCTTGGTTAACAACATGCCCAAAGTCCAGCTGTTAAGTAAATCAAATGTAAGCCTCTTGGACCAGGGCATGCTGGGAGGTGTCTTTTATCTGGGGACAATTGCAGGCAGGTGGGAAGAGTGACAACAGTGCCCAAATTGTTCAAAAGTGTGAAATACAACTGTCTTCATCAAAAACTTACTCCCCCAGCTGTTTGGCTTTAGGATGTGCCGGTCTCTGTGTGCAGTGGTGTTCTTTGGTTCCCCAGGGATCCTGCTGTGTGATAGAGTAAACCAAGTCACCCTCTTTCAGGGGCAGCTGCCTGATGGGCACAGATCCCAGGGTTTCATGTGGCCTGCTCCATGTCAAAGGCACAACATCACAGGAAAACAGAAAAGTACCACTTGGATGCTGTATATTCTGGATACGCTCTGACATATTCCATCCTTACAACATGACAACTCTTGTAGACTTAGCTGCGTGCACCCCTGTCTGGTGCTGTGGGCATTAATGATGGCTCAACTACCCAGCATCACTAGGGCCAGAACTACAGGTGTCTCCTCCGAGAGTGAGCAGGAAGGGAGGGGTAAACAAGGCTGCTTTGAATCAAGGCTGGAAGAGGAGACAATTGGTAACATATACTTCCTTTGAAACTAACACGTTCTGATTCTTGTTGGAGCCTCTGCATGTGGCTCTGTGGTGTGGGGTCACTTTAAATCTTCCAAAGGGTAGAGGTGCCTGGGTGGCTCAGTTGGTTAAGCGTCTGCCTTCGGCTCAGGTCATGATCCCAGGGTCCTGAGATCGAGCCCCGCATCGGGTTCCCTGCTTGGCGGGAGGCCTGCTTCTCTCTCTCCCACTCCCCCTGCTTGTGTTCCCTCTCTCACTGTGTCTCTCTCTGTCAAATAAATAAATAAAATATTAAAAAAAATAATAAAGTAAATCTTCCAAAGGATACAATGGGATCCCAAGGGGAGAGGGAAAGCAAGGAAATTCCATTCATTCATTCTTTGTGTTCAGGACTCTACGTTCATCATGTCACTGACTCATCTCAACAACCTCATGATGTCAACTTTATGCCCATTTTACAGATGAGGAAAGTGAAATGTATGGACGTTAGGCAGCTTGCCTAGACAGACATTTAGTATATGATGGGCCAGGAATTAAAATCTGGATCTTTCTGACTCCAAAACCTGTGTTCTTTTCATAAATCCACTGTGTCTCCCATGTCAGCACTGTCAGCTCCACCTGGAGAGAGATTTTTGTCCACTTATACATTGCTCTATCACCAGAATCTAGAATTGAACTTCCACTTAGTGTGGGCTCAGTAAGTATGTGTTAGATGAGGGACTGAATTTATTATAGTATTCCCCATCTCTAAATGAATATTACAGGGACCACTCCAACCTCCACACACAAACTCTGAAAAGTTAAGTTCATGTATAGACCATCTTTGCCTTAAGGGAGTTCAGAAATGAAAGAATTTTTGTTCTGCTTCTGAGTGTACTCTATCTTAAATTATATTTGACCAAGCCAGAGTGAGATCATTCTTTCACACATTCCTTAATTCAACAAATATTTATTGAGCACCTATTATGTTCCAGGCTTGGTTCTAGTTGCAGGGGATACGACCAGGAATGAAAGTAACAAAAGTTGTTCTTAATGAGCTCTCATCCCCATTGGATAGAGGGCCAGGGATGGGGAAACATACTAGAAGCGAGTGAGTACACAAGTAAGATTATTTTAGGCAGTAATATCTGCTACTAATGACATACCACCAAGGAATGAGATAAGGATGGAGTGGGAAAGAAACCATTTTCAATAGGGGAGACAAGGGCAGCCTCTTAGAGAGTTGGCATTTGAGCGGAGATCTGAATAATGAGAGTCAGTCATGCAAAACTATGGCAGAACAGCATTCCAGGGCAATTGAACAGCAGATTCAAAGACCCTGAGGGGGGAATATGCTTGGAATGCTGGAGGATCTAAAAGAAGGCCAGCATAGCTAGAAAGTATGAAATGAGGGAAGACATTATATAAGATGAGGTCAGAGAGACAGGCAGGGGCCAAATCCTGTGAGCCCTTGGGGGTCAGGGGCAGGAGTTTGGCTTTTCCTCCAAGTGCAAAAGGAGGCCATTGACTTGGGTTTTAAAAAGCTTTCTCTTGCTGCTGTATGTTTCCAGAACCCCTCTTTAAAGAGGCGGTTTCCACGTCTTACCACACAAGCCCATCTCCAAGACACCGTACTGGACTTGTTCCCAGGGTCATGAGTCTGTGAAAAGTGCAAATTATGTTTTCAATGGTGACTCTTCCTTATTCGTCATAGTGTCACCACTCTTCAGCAAATGCTTCTCACTAAATGACTATTTTATAGCAGACTCTGGCCCTCCTTGGGCAGGCAAGAGAGTGGACTCTGGTTTTATGCGGATCCTATCGGTCTTCAAGCTTAATGGGCTCATCTCCCTGTTATTCAGAGCTGAATGGAGAGGAGCCTGCTCCAGTGGCTCCCAGTCTCTGATTAAAGCCATTCGCATCTGTGGGACCTGAGAAACCTGCTTGCCAGGAAGGGGCTATCATTCAGGACACCCCAGTTTTTAACTGAACGAAAGGCGATTTTTCTAAACACTTCTAATAGCATTTGTGGAGGTGTGGGTGGAGAAGTTCACAAATGCCATTGTAAGAAGAATAGTTTCAGAAACAAGGATTTATTCTCAGCACATATACCAGTGATGGTCCCCCAATCTGCACCAAATGCCTCAGGAAAGGCTGTGGAAAAAAGTCTCTTTGGAGTCCTGGACAATATGGTATTGTTCTCAGCTCACTTTTCCCTGGGTAATAGCAAAGCCAGGAGCATCACTGGGATGTGGGCTCTGGATGAGTATTCTAAGCAGCCCCTCGCCTTCTCTTGCAAACATTTGCATCAAGTTTAAGTAGGACACCAAGATCAACCTTCAACAGAAAAAGTATCACAAAGGGATATTATGTTTCAGGCAGAAGGCACTGCGGGCTACAGGACAACAAGAACTATCACTTAAAGTGCTAAGTGTGTATCAGGCAGCATGCTAAGCCCTTTATTTATCCATCAGTGAGGACTTTTTATAGGGTTGTGGCAAGGGAAGAAAAGAACTGGAAGAAGGAGAAGGTAATATTAGTTGGACATCTATGAGTCAGACACTGTGCAAAAAAGTATCCTGATGGTCACCACCACCACCAGTTCTTGAGCACTTACTATGGGCCATACCCTATATAGGCTTTATCTCATTTAATCCTCCCAACATCCAGGCGATCTTGATAAAACCATGTGGACTTTACAGATCAAAACCGAGAAGCAGAGAGGTGACATGACTTGCCTAGATCAGCTTGACCCCAGAAGGCTATTGTTTTAGAAACATGATGTAATCTTAGTAATAGGAAAATTAACCTCAAAGTATAATGAAGAAAGGAAAAGCACACATTTTACCTTACTGGGCTCCTGCCTAACTAGCCTTGAATACAGAGAACATTCAATATTCCACTCAATTCAATAAAGGTCTCGAATATGAAGAAACATTCTAGAAATGTCTTGTGCCTATACAGATAGGGAGGGATGGATGGAGAGATGAATGGATGGGTGTGCAGAGCTAGCTTGGCAGGTTATATAGGGAGATAGACCAGTTGATATGGGTAGACACACAGCTACATAGACAGGCCCAGCTCTCTTAACGACTGTGCTCTATGGTTTATGAGTCTCCCATGATTTTAGTCTCAACTGAAGATAACTGCTCCATTTTCTGCATTGCTTAGGGTGTTAAGGCCAAGAAGGATTCAGAGTGGAACATCAATGCCACATACTAGGAAATTTATCTGGTTTCCCAGAAGCAGCTTTCCTGGAAGGCACTGGACAGGGCATCCTAAGTCCTGGGAGCAAATGCCAGTTCTCTTCAACATGCCCTGGAACTCTGGACAAGTTGCTTGATCTCCCTGGCCCTGCTTCTCTCATCTCTGAAACAGGGATACTAGTACTATGTATAGCCCTGCTGTGAGGACGAAGTCGAAGGCAGGTGCAGGGGTCCTGTGTAGAGCCTGGCTCACCAGAGGCACTCAGAAAGCTGTCTTGCAATGCTTAGCCTCAGCCCTCTTTCTGGTTCACCAAAACAGTTTGTTGATCACCTGGGGAAGTGTGGAGTTAGCTTTTGGTTGACTTGTGGAGGATGATTTAAACCTCCCTGTGGACCTGGAGAACTGCATTGCGGATGATGATTTATACAATCTCTCCCTGCCCTTTGTTTCCCTTTACAAAGCCTCCGCATTTGAAAGAGAAGAGGGGAGGCAGACAAATATGTTCACAGACAACCAGGCAGCCAGGAAAGAGGGTTTTCAGGAGGGGTGATTATTTTGTGGATAAAAGGATTGCTTTAGTTTACCCCTTGTGTTTACTTGAAGGAAGTAGAGTGAAGAAGGTCTCTGTCTCACAATTGTGTTTTAAACTTCAAGCCCAACTTTCCAACCAGGAGTCTCCTAACACCTCCCCAACCTCCTCCAAATGGTTCTAGTTGACCCTGCTGCAAGTGACCTGCTGGTCCCAGCATGTTCCGCTCCTTGGATCCAAGTATGATAATAATGGACTGGGTGTGTGGAGGAGGCCTCTGCAACACCTCCTTGATTGCTCAGCTCCACAGTGCTCAACTGAAGCAATGACATACTGATGTGTAATTCTTAATCCACATTAGGGAAGGATTTTTCTCCTTTCCCAGACAGTTGTTCACGCCTCACTCCCAATTAATCAATCAGTTAGCAAATATTTACTCAGCAGCTATTATCTATAAGGAGCTATATCACATACTACATACTGAAGGTCTCAGGGTATAGGAAAGAATATCCCTCTCTCTCTCTCTCTCTCTCTCAATCTATCCATCACTATAGTAATTCTCAACTAGGGCAATCTGTCATAACTGGGGGAAAGGGGAAGGTTGCTACTGACATCTATTGCTTAAAGGCCAGGGATGCTGCTAAACATCCTACAGTATACAGGCTGGCCCCAACAACAAAGACTGATCCAGCTCAAAATGTCACTAGTGCTGAAGTTGAGAAACTCTGATCTGTAGAGAGATATACGTTGTGATGCCGGATGACAGGTGCAAAATGAGTGCTACAAGGAAAGTTTTCTCTAGGCTTGTAAGAAGTGGGAAAATTTCACAGAGAACGTGGGGGTTTGAGGAATTAAGTGATTGAAAGAGATTAAGATAAAAGTGGGAAAGGACATCTTAGATCTATAATAGAAAATACATTTCATTTTATAATTTGGCTAATTTGATTGATTGATAGTAAATGCCTAAAGAGCTGTGTGGGAAATGATTCTAAGGCCAAGTCCTAGCTCAGCAGGTAAGAGTGTGTTGATTGATTAGTGATGTCTGCTCTAGGCAAGGGAGGGGGAGGGAGAGTGGAGATGCTGAGAAATTGCTGTCCCACTTTTGTATGTGGAACAGGATGAGGAAAGACGCAGAGGTGGAAATGAGCAGAGTGTTTTGGTACAGCAGAAGTTCATAGAAGGAGATCTCGAGAGAGATTCAGAGGGACAGACTGGAAGGGCCTTGAATGCCAGGCTGAAGGCTTTGAACCTCCACCTGCAGGTAATGGGATGCCACGCAGGCACCTGCCTACTGGGTTGCCTTCAGGCCAGTTCTGCTGACAAGGTCTTGAGAATGAAAGAAAGCCACCAAAAATCCTTGCTCTTCATTTCTATAAAGAGAGTACTATTTCATCTGTTAACAGTAAAAACTGGCAGAATCATCATGCTCTGGCTTTTATGAAGCTGATTCCAATGATGAAAAAAAATCCCATGAAGCTGAACTCAGAGATAACTGTTTGAAAAGCTGACTCCAAGGGTTCACATTAATGAGCTCCTGTAAAGCCCTTTTGGATAGAGCATTCCTTCTGATGTCGTTCGTGTGCAAAAAAAAAAAAAAAAAAAAGCCTCAAGGAAGAGGGGGCAGAACGGAGTGGAAGACCATTCGTGGGGCTCAGGTTCCAGCTGACCTCCTGATGAGGACACTGCACTGCCCACTGATCTTGTGTTTCCTGTCAGCTCCCAGCTCCCCCGACAGGCTGGCTCCTTAGGCCGTTTCCTTTCTGCCCTGGCAATGATACCTCATTGATTTATTGGTTTGCAATTTTCCAAATGACATCATAGTCCATTTTTTTTTTCATTGTTTCCCTTTGCTCACCTCCCTCCTTTTAAATTCCCATTTGTCCCACTTCTACTTCCCTGTCCTTTGGAATGGTAACAACACCTTCCAATTACTCCTCTGCAGTCTGCATTAGCTGCCTGCTGACTCCCTCTCCCCGTCATCATTAATAAAGGTGACACTGCAGCTTGGCATGAGTGCAGGTCCTCCCCCACCTGCTCCACCCCTCCCCCCTTGGAGCAGAAGGCTCCCCAGCCACAGAGCCCCTGCCTTTAATGCTTTCTTCCGGTACCCAGCTCCCACCCCTGTGTTCTAATCCACACTCAATTAAAGAAAGATTAAGTGACACAATAAAAATGCCATCGGGAGAGCTGGCCTGGTGGCGCCCAGATATCAGATCAACTTACTACAACCCCATATCTACAAATTCTATCTAGAAAAGAAAAAAAAAGATGTCACAGTTGTCTGGGCTGATTTGTTCTTTAAAACCCCTGCTGACTCTATCACCCTGGCAAGCCTGGAGAAATCCTAGCAAAATTCTAACCAATGTTAAAGCTTAGAATTAGAGAGATGATGGGGAGGGTGATCCTTGGGAGTCCTTGCAAGCCAGTCTTCTTGCAGCACAAATGGGGAAGCCATGGACCAGAAAGGTTGGGTGGTTTCCCCATGGTCACACAGCCGCCAAAAGTGGCAGGGCTGGTGCTAGAACCCAGCTGTTCTGACCACAGTGTTAAATCAAATATACCATTCTTCACTGCCTCCAAATGCTGGCCCCTGATCTCCAAGTTCCCTACAAATGAAGTGATGGTTCTTTTCCTATCTCAGCCAAGGGGTTGTCCTGATACCTAGAATAAATGGACCTCAACTAAAAACTAAGGCTGATACTTGAGATGCACATGCTTTATCTTCCTCATCACATAGGTTTCCAGATTTGGGCAAGAACAAGCCATTGAGCACAAATTTCATCTTTCAAAAAAATTGAATGGGTGTCTATTACCACCATTCATCCTTTCTTTGATCGATTACGTTCTGTGCCCAGCATCAAAATCTGGTTAAGAACATCAAATTACGAAACCAAACGATTGATCACTGAAGTCACTCTGCATAATGAAAATTGTCTGAACGTGCCTCAGGGCAGGAACAGGGTGGGATGTGGGAGGCTTTGCTTATGACATTTTGCTCTGAGATCCTCAAACTGGCAGTCTGTGGCACTCACACGGTGCACAGAAATGCTTTGTTGGGCTGGCCTGGTGTTTTTAAAACATGTGACTTGTGTGTCAATGAGACTCAAACAAAAAATTTAAAAAATAACAATAAAAAATAAAACATTTGACTTTTTGGTCAACATTTAAAAAACAGCAGCTTTTCCATAAAGTTTTGAATTGTCAGCTTCTCTTGGCTACTTGGAAGATGCAGAGATACCATTCTGCATTCCCATATGGCAGCACTGGGAGCTACCTCCTGACGTGAACAGGGCCTATGAGGGGTGGACATGCACTTACCAGGTCTCCCAGGCCTGGTCTCATTCTAGGGTGACCTATGCTTCCTGGTTTGCTGGGGACTTGTCTGGTTTTTGCACTGAATCCCGTGTCCCAGGAAACTGCTCTTACCGGGACAGTTGGTCACTCCACCTTGTCCTTTTATGTACTTGCTTGGTCCCTATGGGCATGTGCATGTATGGCCTCTTCCTCACCACTTCCTTTGAGCCCACATGTCTCCCCAGAATGACATTCAAGGCTGCCCAGCATCTGAATCCTGCTTCTCCTCACCTCCCCAACCAACATGCCAAAATTCTCTCTGCTCCCTTGGCATCTGCACAAGCTAAGGATGCCTTCTTTAACACACCATGAAGTCCAATTCATTTTTCAAGACCCATGCAAATGCCATTCCCTCCTCCAGGAAGCCTTCTCTGATTCCACCTTATGCTCTTCTGCCCCAGACAGAGCTAGGTACAGCCCTCCTCTGCTACAATAATTCTTTCTCCTTATATGCATCACCATTAATACAGCATCAAGGGAATAGACTTTGGAGGTGGCCTTCCTAAAGACACAGAGCTTTATTGCAAACTGAAAACCAGTTTCAAAGCTGAAAACAAATATCTGCCTCTATTCCATGGCAATATTTTTTTTTAAGATTTTATTTATTCATGAGAGAAAGAGGCAGAGGGAGAAGCAGGCTACCTGTGGAGCAGCAAGCCTGATGTGGGACTTGATCCCAGGACCCTGGGATCATGACCTGAGTCGAAGGCAGACGCTTAACCGTCTGAGCCACCCAGGTGCCCCTTCCATGGCAATATTTAACATCCCAAAGTCTAAGAACATCTGGGGGTCCTGAACATTGACATCCAACTCTCCTTCTGCTTGTAACATGGAATCTTAATCATATGTCCATGTGTCTGTGTTCTCCACTAGCCCCAGAGGTACTCAAGCACAGGGACCTTCTTCCATATCCTGTATCCTCAATGCCTGGCTCGTGGAAAGTGTTCAGTAAAAGGTTTTTCAAATGAGTGAGAGAGTGAGTGAGACAACTCCCATCAAAGAGATCGGGGAGACTATCTCATTTGCTATGATTTTAAAGAAAAAAAGGTCTTCTTGGGGTGCCTGAGTGGTGCAGTCAGTTGAGCATCTGACTCTTAATTTCAACTCAGGTCATGATCTCAGGTTGTGAGATGGAGCCCTGTGTTGGGTTCTGCGCTCAGCGCAGAGTCTGCTTAAGGCTCTCTTTCCCTTTCCCTCTGTCCCCCCCCCACTCTCTCTCAAAAATAAATAAATAAATATTTAAAAAGAAAAGGAAAAAAAAGGTCTTCTTAACTGTCCTAGTGCCCACAGGGCCTCTGTTTCTTGGCTGATTGCCCTGAGTCATATTCCGAGCTAGGACAACCAACCTATGATTGGGGTCAAGCTGTCATGTTTTTAGACATTTATCTTAAGATCATAAGATTACAAAATGTTGACAGCTTTAGGGTCTTTTCTGATCAATAAAGAGAATTCCAGGAGTCCAGCTTCCTACTGGACATTTCCCCTGGCACAGGCCATAGGTAGCTCATCATAAACCTGTCTAACAACATCCCGCCCTCTAGAGCTTCTCTCCCTCCTCCCTATGTGCTCCTTCTCAGGACCACTCCAGCTCAAGACAATAGTCCAGTCATAGACCTTGATTCTGATCTCTCTCTCCTTCTCTCTCTCAGCTCTCTCCTCCCCCTCCCGCTCCGTCCCATAAATCACCAAACCTCAGGGATTTAGAAATTTGTCTTGAATGTGCTTATTCTCTGTGCCCCCTCTCACTGCCTAATTGAAGCTACCATCACTGCCACCTGCAGTATTGCAACAGTCTCCTAAGTGGACACTCCCTCCAGCTCTGCCCCCTCTCATCTCCATACTGCAGTCGGAGTGCGGTCTTACTAAAATGGAAATGAGACTATCTCTCACTCCTACTTAAAATCCTCAGTGGATCCCACTGACTTGGAGGGTAAAAATCCAAACTTCTTAGCACAGGATGCAATTCCCTGCATGATCTGCAACTCCCTGCATGATCCCTAACTTCATTTCTTCCACTCATCCTGCCTGCTCCTTTAAACTCTACCATCAGGCCACACGGAATTTGTCCCAATTCCCATCCAACTCACTTATCCAGATCATATTCCTCTCATCTCTGACTGCCTGTCCACACGATGTTCCCAGCCTCAGAACACTCGAGCACACACACACACACACACCCCTTTAAACTATTTGCTATGGGATGCCTCGTGGGGGGGAGTGTTATATAGATTAAGTATGAATACATCCACAAGGGGATAATGCAGTGCTCACAGAATAAGTGCTCAATAGATGGTTACAATTAAGAGTACAGGCATGCCACATTGCTAATTTTTCAATGGTTGTAAGGGAAAGCTACACAGAAATAGCTAAGATGTGGGCTCTTCAACTCTGAGTCACGTCAAGCCCCCCCAAAAAGATTGACTGTACATATTTGCAGTCCCCATATCTTTAACATGCAGCATCCAGTGAAACTGACATTATGTCATGATTAAGACAATAAATGTTAATCGTACTGAATCAAGCCACTAATTTTGCTCCTACCATAATGGGATTATACATTTCATTTTGGAATTTTAAAGCCCTTATAACTTCACAGGATCATCTGTCACATGCTATCATTTCAAGAATGGCAGGATGTTATTGTAAAGGAAAACTTCCCTGCCCTTGTGGTGTCAGATGTTCCCCAGGGCCCCCTCTCCACCCACCGCCCCCAGGTCTCTTTTAAGTCTCTGAAGTTCTGGTTGGTGGCAGAGCATGAAGATACCTTTCCAGTGAATAGCCTGTGTTTCTGGAATCCTTCTCTTGGACAGGACCCATGTGGGTTGTCACCTTCACAGCTGGTTAGAACAGGAGGCACATGGAAAGTGGGAGCTAAGAGGTCTGAATTCTATCTAGTCCTAACTTTGCTGTCAATGATTTGGGTAGTCTTGGGCAAGTATCTTAACCTGCAGAGGTCCCAATTTCCACATCTGTAAAATAATGAAGAGGCCTATGGTTCCAAATTCTGAAAGTCTGTGACTGGTACCTGAAATTAGAGAGATTGAAGAATAGGTTCCTTCCTTTTTTGTTCTTTGGATGAGGTTATGCTGGGAAGTTGTGGTTCCCAAACTTTGCTGCACATTAGAATTACTTGGTATCCCGTTCCCCAGGCATCAGGATTTTTAATGCTCCCTGGGTGATTTCTGATGTGCAGCAAACTTTCAGAACCTCTGGTCTTAAGGAGTCAATATAGCTCAATAGACGAAAATGAGGTAGGCCACCCTGATTCCAGACTGGTCAGCTGTCATAAACAAGCTGCTCGACCCCTACAAACTCACTTTTCCTCACTTCTAAACTCAGAAGGTTTTTGCTATCAGTAAGTGAGGTAAGGCACAGACGCCTAGTGCCTTGCTACTCACAGCACGGTTCATTGACCAGCAAGAGCAGGGGCACCTGGGAACGTGTTGGGAATGAAGACTCTCAGGCCCCCCTCCAGACTGGATGAATCAGAATCTGACTCCCAGGTAGGCAGTTCTCAAACACTGAAGTTTGAGAAGCGCTGCTCTAGCACTCAGTGCTGTTCAATAAAAGGTACCTTTTGTAACTTGCCCATCAATCCTCCCCTTTCATCCACTAACCATTCATCAACACCCGCACAGTGTGGGTGACTGGCACAGAGCTGGGCTGCAAACAGATGTTTGGCCATTTGATGAATGGATACAGAAGGGAATCGGACCTGCCTCCTCCTCTCAAGGAGCTCACGGTCCATGAAGAAAATTTAGACCTGAACTCCAATATCCAGAACAGAGTAATAGTTAATGAACGATGAAGGCTCCCCTTTATTTGTACACTTGCTTTGTGGCAGATATATGCTAAGCAATTTTCCTACACTATCTCTTTGAATTCCCACAACAACACTGAGGATAAATACTATTATCATCTGCCTTTTACAAATGAGAAAGCTTTGGTGCAGAGAAGAAAAGTAGCTTGTCCAAAGCAACACCCAACTAGTATGTGGCCCTGACAAGATGTGAAGTCGGGGCAGCCGTAGCCTGATCCACTCTTCAGTACTGCCACTGCTAGGGACAATTTCTGGCTTAATAACTTTGGCTGCAGCCATTTCAAGGGCAGCCCCATCCCCAGGTGCTGTGGGAGAGGTAGCAGGAGGCCCTGCAGGCAGACATGCTGCCAGGTTTCTATGCACTGCAGAAGAGCTGGCCGGAGGGCTGAGAGCTCCCGCAGCCTGCTTGTCTGACACAGCCCACCACGTCAAGCTGTCCCTCTCCCTGGCCTCTCTCCTGCCACTTGGACATTTTACTTGCAAATACATTTGGCAGATGATGCCAGCCTTCTCAATGACAAGCCCAGGCAACAGAAAGAAAACTCGTTGTCTGCGCTTGGGAATAGGAGCAAAACCACTTTCTGAAAATCACATGTTGAGTTGCAGGGGCGAGGGGTTCCAAGCCAGGGGTCCTGAGCTCTAGGCTCAGGAGAAGTTGTGACCAAAGACAGGTCCATGGTCACCAGGGACAAAAAGGTATAATGTAATTCCCCTGGGTCTTCTTCACCAAATAGAAGAGCTCCCTAAAAATGTGCATCTAAATCATGTTTTGGTCAATATAATTTTATCATTCAATATGAGATGGTGGCTGGCATAGTAATTAATTGAAATATTTATTTGTGCTTCAACCTTCCTGTAACTTCCCTTCCCTTTTCCCTCCCCTCTCCCTGCCATTTCCATAAGGGTAGCCAGGACTTTTGTTCCCTCTCTTGGAGGAGTGTTCTCAGTGTGAACCAGCAGCATCAGTTTCACCTGGAACCTTGTTTGAAATGCACATTCTCAGGCCCCACCCCAGTCCTGCTGAATCAGAACCTTGGGAGCAGGCCCAGTGATCTCTGTTTAACAAGCCTTCTAAGGGGCTCTGATGGGCCCTAACATTCAAGAATCATTGCCTTAGGGGCGCCTGGGTGGCTCAGTCGTTAAGCGTCTGCCTTTGGCTCAGGTCATGATCCCAGGCTCCCTGCTCGGCAGGAGGCCTGCTTCTCCCTCTCCCACTCCCCCTGCTTGTGTTCCCTCTCTCGCTGTGTCTCTCTCTGTCAAATAAATAAATAAAATCTTAAAAAAAAAAAAAAAAAGAATCATTGCCTTAGAGAGCTTTGGGGCAAAGCAGCTCTAGTGAGCAACTGAGGCCAGGAAGGAAAGGGGATACAAAACCCAATGAGGGAGAAGAAGGCAGAAATTGAGGGAAAAAGGGTGAAAAGAGACTCCCAACACTAGGAGGGGGGTGGTAGGCTGAGGTTGTAAGTAGCAAAGATCAGTAACTCTTGCATGTCCAAGGGAACTGTGCCCCTAGGATGGCTGGCCCCAGCAGTACTGAACCAGCAAAGCCTTCACCGTTAGCGACATGCATGATCATATGATGGTGAAATCAGCTGTGACCAGGGAGTACCTGAGACCAGAGGGATCTCCAAGAATGCTCCTCTGGGCGTAAGACCCCAGGGGTTTCTCTATGACTCTCTGGGTGGGAAGAAGGAAGCTGAGATTGAGTCTTCGTGAATGCTAGCTGAGACAGGCCAGGGCTGCTCTGAGTTAGATTGCATCTCATTTAGAGAAAGTCAGGGATTTATCATCTTGTATCTCACAACAGTTCATGGATGTAAATTTATACCCACTACACCTGGACTACTTTCAAGAGGCACTTTTCAAAGAACATTCTTAGCCCTTCCCAAAAGCAACAGTGCCTTATGAACACCTAACAAAGGGGTGGGGTGTTTTGTTTCCCAGTTCAGATGTTCCAGAGCCATCCAGTGGAAATCCAGGGACAGAGGCTGGGACCATAGAGCCATCCCAAAGGCCCACTTCTGTTCTCCTCACTTCTAAGGAAGAGAAACATCAGTTTCTCCAGGCCAAACCTGGCCAATGTCCCTCGGCTTCTTCATAGTGGGTAGGTTTCCTCCAGACCCTCATTTTAACTGTCAAAACATCAATTCTCATACTTTCGGGTTTAGCCCAGCTGGAGCTGACAGGCTAACACCCTTCCACCTCCTAGACTATACCTGGCTGGGTGATGGTGGCAGAGCATGGCCTGGGCAGCTACAGGTGCTAAAGATTTCTCTGTTCTGGGCTATAAAAATTCTGCCTCACCCTGAGTCTGGACTCAATGCCCTATCTCCTCACTCTGACTTCTACCTTGATGCTCACCATTCACCATCTCCTTTCAACTCACAACCCTACTTCTTTCTCTAATGATTTTTAAAAATAATTTCCTTCCTTCTACTGCAATATTTTCTACTATGTCATCTTAAGCAATAGACATTAAGTTCCTGGAAGTCAAGGATTATGTCCTACATACATTCTGTATTGCACCCACTCCAGTGCCTGACACAAGTTAGGTTTTCAGTAAATATTTACAGAATCACTGCATAGACACCACTACCTATTTGATAATTCCAGGTGAACAATTTACAGGTATCCTACACTCAAGATGCTTAATTTAAATTCTTGATTTTCACCTCTTCACTTAATTTCAAATCTAATCCTCTTCTTTATATAGGAAATGGCACCTCTGTCCTCCCAGTTGCCTATATAGAAAGCTTCAGGTATCTTTGAAACTTAAATTCCTGGCCACATCTAACTGTTGACCAAGTCATTTCTAATTCTTTATACAAAATATGGCTGGACTTCCTCCATTTCTTTCTACCCTAGTTCAATCCACCACCGTATCTCCTCCTAACTGGTCTTTGATTCCAGTCTTGCTTCCTCCCCTCCAGGGAGAAACCAAAGTTGATTAAAAAAAAAAAAAAAATGAGTCTCATTACTCATGTCTCTACTTAGCCCTAAAGTCTTGCCTTTGGTTTCATCTTCCACTACTCTGTCCAGACACACTATCTTTCTCTAAGTTGGACAAGTCAGCTTGTTCTAATAGGTTCCTCATTTTATTCTTCCTACAAAAACCTTATATTTTTTCCTTCTCAGCACTTGTCACAATTCTTAATTAGATATTTATTTATGCATTGACAGGTTTAGTGCTTGTTTCCTTTCCTAGGTGCAACTCCTCAAGGGCAGGGACAATGTCTGCTTGTTCACCAATGTCTTCTCAGTACCTAACACAGTGCCTGAGTATAAGAGGTGCATAAGAAATATTTTTTAAATGAACATATGTTTAAATTCTAAACATTATGCTCAGCATGCTATGTTTATTTTTGCTCTGTTGTTAGAGTTGATTAGCTAGCAAAGGTGAGACAGTCCCCTGATATAAGGCAAGATTAAGCAATTCAATTTAATTCTGTTCAGTGAAGTTCAAGTCATTTCAATTATATTCAGTTCACTTTAATTTAATTCAACAAGCCTTCGCAGATACTAGAAATCTGACAGCTTTTATGCTAGGGTGTGGAGGAATCAGTGATAAAAAATTATCCATTTCTTGCCCTCAAGAGGCCCCTCATTTAATGCTCCTTATCTTATAATCAATGACAATTGTAGGACCTATGACCAAACTTATCTCTGCTCATGAAATTTCAAATAGACAACTGGTCGACCTAAACTGGCTCTCATTGCCAGCACCTATCAATGTAATGTACTGGGGTATCTGATGACAGTTACAGAGTTTTAAACATTGCCCAAGACCAGTGGAAGTGAATAATGAGATGATGACCAAGAATGTTGACTCCAATGACTCACCCTCCTTTACTGGTCCTTTCCAGTGACAGGAATTCTCCAATCCATATTGAAAACCTATCCTAGGATCTCAAGTCCCTTTCCAATTGATAGTTCTCCCTTTTATTCTGTTTCATCTTGAATATATGAGAGCTTAGCCTCCTCACTTCCCGAAAGACATGAGGTGAATAAGAGATTAAAACATAAAACATATTATCGATGTCCTGAAGTGAATTATCTATTACAAGAAGCAGAAGTAGTGACTTTCAGGTACCACCACTGAGCAGATGTAAATACCTGGGGATCTGGTTCTCAGTTCTCCAGTAGCTAAGGCAGAAGAAAAAGGAAATATATCCATTTATACAGTTTTACCTTTCAGACACAGAAAGCAAGAATAGCTTTCTGCAGAAACTACATTATTTTCTCCTCTGTAACTGTACACTGGCAGGAATTTATCATGAGTCCTTATAAAAGGACTTAGAAAAGCAGGGTAGACCTTACCCTAATCAGTTTCACAAAAGCAACAAATGTAGCTCAAACTGACTGTTCTCATACCCACCCTCAATAAAGGCAATTCTGTGAGAGATTGAAAGCATGGGATTCAACATTCTGCCTTCTGATGATCTAGCTTTATACTGGTTTAATTTAATTTAATTTAATTTAACCCCATTTCCTATTATCTGGACCTCAATAGAATCCAAGAAACTGTTTGCCCTTCTTCCAAGGATTAGCTTGGCTCTCTGGGATACTTCTGTTTCCTCCTTTCCAGGCCAAATCACCTTTTCCACCCTGTCATTATATTTCACATTTTTCCCTCTGAGTATTCTACCTGGTCTCCACATGACTTTTTCTTGGTCTTCCTAGATCTATGACAAATTTCACGATGTGGAAGGCACAGATAGGATAATAATAAAATACCTGGCCAAGAATAAGAAACATAAAGTCAGAGGATCTCAGAACTGGAAGGACTCTTTAAGGCCAACGCTCACCCTCATGCATGATGCCTTCTGCAGTATCCCCAGGAAAAGATCCAGTGACCTCAGCTTGAATAACTTGAGAAAGAAAGAACTGCCCACCTAATCAGGAATTCCCTTTTCCTGTAGATAGAATTGTTAGAAAGTTCTTTCTCATGTGGGGCTGTAAATGTTTTTCTTGTAACAGCAAGACATTGAACTATTCGGCTTCTGGAGCATGATCTTCTGATTCCCCTAAAATATTCTGAGAAGTTTATGCTTCTCATACACACCCATTCCTGCTCACTGGAATATTCTGCAAGGCTACCTAAATTTTCATCTGTTGTTTCTGCCCTGTCATAAGCTTAAATACTTTAGAAGTCAGTAATTTATTACTGGAATCTATTTGATCTCGATTCTGGGAACCTGTGTCATTCCTTACCAAACCGACCATGAGCTGGGCATGCTGATAAAACACAATCATTTGAGAGACACAAAGCATACTATATTTATTCCCACTGTCTTAAGTATTTTTGGCAAGAAAGAGAAGCATGCAGAGGTGAGAACCCTTTACCCTGCGTCAATTATGAGGGTGACCGGGTGGCTGGTAAATGACAGCCACTTCTGCGTGATTAGCCTCTCTATTGCTGGACATTGCTGGCACACTAGCTTTTTTCCTGGCCTTAGTACTTATTTAACAATCTTTAAGAGAACTCTATGCCTAACACTGAATCTTAAAACGTGACATTGTTCTTATAAAATGAATATTTAAACCACATGCTGCAAATTCATACCCCCAAAAAGGGAAAAAAATATCCCCTTTGTCCTCTCTTTTACCGATAAGGAGTGGGGGTGCTGAAGAGAACAGCCACACTGTATGTGTATAGAGAGCTATAAATTAAATGTGCACACCAGGATTTCAATGAGAACATTCTAAACCATCAGCACTATTATTTAGATAATGGGGTTTTCAGATGTTCTGTATGCCCTGCTCTTGTTCGCCCACCTCTGGGGCTTTTCATTGCCCCTAGAAACCCAAACTTAGATGGGGAAGGAAAGCAAAGATGGTACCTAATAGCCTCAGAAACTCATTAACAATAGCGCAGCAAGGTGCAAACATGGTAGGTTCCTTTTCCTGCAAAGCAAAGCTTCTAGAGTATCTGTGTGCTCCTTTAGTCAGGACTCCTTCCCCACCGTGAGGGCACATAATCAAGTTGACTAAAGACCGTGCTTTGTTCATCTATGTTCATGTGTGGACATCATGTTTCCCACATGCAGGTCCATCCACTCTGTTCAGGGAGAATATCCATCAAACGAATTTTATTTTTTATTTTTAAATATTTTTTATTGTTATGTTAATCACCATACATTACATCATTAGTTTTTGATGTAGTGTTCCATGATTCATTGTTTGTGCATAACACCCAGTGCTTCATGCAGAACGTGCCCTCTTTAATACCCATCACCAGGCTAACCCATCCTCCCACCTCCCTCCCCTCTAGAACCCTCAGTTTGTTTTTCAGAGTCCATCATCTCTCATGGTTCGTCTCCCCCTCTGATTTACCCCCCTTTATTCTTCCCCTCCTGCTACCTTCTTCTTCTTCTTTTTTTTCTTAACATATATTGCATTATTTGTTTCAGAGGTACAGGTCTGTGAATCAACAGTCTTGCACAATTCACAGCACTCACCATAGCACATACCCTCCCCAGTGTCTATCACCCAGCCACCCCATCCCTCCGACTCCACCCCCCACTCCAGCAACCCTCAGTTTGTTTCCTGAGATTAAGAATTCCTCATATCAGTGAGGTCATATGATACATGTCTTTCTCTGATTGACTTATTTTGCTCAGCATAATGCCCTCCAGTTCCATCCACATCGTTGCAAATGGCAAGATCTCATTCCTTTTGATGGCTGCATAATATTCCATTGTATATATATACCACATCTTCTTTATGCATTCATCTGTCGATGGACATCTTGGCTCTTTCCACAGTTTGGCTATTGTGGACATTGCTGCTATAAACATCGGGGTGCACGTACCCCTTCAGATCCCTACATTTGTATCTTTGGAGTAAATACCCAGTACTGCAATTGCTGGGTCATATGGTAGCTCTATTTTCAACTTTTTGAGGAACCTCCATACTGTTTTCCAGGGTGGTTGCACCAGCTTGCATTCCCATCAACAGTGTAGGGGGGTTCCCCTTTCTCCATATCCCCGCCAACATCTGTCATTTCCTGACTTGTTAATTTTAGACATTCTGACTAGTGTGAGGTCCACCAAACAAATTTTAAATGTGCCTGCACTGCTTTCATTTTCGAGAGCGCAGTACATCCGTGTCTTGGTTGAGGTGAGCTGGCAGGGCCTCTCCTGGCACCGTGCTTGCTCAGGGTGGACTTTGCAGTAGAAACCTCCCCTTCCACTGCTAAGCTCAGTGTGTCTCTGTAAGCAGGCTTGTTTAAGGAAATCATAAATGCCCTCCAGCAGGGGTGGTTAAGAGGGTGAGGAGGAACAGTGGCACTAACTGGAACCCAACCAACCCTAGAGCTAACAGGGCCATGAACAGATCAGGAACCTGGGAAGATCAAAACTCTTCACTCCACCAAACCAGGCCACTCTGGGAGTCTGGAAAACCCAGAAGGAGGCCCATGTGTTCCTGAGCCTTCCTAGTGCATTGCCTCTGCTGTTCCATTAGTAGGAAGGATGTCCCAATGTTTTCATTCACTGACTGTTCAGCAGTGGAAAGAGTCCCAGATCCACCTGCGACCTTGGGCAGGCACCTGACACCTCTGAGCCTCAGTTTTCTCATCTGCCCAGTGGGGATGGTTATACTTAACCTCACAGGGCTGTGGAAAGGATAAAATAAGCATTTGCATTACACAGAAATAATAGTAATAGCTAACACTGGTCAAGTCCTTATATGTCAGGCAATGTGTTAAGTGCTTTCTATCTCTGGTCTCATTTAATCCTCACAGCGATCCCACGAGGTAGAAACTCATACTATCTCCCCGTGATATGGATGTAGAAACTGGGGCTCAGAGTAGTTAAGTGACTGGCTAACGGTCACACAGCCAACTAGGACTGATGGTGCCCATTTTCACTCATTCATTTATTCACCACTATTTATTGAGTGCTTGCATTTCTGAAAGAAATCTTGAGAATGCTTGGATTTCTGAAAGAAATCTTGAGAATTCTCTATCTCTGAGGAAGACTGCATTTGCACTCTTCTTTGCCAGAGAGATTCACTCTGAGAAACTCACTTTAAAAACCTGGTTAAACAAAGTCTGTATTTACAAACAGGTGAATTTAAGGGCATTCCAGTGCCTTTAAATAGTGAGCACTCCTGGTGCCTTTTAAATGGGATTGATTCTATGCATTTTCTTAGCACACAGCTTTTCAGGAATGCAAAATATACCTGTGCCCAGCATCTTAAGTCTTTTAAAAGGGAGATGACACCTTTCTCCTTGTTTGGTTAAATGCTTATACCTCTTAAAGCATTTGTCTAGAAGCCCTTCCTTAATTCTAACCTGCATCCTATCTGAGATCCTGAAGGTAACTTCCATGCTCTTTGAGTTCTAATACAATTCAAGAGAGAGGGACCTGAAGGAAGAGGGTGGATCTGAGGTGGGTCATAGCCTTGTGTTGAGGACTCCTGTGAGATCTGGGACAGTCTCTTGGATTAACAATATCACTTGTGGTTGAACCCTCTTCCTAATTCTGTTCTAGCTGTTCCCACACATCCAGTCCATCTCTGAGAAGCCTTTTCTTGGAGACACTTAGAGCAGCAATGTAATTTCTGCCATGTAGCATAGCACCCATTCAACTAGGATGGATTGTAGAGGTTATCAAATCCTGCCCTCGCAGGACAGAGGAGGAAGTTGAGGCTCTGGGAACTAAAATAACTTGACCAAAAACATGCAGCAAATTTGTGGCAAAACTGAGAAGACCATCCAGACTCCAGATCCCAACCTAGTGCCCTGCCCTTTGCAGATCTGAGTCTCCTTACCCTCACCTAAATCTTTGTTTCCCCAAGGTTCAGAGCCATGTCTTGTTCTTTCTTAGGACCCCCACAGCCCAGGTGGAGGCACATTAGTTGCCCAAAGTACATCTGCCTTGCTTGGACTTGACCAGATCCAGGCAAGACCACCTTGGCCCTGAGACATGAAGAGGAACTGGATCTCTGAAGCCTTTGCACAATAGCTATTTGTAAATACACTGTAAATAGACTTTGTTTAACCAGGATTTTACAGCAAGGTCTCCTGGCTGAATCTGTCCACTAAAGAAGAGTGCAAAGGCAGTCTCCCTCCCATCCTTTTTTACACATTTATTGAATATGCTCAGTTAAGTTTTGGATCCCAGAACCCTCCTACTGGAAAGAAAGACACATCACTCTCTGAGCATGCCCTGGCACTGTCCAAATGACCTTCTGTCCCCAGTAGTCCTAGGCAGGGGTATTTCCCTTTCCTCTCCTCCAGGACCACTTTGAGCCCTAAGTAGATGGAAAACCTGGCAATCTTACCTCCTCTGGGAATGACAATGCAGCTCCCCAGATTTCCATCATTTCTGAATCTCTGCAAGGCTCAGGGAGGGGGCACAAAAGTGCTTAGCTTTGCCCAGGTTTGCTCTCGGCCGGTGGGGTTCTGCAATCACCCTTCCACTCCCTCCAGCTCCCCTCTTAGAGATTTGCCAGTCACAGGAGGCACCATCTGCAATTGATTTCTAATGCCCCTGCTAAATTCTAACAACTGGTGAAAATTCCTGCTCGTATTTCATGGACATTTCCCTGGCTGATGGTTCAAGTCACTATTGATTTAGTCATTGGGTTGCACACATGTGCATCTGAGCCTTTCCAGGCATCAGCAACCTTGACCACTCATGTAGTCACTCCCCTCGACTTTGGGAGCCACCCCCTTGAAGATGTGTAAAAAAAAAAAACAAGTTTGGGAAGGTCCAGGACTCTGCATTAGGGGAATCAACTATCTTTTGGGCAAGTCACTCCCTCCTTGGAGCTCAGTTTCCCCATTCATGAAATGGGAGAACAGGAATAGATGAACCCATGGGTCCCTTCTGAAGCCAAGTCCCATCTGACTGCTGAGCCGCAGCTGTGGGCAGGGAGGTAAGAAGGCTCTTTCTGGCCACTAGTTGACAGCTTGTCACAATTACCTTGACCTAGGCCTGAAAAAAATTTTTTTTGGATTCAAAATATAAAAGGAAAATTGCAAAATCAAAATGAACAAGAGTTTAATTAAATGCCTACGTAATGCAACATTACGTAAATACCATTGTTAAGTTGGGTATTCATAAAAAAATTCATTATATTTAAAAACAATTTGTTCCTTAGGATTTCTCAATTTGAGAGAATTTTCAAATATGCCTGGTGATTGCTGAGGGCTTATAGCCATGAGTTACTCACAGCCAAATGCTTTCAACAGCCAAATCATAATAAAAAAGAAATCCCTTTTAAATATTTTACCACAAAAAATATTAACGTGGAATGCGGGTAACTTTCACTGTGTTTGAGAAGATGTGAAGTAACATCTCCAAAAATAAGAATGCCTAGAGCCTTTGAAAATCTTAAAACTGCGCTAGTACCAGAAGAACTAATATTTATTAAGCACTTACTCTGTGCCAAGCTGTGTTTCTGACCCTTTTGCATGTATTAGCTCATTGAATCCTTGAGACCATCTTTGAGTTAGGAACTATTCCCATGTTGTAGGCCAGGAAACTGAAGCAGGGGTAAGTAACCTTTCCAAGGACACTGGGCGGTTATCAGCACAGCTCGGGCGGGAAACCACCTGGGCCAGGCCCATGCTCAGAGCCACTCCATTGCACAAGATGCCTGGTGACCCTGGGTGTTTCCAGAGGAGAAAAGAAATGCTGGCACAGCTCTACAAATTAGGAGTGCAATTTACGTGGCATCGAAAGCCTCCATCTCTTGCTCAGCCCTGCTGCTGCTGTCTCCCTGTGATGTTCCTCTGCCTTCCACGTCTCCTTGCTAGCGCACTCTCAGCCCCACCTGCATGCTAGTAGTAATGCAAAAAATACTGTTTTTTAAAAAAGAGCTGATAGCCATTGACAGCTCCATCAGCATTTTATACAGTACTTAATCTCATTCAATCCTCACAACAAACCTCATCTTATAAACAAGGGACTTGGAGTTTAGAGGCTTGAAATAATTTGCCCAGGGTCACATAGCTCTTAGAAGCAGTGGAAGCTAGGATTTATACTCTGGTCTTATTCTAAAACCCAAACTCTCTTTTATAATAGGAATATATGTGTATTGTTCAAGTAATTCCATTAATAAGTATCGTGAATAAAAAGTGAAGCCCTCCCTTTCCCACAACCAACCTACTCCTCTTTTTCTCTCTCTCTTTGACCCCCCTCTCCCTATGTGTCCACCATTAACAGTTTGGTGGGCATCCTTCCAGACTTTTGCTATATATTTAAATATCTACTTAGATATCTATCCATCTGCCCATTCCTTCCTCACTTATTTATTCTGGCTTCCCTTTCTATATGTGACAACTCCCAGGATGGAAAAGGTGATGACAATGCCTTACTAGGCATGTCAAAATTCCAAGGGCAAGGCTGACCAGACCCCTCCTATGTATCCATGGGATGAAGAAAAGCTTTTCACCACTTTGCAAAGTTTCTTTGGTTAACACATCAGGTTTGTCTACTCCTGCATGGTTTCATGTACTGAAATAGCACACTACCTTCTCAGCCTGGGAGGTTTCTGGGCTCAGCTGGCTCAGATCCCACCTGTGGGGAGCTTTAAGAAGAACAGGGCACCTGCATTAGACTAGTGGTACAAATCTGACTCACTGCTGCTTCTCTGTCCTTTGCTTAAGGGGGAATCATAGTCGGAATTATCCAGAAGAGAGAACCAGGCCATAGACTGAATTACGTGCTGCATTGGACAGGGTCATGCTGCACTGATTTCGGCATAGCCAGTGTCCACAGAGCGTCAAGCACACAGTAGGTACCCAGTAAGCTGTCAAATGAGGAGGCTAGTAGAATACAAACAGGGTCTCATCCCAGTGTTGCATGCAGAAAAGCTCTGTTACAGTGAATCTTTTATTTGAAAAAAATGGGAGATTTTAGTCCTCTGGTGGATTTTTTTTTTTTTCCCTTTTATTTTCATAGTCACAGTTCAGGAGCAAAGAAAAGCTTCTATCTCTCTGAAATAGTAGGAGAAACACATGGGGTTTGGGTAACTTAAACTACAACACTCTCTTTCACATGTTGCAAAGATAGGAATATTTAACAATGACACCGACAATGTCATCTGTGCAAAAGAAGTGACTTCCTGGCTGAGAGATGGTCAAGATAACATTGTGCTGAAGAGTAGGAAGTCTGAGAGTTAGGGGCTCTGGTTCTGGTGCATGCTTCTTGGCTGTGTGATCTTGGGCAACGTACTTAACTTTTCTGTTTCTTAGTTTCATCATCTGTAAAATGGTTATAGTGATAGCACCTACCTCATTCAGTGTGTGGAAGAGCACAGAGCTTGGTGTATATATACCTCTGTGTGTGTGTGTGTGTGTGTGTGTGATAGTCTGGGTCTTCATGATCATGCTATTCTTAATATCCAAGAGCTTGATTTCTATTGACAACTATCTGTTGAACGACTGATGAATGCACTGTATTGCACAGGGTGAGATGCTGAGGTAGATGCTCCACCCAAGCCATCTCTGAGTCCCCAGTGCAGAGCAGGGTGCACATGGTAGCCTTTCTAGTTGAGTTAGCCAAATGTTCCTAATTAAGAAGTCTAAGTGAGGGAGGGGGAAGAGCTCTAAATTTTTATCCATAATATCTGGATTCAAGTCCCAAATCTGCCATTTGTCATCTTACGTGGGAGCATTAAGAACTCCTCTCCATATGGGGCCACATTTGCAGCTTTGGAAGGAATGACCATGGAACAAACAAGAGACTCAAAGAATGTGAGCCAGAAGGGCCTATAATACTATCCATGCTAGGGTTGGTAAGACACAAAGTCTTCCCATTGTTTGTAAAGAAATGAGTATAATAAACACTCCCCTTCCCTCTTATTTCTACTCTATCCCTGCAAGAGTCATGATAAATGAGAGCAGTTAGGGAGGCATGAGGGAATGGTGGGGACTATGTTCATCTAAAGCAGGCATCTCTCATTGGCTTTCGCCAATCATCACCATGTCAGGCCGGCCCTGTCAAGCCAGCTAGTCTAACTTCTCGGCAGCTCGAAAACTTGACGATCCCATGAAACCTCCCAAATGTTATATGTTCCTGTCTCACTCAGAATTAATTTTGTAACTTTGAGTGGGCCAGCACCATGAGGGACAATGAAAACACTGTGGGCCAGTTTGACCTCCAGTCCAATAGGCTCAGCCTACACAGCAGGACCCTGAAGCTCAGATCAGGCAAGGAGTCTGCCTATGCTGGTGGTTAGTCATACAGAGGCCAGGATGGGCTCTGATCCTAATACTCCAGCCAGTCGTAAGAGATCAAATAATGCTGTGACAGAATGTCACTGTTAGAGGGAATAATGGCGAAGCACCCAGAAAAACACACAACCAGACAAAATGGTTCATAGGTGAAGATAGCACACCCGAGGCTTGCTGTCATATAGAAAATCCACAGCAGAATCCAGGTGCAAGAACCAACACCGAAATAGAAACATGTAACCCTCAGTGAATGATTCCTCTCGTGTACCCCCAGACTCAAGCTTCTCAATCCTGGTCACAGAGCTTTCTCCGCTCCCATTTGCCCAGATTTGTCCTCTGAAAGCTTCTGTTGTTTGAAAGTCTGAAAAGGCCATGGTGCTGAGATAATACTAATATTTATTGAGCTCTTCATACACGCCAGACATTGCCTAAGCTCTTTGCCTGTGTCAAGGCACTTAATCCTAAAAGCCCTATGAGGAAGGAAATTGAGGCCCAGAAAGGGGAATAACATCCCCCAAGGGCTCAGAGCTAGACAATAGCAGCTGTGGGGTTGGAATCCAGACAGGCTGGCTCCAGAGGCCAAGCTTTCAGTCACCATCCGTTCCTGCTTCATTTCATGATACCACAACACACAGAGGGCAAGAAGGGTGTCGCCATCTACTGAGAACATTGCAAGATGGGCTAGAGGATTTGGTTTGGCTGGAGCCCGAGCATTCTTCAGAATGGAGGGCACCAGATCTGCTAGTGAACAGTATCGGTGGTCCCTGAAGGGACAGACCCCCCTCCCCTGTGACTTTCATTTCTCCTTGTGAATGTGCAATTCTGCCAGAGGACAATCTAAAGCAGTATTCACTCTAAGAGAAAATCGAAAAAGGAGGCTTACTTGCTAACTGATAATGAGGATGAATGTGTGTTCCAGAGTCTATTTGCATTCCTGACTTCAAAAATGAGACCTTTGACTTTTTTATCAAGAAGTCTTAAATGACAGGGTGATACCCTGCTCCATTGGCTCCTTTAATTAAATGAACTCTGAAAAGTTACACCTCTGTGTACACTCAGAATCTCTCCCACTCTCCTCCCTTTCAATCTCTGTAATTTATTTTAAAGATTACACTGAACATGTTATTTGCTTTGGGGGCCATGGCCCAAAGAAATCAGATTCTAACCTGATCATAGCATTCCATTCCTTGTCACCCCCGTCATTAAAAAGACACCACACTCCCCTCCCCCCCCAACCCCCAGTTAGTACCACCTCTGAGTCAAGTGCACATGCCATCTGGAGTTTCAGTCTCCAGCCACCTTTCCAAGTTATTTCCCACTTTTCCTTGACTGATTCTCCTGCCCTTCAACTGAACTGGGCTACTGGTTGCTATTTCTTCCAGGAAACGTTTAAGAAACCATCCCTTCATGCAGCATGATGACACGTGGAATGAATTCTCTCCTTTTGGGGGTCTCCATGAGGTTTCCCAGGCACCTGTGTCTAGAATTCTGCCAATGTTGGAATCTGCCTTGTCTCAATCTCCCTCTTGAGAAGTATAAGCAACAGGAAGGCAAGAATTGTATCTTCAGTGATTCCCTGTCACATTTTACTCATAGTAGGCATTCAGCAAATATTTCTAAAATTGAATTAATCATCTGGGGAACTGATGCATGAATGGAACAGCCTTGGACTTTTGTGTTTACATTCAAAACAATGCCACAGGAGCTCTACCACAGAGCTATTCACCTTTATCCGCATGCTCTGATTTTCACTAAATAACAATCCTCTCTGTTAGAAAACACAGTGGTTCTGAAGTAGGGGGGGGGCACTCAGTGGCTTCTCTTAAACTTCTGGGACTGGATGAATGTAAACACAGTATGGGGATATTCTTTTAATTTGGTAACTTAACCAACGCTTGTCACTCCTGCCTTATGCTGAACAGTGCTTCTGGTACGTGGGAGACGCGGGGGAGTAACCAGGTGCTGGTCCTTGGGGAGCTCCTGGTCAGCACAGGAATCACAAACCGCCCTGAGGGTCTGGCCCTGAGGCAGTGGCCAAAATTATCTGTGGAAGGAAGGAATAAGGTAGGGGAGAAGGAATGGAGGGACAGAGAGAAGGAGAGACCTAGAAATAATACATAAATGTATGTGTCTGCATGTGTGTGTGTGTAGATAGATAGATAGATAGATAGATAGATAGATAGATAGATAGATGATGTAGATCATGGATGGGTAGGTATGAAAAAATAGAGAAAGGTGAAAATAATCATTCTCCCTTCTCCACCCTGTCTCCCTCTGTAACATTAGCCTACTTTATCTTCTTTATAGCACTTATCACAATATGAAATTAATTTATGTACAGGTTTATTTGTTTACCTTTTATTTTAAAAAAAAAAAGCATTCTGAATCCCCCTATCAAAACGTAATCTCCACATGACTGGGGAGCTTATCTTTACTATTATTCACATTTTCCCCAGAGCCCAGGCCATAACAGACAAATGACTCTCTGTTAGGGGAATGAATAAAAGAAGCTGTCAGATGGACTTTTCACACCTAGAATTTGAACCAGAAAGTAAATCAGGTGTGCTATCCAGTGGGGACCTGGTTCCTCTCTTGGTGCCTTACAAGAGGAACTCTCTGGGTCTCCCAAGAGTGGGGTCAGCCCCAGGGGGAAAGGTCTAAGGGGGACAGAAATGGCACCTACCAACCCTGCTTCTAGCAATTCAATGACCACCTCCCGCCCCCTGGGGCATAGCTTTTCAGAGTGCTGCATGGTGTGGCATTTATTTTTTATTTATGGAATGCTTGTGTGCTCATGCCAATCTAGCAGGCACTATGACACAGAAGGGCCCATTCCTGTTCCTCTCCTCCAGAGCACAGGCTATATGAAGAACAATGCATGCACGCCAAACAGCTGGTTCTTCCCTCCCCCTACAACAAATGCACTTATTGTTAAGGTTTTATCATAGTTGGAAATCTTCATCTCCACTTTTAGAGGGGGGAAATAAGAAATAATGAAACAAAAAGGAGACAGTTTAATATGGAGGGTTGGATAAGCCCAGGTTCCAGGGTGGACAGACCTGAATCCTAATCAGGACAATCATGAATTAGTTGAGTGGTCCTGGGCACGATGCATCACCTCCTTGAGCCCTGCTTTGCCATCTGTAAAAAGGGGCAAATGAAGACTGCCTTGGAGGGTTGTGGTGAGGGTAATATGATGAGGAGATAGCGGGTAGCCCAGTGCTTGGCACTCAGCCTGGGCACCATCAATGAATGCCAGTTCCTTCCTTTTTTCCCTTGGAAAATGCTCCATCCTATTCCAAGATACACCTCTTCCTCCTAATCTTGGCTCAGTTCATTAATTCAAGTGGGTTCACAGTGACTGTATTGTGTAATGTGCCAGTTAGAAATATGGGGTCTGCTATCAGACTGCCCAGGTTAACATCCTGGCTCTCTCACTCATTTGGTGTGTGACCTTGGAAGTCTGCGTAATCTCTCTGACTTCAGGTTCTGCAGTTCTACATGGGAACGATCACAGGAACCCAGTGGAGCTACGTGAGAATGAAATGGATGTTGCATATAAAACGTTAGAACTGTACCAGGAACATCATACATGTTCCAGTGTTAGTGTACTCAACGCTCCACTGCTGCCCCCTCTGGCCTTCGTCCTTGACCCTCCGACATGGCTGAACTCCTTCCTGACTCAGGGCCTTTGCCTATGCTCTACCCTCTGCCTGGAGTGCCGTGCCCCCAGATCTCTGCATAGCTGGCTCCAGCTCAATAGATAGGTCCCACCCTAAAGACCCTCTCTATAGTGAGGTCCGGGCTGCCCACTCAATCTCTATTACCTTCCCTCAAATCTGACATTGTCTATGACAAACACCTCTTGTGTGATTTTCAGAGCACTCATGATCACATGAAATTATTTTCCCTATTTGGTTTGCTCAGTTATTGTCTCTCCCCACCCCACTAGAATGGAGCTCCATGAGAGCAGAAACCAGCCTGTTTTATTCCTTGAAGTAGTGTCTGATGTATAGCAAGTCCTCAGTAGATTTCTGGAATGAAATGAATGGATGTGTGAACTAATGCGTGAATGAATGACAATGCCCCTAGTTGAGAGTGAGCTGGGATGCCTGGCTCTTTGCAGTGCTTTGCTGGGTTTCTACTCATTTGAGGCCCAACACAGGAGATGCGCTACAGGCCAATTTCTAAAATTCTCTTGCACTTTCCTCCAGATAGGAAAACCAGCTAATGATATACTTGATAAAGATAAAGATAAAGATAAAGGTGCTAAACATAGCTCCTGGGAGAGACCTCTGGGACTTCCTGTGACTAATCCCCCTCAATCACCCAGCTAGTAGAGCTAACACATCTCATTCCTCAGATTCCTGCCTCCTGATGCACCAGGCTGGGTGGGAACACTAGTCCACTCACTGCTGCCTTCCAGAATGATCCTAGGAGCTGGAGGCCTGCCCTTCTCTTCAAGGGACCTGAAGCTTGGGTCTCTTTCTCCCTCAAGGGCAGAAAGACTGCTAAATTTCACCTTCCTCACAATTATTGCTGCTGAGATCACCTGTGGAATAATCTGGGCCTCTTGGGTAAACACAGATTTGGCTCTGAAGAGCCTCATTCAGCTGATGGTTTGTGAAAGGAAGGTGGGCAGCAGGGAAGGGAGGGCATGGAGCCTGCCTGGCCTGGCCTGCGTGTCTTCCTGGGGCCAGCAATGTGGGGGATGTTCACCTTTCTGGAAAAGAACCACATCAATATTCTGGGTGACTCTCATGCAAGTATGGACAAGTCTTGGAGCTCAAAGCCAGGAAAAAAAAAATCAGGCCACACAAAGGACCAAGGCCTTAGAAAAGTCAAAATAATAAGCAAAAACCAGAGGTGCTGGAAAAAAACCTTGGGGCTAATACTTCCAGAGGGAAGAAGTATTCTACAGGCTGGAAGAATGAGTGATTTTCGAGTGGGAGGGGCACACCCACGGTCCTTTCTACCCCTTCTTAGTGGACACATAATGAGGCTGCTGCAAACCTGCTGACACAGCCCAGCCAGTCATTAACTGAAGGCCCAGGCAACCTACTTCACTTCTCTGAGCCTTGATTTTCTCACCTTTGAAATGGGGACAATAATACCTCCCTAACTTGGAAAGAACTCTTAGTAGGATCAATTGAGGCATGACGCACAAAATGCTTAGCACCATCTGGGCACAGAGCAGCAGCTCAATTAAGGGCCCTGTTTTATTTTCATTGTAGTTGAAGTTATTCCCACTAATTTTTCACTCTAAGACCCAGAGTTCAAATGTGTCCTATTCTCCCCTCCTGATCTTTCTGCACAAAATGGTATGTCTCCTCTAATCAGAGGAGGGAAGGGAGCTGCCACTCATTATGCACCCGCAATGGCATTGACCCACTGTACGGATGATAACAGTCCCAGAGAGGTGAAGTGACTTTCCCAAAACCACACAGCTAGTAAGTGGCAGAGCCAGGGCTGTTTAGTTTTAAACCCACGCTGTCTGAACTATGCCAAAGGATTCTTCCCAGATCAAGAGGAAGAGAAAGGAACTACATTATGTTCTCAAATCTGGGAATGGAGGGTCTCCACGAATGCGAATGCTCTTTAGTCTTAGTGGTGTCAAGAAGAAACTCTAAGTTGTAATAAGGATCTAAATCCTCCTAGAGTTATCTGCCAGCCATTCTCAGGGGAGACAGACCCCAGAGAGGAGGTCTAAAAGGAAAAAAAAAAAGAAGAAGAACATTTGGCAGATGGGGACAGGCCAATGAGACGAGACAGCTGAGAAGTGAAGTGTTCCAAGTGAATGGAGTCCACTGGGCTGACTGAGGAGGGAGGCTTCTTCCTACTGCAATCGCTCAGCTCCTGCATCAACATAGCCAATACTGTCAGCTGCTCTTAAAGCTGCTCAGAAGGGGCAAGGGTGCTAGTGTTAATGATAGCTACCCAGTGCTTTATAAACCTGTTTGCTCGTGTAATCCTCTCAACCATTGCAACGTGGGTATCATTGTCTCCATCTCGCAGATGAGGAGACTGAGGCTCAGGCTGGTGAAATGCTCTCCCAAGATCACTTGGATCTAGCACTTTGTAAGGCTAGAGTTGGGATTCCATGGAGGGCTGGGGGATTCCAAAGCCCGGTTGGTCCTCACTACACATGCTTGTTTGCTCTCCCTTTCTCCAAACCTCCATATCCCCCCCAGCCCTACTCTTAGGGTCATTGCCTGCTGCTTGTAACTGGGGCAGGACAAGGCTACTACTGCCATGCTCTATTTCTGATAATCCTTCTTGCTCAGCAGAACATGCCCTACCTGCCTTGAAGGAACAGTCTGCTTTGCTCTAAGGTGCTGGCCATATCACTGTCCTTACCTTTCGGACACCTCTCCATGCAGGTAGAATATCAGGGAGTCAGGGCTCACCAGCTTTCTAGGCTGCATAAAATCAGGGTTCTCCATCAAGGACTTTGGTGTGTCATTTTATCTCTGTGCCTCATTTTTCACTTAAGAGAAGCCATAGGTATGTCTTTGTTTATGTGAAAACTCCCAGAATTTAAGTATTAGCATGTAATTCACAGTTTAGTATATGTGCTGCTGAAGCAAGCACTCTAGTTCACATTTTTAAAAAGGTATTTGGACCAAGAAATCATATCCATGTGCTGAATTTGGCCCACAGACCACAAGTTTAGAATCTCAATATTGCCCTGTCCATGGGGCAGGATCTGAGGATGGGACCAACCCTACAGAGAGCTGCTGCTTATCTGGAAGGAGAAATCTAATCCAGAAGTCATGGTTTTCCCCAAAAAGGGAATGCACCAATGAATATTTTAAAATCTTTTCATCTAATTCACATTCCTGAGGTATTCTCCAAAGCTGAAACTCAACTTCACACAGGTATATTACAGAGCAGGGACATTTGATCTGGGTGTGGGGAAAACTCTATGTTACCCCCCATTTTATGGAATAGAGAAGCTTCAAGGGGCATTCAAAGCTGTGAAGGCTCTCCAGCTCATCCTGGAACATTCCTACATTTATTCTTCTTTTGGTGGGGGCTAGTGATATTAACAACATTTGTTGTACGTATACGATTTGCTAGGTATTTTACATATAGTGTCTCACTTAATCCTAACAATATTGTGAAGAAAGTGTTATTATCCTTGTACTTCAGCTGAGTAAGCAAACCTATACTCGGAGAGATCAGCTGTCATGGTCAATGGTGGAGGAAGAGCTCACACCAGGTCTTGGGAGCATTAGAGATAGGTAAGCTTCCAGTAGGTTGATTGGTGGTTTGACTGGTTCCTGAGCCTTGTGTCTCCGTTATGTAAAGGTCAGGGACTATCTTCTCTTTCCCTGTATCACTTACAGGGCCAAGGTCAGAGCCTGCCCACCTCATATCCTCAATGCATAAAAGCTTCAGTCAGTAGAATTGGTCCCGTCTTGGGGAAAAATTCCTCCTCCTCAGCAGAGGGGGAACTTGGGAAGGAAAATTACAGTTTCCTGTAAAATATGGAAATAGATGCTTACAAACAAGTTCAGATTTATGATAATTTCCTGATACCTCAAGACATCCCACTTGAACATCTGTGTGGTTCATGGGTGAGTGCATGAACTGTTGCTAATCAGAAATGAATTGTGCCAGCCCCACAGACCCATGTTTCTTGCATTTTTAGATTTTTCCCTCCCACCCAATCTCCCTCTAAGTTAATTAGACCATGGGAGAGGCATGGATACTCTCCCATGGTTCAGAGTAGGCAGAAATCACTGGGAAGAGAGAATAGACCAAGGAAAATAGTGTTTTTCTTGCCTTGACAATTGATTCTTTCACTCTCTTCTCCACCACCCATACGCACACTGCCATAAATAAGATATACTACAGACTTTCTCAGGTGTCAACATCTTAATGAGCGAATCTGCTTTCTAACACCTTGGCAAAGGTCAATAAAGAAAGAAAGAAATTAAGAGACAGGCCCCGCATCCGTCTCATGCGAACTTCCTCCATTCCCACGAAGAGCAGCAGTGAAATTGTTATTTTGCAACTGCAGAACAGATGTGAAGCCCAAATGATATGGTGGAGTTTTATTTTTGAGTGGTGCGTATTTTTAAATTGGGAGAAAAGATAGGGCTTGACATTTATGGGCAACAGAGTCCCTGTTGCCCAGCGACCCTGCTGTTAAGCATAAGCTGACACAGGCAGGCCTGGAGAAGTGGGGCTCTCTTCTGGAGGGACCTTTCCCCATCCCATCCCTCTACCTGGAGAAAGCGTGGTATGAAATGTCTGCTAGTTTCCTGTGGCCGCTCTTATCCCTCCAGTCTGTTTTCCACACAATAATCAGAGTGATCTTTTCCAGCCCAAACAGAATCATGTCATGTCCTGCTGAAGACTTCAGTGGTATACATAGCTCTTAAGATAAAGTCCAGAATCCTTAAGGTGGCCCAGGGTTCTGCCTGGTCTGATTCTTCCTTCCCTCATCATCATGCATCACACCCCTTGCATAGTCCATTCTAGCCCAAGGGTCTTCAAATAGCCACGTGCCCTTGCTCCACAGGGCCTTTGCACCTGCAGTGACCAATGTCTAGAACATTCTCACTCTACCTTCCGTCTGTAGCCTTCAAACCTCAGCCTCCCTAGACCTCCCAGACAAGGGCTCCTCTCCCTTTCATGTCCTCTCCCTATACCGCATGCTTTCCCTTCAGAGCACTTCTTCAGTTTTTAATGAAAAACTCAATTGTGGGCGACCTGATTAATACCTGCCTACTCTGCTGAACCACAAGTCCACGAGGACAGGTTCTCCATCTCTTTCTGCTCACCTCTGAATACTTAGACTAAGCATGGATCAGGGTTCCTCATCCTTAGCACTACTGATATTTGGGATTGGATAATTCTTTGTTGGAGTAAGAGGAGCTGTCTTGTGCATTATAGGATCATCAGGAGCCTTGGCCTCTACCCACTAGATGCCAGTAGCAACTCCAAAGTTGTGAAAACCAAAAATGTTTGCAGACAATGCAAAATTTTCCCTGGGGTGCAAAGTCACTCCCAGGTGAGATTCACTGGATTGGAGTCTGGCACACAGTTGGCATTTAATAAAGGCCTGCCCCCTTTCCAAAGCTGTTTTTACTTTCTTTTGAAAAGCAGGAGATCCCTTTCTAAAAATCAGTGGAAGGCTAATACAGAAAATAGTGGAACAAGGTGCTGCCCAAGCAGAGGGATGGGGATCCTGGGACCCACCTACTCACCCTTCTTCCAACCCTCAGCAGTCCCCAGGGACAGCTTGAAAACTCTCAGGGGAATGTGGGCATATAGGTTGGGGGAGGAAAAAAACAAAAGATGACTCTACCAGCTAACCTTAACCAAGTCACCTAAATGTTCAGAGCCTCCCATTTTTTTCATCTGTAAATTGGGAAATGACGGTCTCTACCTTACAGGTTTGTGGTAAATAATAAATAAGTTAAAGTGAGCAAAGTATCTTATTCAGTGCCTGGCACATAGGAGGAGCTAAGAACTCCTATATGACTATAGGGTAACTTTTTTGTTTTCTTTCTATTTCTTATATCCTTCAAGGAACTTACCAGAGAGCTGTTTTTGCTTACAAGAACTTTAAGCATCTTACTAACTTTATATGAAAACAAATATTTGGCATGGAGATCCCTAAAAGACCATTTATTTTTAAAACCAAAGACTTGTTTGAAGGTGGCCGCTGTTCTGGGTAGCTCTGTAAATACTCCTTGAATGGACTATAAGGGGTAGGGGGACAGGTGTGCCCCTGCAGGCGTGACCTCTGTGGTTGGAGATCTACAGGCATGCAATAAAGGTTAGCCAAATGAATGAGCCTCTGGCTGTTTCAAAATGTAAAGGCTCCCAGGATCTCTGAATTTTCCTTAACCATGAGTTTTCACTATGCGCCTCCATGCCTGGAGGTGAGGTCCATGGTTATGTCCACCAACCACGACACTGTAAAGGGCAAGAGAAGTTGTTCTGGAAGGTGAAGAACCGAGACTAGGCTGGCAGAATGGATGAAAGGGCCTACCATTCGAGTGAGAGAAGAGAATTGCATTTCAATGTTGTCCATGACCATGAGTGACATGGTGGCAGGCCTAATGCCTACTAAGTCCCAGACCCTTGATGTCGAGGGATAATGAGGTGCAGCAGAATTGTGCCCTTGAGCCAATCAGCATCCAGCAGAGGTGCTACTGCTGGGCAAAAGTGTTACACATAGGAGGTAAATATAAGAGAGTTTAGGAGAAGGGATAAAAGAATAATAGTAAGTACTCTTTCTTCATCTGAAAAATTAAAATAATTATAATATCTACCTCATAGGGTTGCTGTGGGTATTGAGTTGATATAAAGAGCTTAGAACAGGGTCTGCCACATAGTAAGTACTCAGCAGCTGTTACTGTTAGCATCAGCCATTTACTGAACATTTACTGTGTGCCGAGCACAGATAAGCATGTATTATCTCATAGCCTCAGGAGGCAGACGTCCTATTATCCCCATTTTACATTTAAGGAAACCATAGATCAGGGAGATGAGAAAGATCTACCTAAGATCAGGCACCGTAGCAATGCAGATCCAGGAAGTAAACCCAAGCCTAGTTCTTAGCAAACACGTTCTTAAAGGGTCAGATTTTGGGCAGGGGGGTGTCAGATTTTTCTTAAAGGACCAGGGAGTACATTTTTAGGATTTGTAGGCCATAAAGTCTGTGCTGCAGCTCTTCCAACTCTTCCACTGTAGTGTGAAAGCAACCATAAACAATATGTAGACTAATGGGCATGGCTGTGTTCCAATAAAACTTTATTGACAAAATCAGGTAGTTTGCCAGCTTCTCTAAACCACTGCCATATACAGTCTCTCAAAAGATGTCTGCCAGCTGAAGATAACAGCAAAGAGCTGTCAAGACTGATTAGGTCACAGAATGTAGGCTGGGGCATAGCCTTGGAGAAGTCACCTCTGGTGACCCATAAATGGGCCAGTCCCTACCTAGTCACCAAATACTACCCCTTTGCTCCCAGAGGGTCCAAGTCATGATGTTTGCAAAGCTGTGGCAGGTGAGGTGGCAAGAGAGCTAATCCATGATGGAGAATTTTTGTTTGATTTTTCTCTAAGTATGTTGGAATTATTAAGTGTCTTGCTCATTAAGTGAAGGGTGCTGTTATAATTCTATCACTGGAGACAAAATTGCCATTTAAATTGAGTTTTGCCAATTTAGCTAATTTAGTACGTGGGCATTGCCACATCTTAATTATTATCCTCTGATCACACATTATTCATGGGAACGATGCAGTGTTGGTGCACCAAATCTATATAGATTGGAGTGCACCCTCCTTGGAGGTTTGCATGGTCTGGGAAATGCTCTATCCTATAGTGAATAGGTAGCCAGACCGGTTTCTCCAATGATGGTGTCCAAATATTTGCTAATTCATAAAGAAAAGAAGCCCAATAATCACGACAATAAAGACCTGCTGATTCTCTTTGCCCCCTTACCAAAACACACAGAATAGATATCATTATTCATTTTGGTTATCTTGCAATTGGCTCTATTTCCTTCTCTTGGCTCTTGGTCTGCTATTGACTAGCAGTGAGACCTTCGACAAGTCACTTCACCTCCGGGTGCCTCAGTTTCCTCCCCTAAAATTGCCAGGCAAGGTCAGAGCTGGGACTAGGGGGTGGCAGGCGAAGTGCCCTGAGCTTGTGTGATGCTCCTTAATGTTGCCTTTTTAAATGCTGCACTCTGGGCCCGCGCTCGCAGCACCCTGACCCCAACTCTGTTAATGGAGTCACAGACATTGCCTTCTGTGTAAAATGACGTCCGGCAGTGTTATCATTCTTGGGTCTCTTAAATAACATTCTGTGCTTCTTGGGTTTGATTCTGGATGTACTGTCAAGATGCAGACTCTGTTGATGTTGTTCTCTGTCTCCTGAAGGGCAGACAGGTGGTTTTGAACATTTTCAGACAACTGGGGAACTAATTTGTTCGTATTTGCAAAAATATTTAGGAAGCAGAAAAATACTTCCTTAAAGTTGTTTTTCCCCCAAGAAAAAATTCCTGCTAACCTCTTAAAGGGTATCTGACTTGGCCTTTTATTAGTAGTGTTGAGAGGCGTGAAACTGTCGCTGTTTAAGGATGTAGCTTTAGAGAATGCTTTTTTCTGCGTGCTCTGCTGAGTAAATGTCATTCCTAATTATTATTTATCTGCAGGACTTTTGAGTTATAATGTCTCGCTCTACCAGAAATGTCTGATTTTTTATATTTTTAGAGAACCCGTTTTTCTCCTATGAAGTCAGTGTACTGTGCACAATTTGACAAGTTTTAAGACATAGCATAGCGGTTGGAACTCTAAGCGAAATAACCCAGTAATGAAGGATGACTTCCGTGCAACTGCGATGTTCATCACTGCTCTGCTATGAAGACCATTTCACTGCTTAGTAGGTAGGACATGATAAAGCGCTGACTTCTCAACTAGCGCATATTAGCATTCGCTTCTTAATGTGGTCTCCCAAACCTTGACCTGATCTTCGAATGGCTGCCGTCCACAGGTGCTAGTGGTTTTAGAATCTACACTTCTCTGCTTAGTTGCCTTTCCGGATGTCAGACCTTGGTGACTGAGCACAAATGAAGGGAAAGAGAGCTAGACCAATCTAGTCGCCTATGATGGCTCAGTAGGATCAGAAGGACCTGCTGACATTCAGTTTCCCTACACCAGCATGTGAGTTGAGATCTTTGCTGATTTTAAATTTTGACGTAATAATGTGCAGGAGAGAGGATGTCTACTGTGACTCACAGATCTTGGCTCTTGCAGGCGATGTACAAATTCACTCAGAGATGGCAACAGTATGTTGAACCAAAGACCGTCCTTGTACACTGCGGCTCCCTCCAATTACGAGGGCTCTGCACAGCGCAGGCCAGTCCTGTAAACTCTGCCAAGTTGTTCTGACCGCTGCTTAGCTGCCCACCTGATGGACTCCCTCTCCAGTGCTCTTTCTATTAATTATCAGAACTTCCCGAGATTAAATTCCCTGATTTAAGCCAGTATATTGGTGGCTAAGATTCACATTAGCTTACTCCTGCCTAGCACTGTCCCTTCACCAACCACTTAACTTTATTTTTTTCAATCAGAGTTAATATTAAGGCTAGATGGTTAAAGTTGTTTTGACAACATTGTATTTTATTTGCCTATTTGCAGGCGATGGTAAAATTAACATTATCACATAGATAATAATGGAACTAGTAATGATAATACACGATAACTAACATCCATCGAGTCATAAGCCTGTGAGTGACACCGTACTAACCTTGCATACACTATCCCACTGAATACTCATTAGTGCATGATAGGGTGGATCTCGGCACTAGCCGCATTCCAGGAAAGGGAGAGTGAAGTGTCTTGCCCAAGGTCAGGCAGCCTGGAAATAAAGAGCAGGATTTAGATCTAGGTCTGCTACAACCTAATGTGTGCAGTTAGGTTGGGAGAAATGTGGATACTGACAAGCGTTGCATCCCTTGCATACATTCCCTTCCTGTGTGGCAAGTGCTGTGGTAGGCACTGGATACCCTGCCCTTAAGGATTTGTTTAGTGAGCATGGGGATAGGTACATCAGTGGGGACAACCCAGGGTGGCATCAGCTAGGATCCACTTCAGGGACAAGTACCAGAGTACTTAGAAGGAAAATGTAAATCAGACCAGATCAAGGGCATCTTCCCAAGGAAAGAATGTGGAGGGAACTTGTCCCAAGGGATTGACAATTCTATTCCATGTCTACTAAATGAAGAATAAGGGAAGTGACACAGGCCCTGTTCTGGTTCCTGCCACCCCACACCTGGCACCTACTTGGCCCCCTGCCTCCGCAGTGCTCAACTTCAGGGACACCCCACAGATGTGAGGTGAGCTACGAAGCAAATACTGATCCATGCACGGCGCAAGCAAAGGAAAGATTAGCACTCTCTGCCTAGAATGGTTCAGCCTAACATTAGCCACAGACTCTGGTCAAGCTGAGCAAGGAAAAAGGCGAAAAAGCAGGCAAGGTCCCTGAGTCAGCACCATTAGAGATGACACCAGAAGTATGGTCAGGAATTGTGGGTACTCCCTGGAGTACACTTTGTTCATTCTTCTCGGTGATTACACCAAGTCTGGACTCCAGCCACCCCCATCAATTCCCTGCCTCATAAATCTGCATGTTGAAGAAAATCCAAGACGGGAATGCAAAGGATGGCGAAAGCCTGGAAGTTGGGGAAGTGGGTGGTTGACCCCAGAACCTTTTGAAGGCTGCTGTGCACAGGTACTCTCCTAGCATGGTCACATTTCCAGAACAGAGGCCAGCAGAGGCCCCTTGACATCCATGTGTTGCCCCTTCTCATCAGGAAGAAGACTGAACTGAAGAAAAGGGAATGAGTTGGACTAGAGATGCATTGTTTCTAAAAGCTGGACAAACGAGCAGACTGCTTCCCCAGCTAAATGTGGTATCAATATTAAAATAAAACAAAGTACTGAATTCATTTATGCTGACTCTTGATGCTCCAGATAATGACTAATTTACCAGAACAGGGACAGTTGACCTCCAGCACTGGCTCACAACCTTTGCCTGCACATTAGAATTACCTGGGGATGCCCAGGCTGCAACACAAGCTAATGAAATGGGACTGTTGCTAGTGGGGTCCAGGTGTCAATATTTGCACAGCTCCCAGGTGATTCCAATGCGTAGCCAAGGTTGAGAGCCACCGTCCTACAGGCTAACCTGCCACACTCCAATAGAGGAAGCTATTAGTAAACAGAACTTGATTTCCATGGTGATGTGACGCTCCGCTCCTCTCCCTTTCACAACACACTAAGAGGTGAATTATTTAGTTTCCTTGTCCCTATTCCCACTGTGTTTCAGGTGATGGGGCCTCAAGTGATGGGCAATCTCCCTTATTTAATGACTGGAGGCTAGACTGGGAGGTTGAGGTAATCTTGCCTGTAAACACCTGCTGGAGAAACCATTTCTTTGCAGAGAATGGCAGGCAGATGCGGAGTGTGAGGAACAGTTAGGTTGTGGTAGTGGGGGCAAGCAGGAGACTTTTCTGTGAGAATTGCTATAGTTTGAGTAGGCAGCATTGATACTAGAATATTCTGGTAATCTTTCTTGGGATTTGGTTCCCGGGAAATTATGATATCAGATCTCTTCTTTAAAAAAAAAAAAAAAAAGGAAACCGCTGTTTATTTTTAAACACTGCATTTGTGAGTGTGTATTTATAGGAAAATATCAACAAGGATACACATTTCACTTTTAATATTAGTCACTTTTGGAGGTTGAAATTTAGGGAATAGTGAAAGGGACTTGGGTTTTTCTATGTAACACTTGTTTACAATGTCTGGATTATTGAAAACAAGAAGTCTATAAATATTGGCTCAGTGGGCCAGCCTGGCTCTCACCCAGAGGTCAGTTCCACATGTCCTAGATCTAATCCCCCGCCCACCTCCCCAAAAAACACCTACAGCAAGAGCCTCAGTGAGTCATGCACATCTTCGTTGAGGGCTTCATGAGGAGGCTCAGGAGTGTATCACATCGACCAAGAGCTCTCCAGCACCTTCCCTGTCTCTTTCCCCTTACATTTCCCCATGTGGTAGCTGCTGTCTCTCCCCTCCACTGATCTCCCTACTGCAAGCCCCCTCCCTGCACCTTCTCTTTCCATTCCTCAACCCCTCTGCAGCCCAGCTCATTCCAACCATTTTCCCGTCTCCTCCATCCCCTACCCCCAGGATCTTCATGCTATGTCCTCCCCACTTCACAGAATAAGGGATCTACCCTCCTCACTCTGTGTGTGTGTGCGTGTGCGCGTGCTGGTCGTTGATATTGAATTGGTTTCTATCACCTCCATCCTATCTCCTTGTCCTATTTTATCCTTCTACAGAGCACTAATCACCCTCAGATGGTATGTCATTTGTTTATGGCATCTGTGTCCATCTCCCCACTAAAATACAAGCACCATGCAGTCAGGACTCTGCTCACTGCTATAACCCTAGTACCTAGAGTAGTTCCTGGCATGTAGTAGGCTCTCAGAGCTATTTGTGAGTTTATGAATAGATGAATGACATTTTTTCTGACACACAGTGATGAAAGAGGAGCAAAGAAAAGGGCTGGCAGGAGGGAAGTGATCAAAGTAGAGGTTCCCTGGAGGAAGGTTCCATACTGTTTCTGCGTCTGGCTGGGAACTGCCTCCTAGATTTCTTGGCTATGTCTACTAGAACCATACCACATGTAAGCCACTATACCAGAAACTTCACATTCCTCCTTTTAACCCTCACTGCCACCCTACAAGGTGGTATTAGCCTAGTTTCACGGATGAGGAAACAGGCTCAGAGATCTTTTGTCCCTTTACTAGTCAAACAGCTAGAAATAGTGACAGAAATGGGATTAAAATTCCAGTTGGTCTGATCCCAAATCACTTTCCATGAAACTATATTATCTCACAAAATAACCAAATCTCATTTTATATGCCAGGGGCTTAGTACACTTGGATAGGTGGGAAGGGTTTCTTCAAAGAAACCTGAAGTTTTAAGTAACCGAGAAATTATTCAATTGCTGAGTGACGGCCACATCAAGACAAGCCCCTCGGAATGGCTCTGGTGTTGGTGTCCTTTCCATGGACCCACTGTGGATAGCACGGCATTTTGTTGATGGCTTTTGTTAGCAAAGGGCTGATTTGAGCTGAGCCATCCTCTAGGCATTCATTGGGAAGCACATGTATTTTTGACGTGGCTTCCCAAGGCTAGGCTCTGTACAAAGGAATCCGTGATGGAAAGCATCCCATACAAGGCTTAATCCTGAGATCAAGGATGTCAGTAGCACAGTGACTTCACCAAATGAGCTGACCAGCCAAAGACATTTTATATTTTCCAGGAGGAAAATGAGCTTGCACGAATTCACTTTTCCCAGCATGTGTGCTCTCCTCTCCCTGGTGAGTGCACACCATGGCTGTGTGGGGACATGTCATGCCATGAGGGAAGCCCACCCATGAAATTGATGATGATGTTCTTTCCTTTGTTGTTGGTTTTTTAAAAATACTTATTTATATAGCTTAAATGTTGCAAATGTGGGAAGAAAACCAAATGCAAACCTTGATAAATTGCAGAGAGCATGAGAAAAGAAACCAAGAGGGGGTGCCTGGGTGTCTCAGTCATTAAGCGTCTGCCTTCAGCTCAGGTCATGTTCCCAGGGTTCTGGGATCGAGCCCCGCATCGGGCTCCCTGCTCAGCGGGAAGCCTGCTTCTCCATCTCCCACTCCCCCTGCTTGTGTTCCCTCTCTCGCTGTCTCTCTCTCTGTCAAATCAATCAATCAATCAATCAATCAATCAATCTTAAAAAAAGAAAAAGAAACCAAGAGAAAAAGTTGCTCAGAATCTAGAGAGGCTCACACATAAAGTGCTTTCCACCTGTCACTCTAGGGTGAAGAAGACGTAGATTTCAGAAACAACCCTTCTTGAAATTAATAATTCAAGGCAGAATCACAAAACTTAATTGCTCCCTGTCAGCCACAACTCATCCTTGTCTTCCGTTATTTTGCACAAATTGATTTGGCAGCATTAAATAGCCACCATGTTCATTTTTAAAGGACTTTCTTGTTATCTATAGCCTGTTAATATGTTCATTCTTCACCCCTCGTAAGTAATTCTGGGCAGATTTTTACTCATTTGGAGCGAGTGAAGCTCTCATTTGATGGGAGGAGGGAAATTGTCCAAGATGAAATGTCATCCTGGAGGACACACATCAACACCCCAAGAGGCTCTGAGGCCCCTCAAGCTCAGACAGGCAGCCCGGAGGTGGGTGTGTAAGGAAGGAAGCAAAGCTAGGGTGTCCTCTGAAGCTGTGATTTAACCACTACTCCTATGCGGCTATATCATTTAAATTAATTGAAATTTGTCAATTTGTTGGTCAGCCACATTAGCCCCCTTTGAAGTGCTCATAGACACTCATGGCTGTGAGTGGCCACCACACTGGTACCACAAAACATGATTTCTGTCATTGCAGAAGGTTTTATTGGAAAGCACTGGTTCCACGCTTTCCTCTTCCAATAGGGTGACTTCTTACTACCTTACTCGTCTCATGACATGATAAGCTAGGTATTCTGCATACAATTCACCATAATCCACTTAGGAAAATCCAGATGTGAAAAGCTATGGACTTTGTGTCTGTTCTTACCCATATAGAATAGTCTGGTTGGTGTCAGTAGGACAAGGGATGGGGAATGTTTATCATGTGGCCAAGGATGGATGTGACAGAGAGTGGAGAATACTGGTCCTTGGGGGTCTGGCTTATATATGTTGTATGCAGTGAACTTGAGGACATCTTTAACCCCTGCTGTGCCTAAGTGCCATTTGCATACACACGGCAGGTGGCCTCTGAGCCTGCGTAGGCTTATTACATAGATACTGCGATTTACTTTTCAAGGCAGAGCATGGCAGAATTTTAGTGTACTGGGCCAGTTGCAGGTTCAAGTTGACCTTGAGCATTCCATTCACTCTTCTCAGGGCACAAAGATAAAAAGAATGCATAGATACCCCCTCATCCTATGTGTTTGGCCTTTAGCCTATCACCAAGCAAGCCTTGGCATAATTAATAGTGCAGTTATCTGCCAATTATTCCACTATTCAAGCAGCACTAGAAGTACCCGGGGCATAGAGTGAGCATCATATGCACAATTAATAATTTTCATCACTCGATTACTTGTGTAGTATTTAACCTAATAGCATTACATGTGCATTATTGGGCTTTGATTGCTGTTTTCTTCCATCCACCCACTCTTGTATAGCTGTTCTCTATGAAGTTGTCATGATTTGTTGACAAATCATGTTTTTGGTTTTTTGGGTTTTTTTTCTAATTTCTTACACTTTTCAACAGTTTGCATGTATCTGGGCCTCTCCTTTTCTAAAGCTTTTCTCTCCTTTGGCCTCCATGACACTGTCCTTTCCATAGCATCATGGCCTCTCTTTTAGGTAGACCATGCTTCATGTCGCTCACTAGTTTTGTCCTTCTGCCCAGTAAAAATTACCCTCATAACTTGGATCACTCTGAGCAGCACATACTGATGGCAAGGAGCTAAAACTGTGCTCTGGTGGAACTGAGGCTGGGGCACTTGACTGGCCACATGAGAACAGTGGAGCATTCCAGGGCAGGGCAGGGCACACTTAGACCCAGTTCATCCAAGTGGAGAGTGGGTGTCCCTGGCCAGCAGCACTGCCACTGCTCAGTGCCACTGGTTAGAGGAATCAGGTTTTTTTCACCTTAGGATGCAGGAAGTAGAGACCAGTCTCCTACAAGATGGTATAGGAGAAGGATCACAAGAATGAGCTTGCCTACCTGGGATCACTAGGTATAAGATCTGTGGCAGCAAGATTAACCATAGACCCTATCTGCTGGTAGACTGAGGATGTTGCCTATCAGTTTGGCCTTGGGCAGGGCAAGTCAGTGAGGTGGCTGGCCCTGAGTTTTCAGGAGGGAAGAGTTGGCTAGGAGGGCCTAGAGAAATTCCAGGTGGACAGCATCATATTCCTGCCTCTTCTTCCTCTACATTTGTACCCTCTATACCACCCACCTTTGAAAGTCTTAGGGATCTGTGAATTCCCACAGCCACTGAAACCCATGGAAGATTCCTGCTGGACATACCAGCTCATCATCTGAAATCAACTAAAGACTTTTTCCTCCATATTTCATGCCCTGATCATAGGGGAGTGTACTTTGTTATTATCCTTGATTCCTTTCCCTCTTGAACCCCAGAATTAGTTGGTTACCAAATTCTGACAATTCTATTAAACATCTTTCTGATAGGCTCCTCATGGCCTTAGAGTAGTGGTTCTCAAAGTCTGGTCTCTAGACCAGCAGCATCAGCACCACCTGGGAATGTGTTATAAATGCAAATTCTCAGCTCTCACCTACAGATTCAGAAACTCTAGAGATGGGTCCCAGACATCTATGTTTAATAAGCCCTCCAGGTGGTTCTGATTCACGCTCAAGTTTAAGAACGACTACCTTGCATCAGAATTCAAACTCCTTACAGTGGCTCCCAAGGTTATAGATGATCTGGCCCCTCCTAATTCTCCAAACTCATTTGAAGCTGCTTTGCCTCCTCATGACTCCAGCCACAGTGGCCTTCCTTCAGTCCTGGAAGGGCCCAAGATCTTCCCACTTCAAGCCTCTGTAAATGTCACATCCTCCAGCTGTAATGCTCTAATGTTCTTTGCTCTTCTTCCCACTTTTCACATTGCAAGCTCATCTCATCTTCAAATTCTTAGCATAAATGTCATAGAGGTTATGCTTGGCCAACCTACCTAAAGTGCCTGCCTCCTCACATCTGCCCTAACCTTTAGGTCTTCCCTATCTCTGTTCCTTGATTGTTTTGTATTACAATTTACAACTGTTCTTCTGTTTACTGACCTTTTTTGAAGAAGAAGAACTGTAGACATGAGGACATTACCTGTCTTATTCATCCTTGTGTTTCCAGTATGGTGCCTGAGACACAGTGAAAGCTCAGTAAATAACCAGTTGAATGAGTGCATCTAGCCTGCCTTCACCTCTACTTACAGAGCTATAAACTTTGGAGGCCTTGGTTTGTTTATCTTCAAATGATACTCGTAGTCCCCTCCAGCTCTATGCTATGGTATAATGGGTGACATACTATATAATATGATGCAGCAAGCATTTTGCACTCTGATTAGATCTTAGTCCACCCTAACTTGGCCAGACTTTGAGCCAGGTCACTGCTCCCAACTTGCAGCCCTATGCAGCTATCAGATTCATCTTCCCTCAGTCATCATTTTCATCATGCCCTCTTTGGATTCGGCCATCAAAACTCTTCAAAACCAACAAAACTGATAGATTAAGGCAAACCATTACCATTCTGAGGCTCACACAATTAGGAAAAAGGGCCCATTTGTTAACAGCAATGGCAAGGCTTGGATGGTGGTTCAAAAAAAGTAGAAGGTAGGAGGCTCATTTTGCAGATGCTCAACATAAGTAAGAAAAATGCTTCTCTAAGTAAAGCTCCTTCCTTTTAACAGCAAGGGAGGAGCAAGGTGTTGAAACAAGGTCTGCATGTAGCTTGTGAGAAACCTTGAGATGAGAAGTCTCCCTGTGGTCCCCAATTGGTCCTTGATCTGTAGCTGTAGGGACTCTTGGTCCTGGATCCCTTTGGCCTCACTGGCTTTCCAGACCCATGTTTTCTCAAAGTATCCCACTTGATACCTTTTGCCAAGCAATGGGTCCAAAAACCTAGGCTGATGACACCCTGCCAAGGCATGCAAGCCATGTTATAGGTTCCTGGATACATGATTACACTCACAAAGTACCTTTAGGCACTTCATAGTTTGTCTCTGTGGAAATAGGAGACCTAAACTAGGGCCTACTAGCAGGGGACATCTCTTCCTCAGGGAACCAGAACTTGCCAAGTTCCAGGAATAATGACAACAACCATAGATAATATTTATGGAGGACTTACTCTATTGGTCTGACACCCTGTGAAGTACTTTACACTAACAATCTCTTTTAATCTTCCCAACACAATCCTATAAAGCAGGTGCAATTGTATTCTGCTTTACAGATGAAGAAGCTGGAGTACAGAAGTCCCCATGGGTCACATAGCCAGTCAATGGTAGGGCTGGGATTCCACCCAGGACAGCACTCTGACCACCCATTGCAGCATCCCCATCACCCTTCCCACGAGGCAGTTTTGACTTGCTACTTTATAGATAAGGAAACTGAGGCTCAGCTCAGGCTGCCTGCCATACCAGGTCCTCAACTCCCTACTATAAAGTCCATCTTGCCCCTCTTTACTTATATGTTGAACTTTTTGAACTTCCATTAGAAGAACAGATGGGTGGAGAAAGAGGAGGGTAGTGGAGAGAAAACATCACAGAGAAAAAAATCTAGGGGAAAAAGGAGAGAGAAAGAGCAATGTCTAATGTTATAGGTGGTTAAGTACTTGGGGAAAACAGTTCAAGACAGTACTGAGGGCTGCCTGATAAGATGGAAGCCTTTGAAGGGAAGACTGAAAAGGAGAATTGTGCCTGGGCACAGACTATTCACTGTCAGTCCTAGGGGCTTCTGGAGGACGTAGTTACTAGTGAAGCCCCAAACTGAGGAACTGTAACTTGGCCTTCAACAGTATGTCTACCTACCCAAGTGACAGGCCAAAGAGAATTGCAGAATCCTCCATACTGATAAAAAGGAAAAAAAAAAATCACAAAAGATGGTTTTATTAATTATTTAGTTTTTAGCCATTCTTTGCGAGAAGTAACTTGGATCCACTAAAAGACACAGAGGAGGCTCTCCATTTTTTAAGCAGAATGGAGTTCCTAATAGGAAGTCTCAGTCCCTTCAGATGAAGAACATGATTGAATGGAGCCAAAGAGATGAAATGGGTGTTCACTGGGAGTCTAAATTACTGTCCAAGAAGTGGCTTAAAGATCATCAAGATTTTCAGGTCCTAATTCTTTTTGGGAAAATAATGAATGAGAAAAACCTGCCCTACTTGAGAGAGCAAACAGGGAAATCTGACTTGCCAATGACATGGCTGCAGGAAACAAAAAAATGGGTTACTGGATGTCAAGAAACCGACAAGGCAGAGGTTGGGCTTTAGGGGAGAAAAGGTAAGAGACAAAGAAGATGGGGGCAGAGAATTCCTATTAATATTAAAACTACTCCCTGCCCAAAACCTGATATCTTCTATGCCTGACCTCATTTTTTACTGGCCCAGGGCCACAGGGCCAGAACTCATTTGTGTGGATGATATAATTCTCACTCCTGGTACAGACTCATCAGACGGCTGTGGCCCACTGGGACTTTCTGGACACCATGTAGGGAGCAACAATAGCGGGACGGTGCAGGTGCCTCTGCCTCTGAATTCAAGAGGGCACAGCAGGGCAGGAGGAAGGTGAGGGATGGCAGGAGGAGGCAAGGGGGCGGGGTCAGCTAATTACCAATTATGCCCTTTGCAAACACAACAGCTTCACCTGAATGATAGATGTTATTACTCTAGCTCCATTTTGCCAACTGTGATGTTTCTACTTGCAAATTTAAAGAATTCTCCAAGGGAGCAGCAGATTGCTTATCCCACAAAACTTCCACCCTAACTCACATCCTGACTGGCTAAGGGCTGCAGGATAAAATTCTTCCTGGCAAACTTTCCAAAACACAAGTTGTGTAACATCTATGCAAATAACCAAGAATGGAAACTTTTAAAAACATGTCATAAGTGTCTTTACCTAAACAGAGTCATTTACACTTTACAGCACTTTTAAACTTATAAGCATGTGCACATTCTGTGTCTCACTCAGTCTTCCTAGCCTTCTGTGAATTAGTATTATTCCCCATTTATCAGATGAGAAACCAGAGACTCAAAATAGTGCAGATAGGGGCGCCTGGGTGGCTCAGTTGGTTAGGCGACTGCCTTCGGCTCAGGTCATGATCCTGGAGTCCCGGCATAGACTCCCTGCTCAGCGGGGGGTCTGCTTCTCCCTCTGACACTTCCCCTCTCATGCTCTCTGTCTCCCATTCTCTCTCTCAGATAAATAAATAAAATCTTAAAAAAAAAATAGTGCAGATATGCTCAAGATCACAAAGGAACATGCAAAAAGGAATGTATAGGGGAAAAGTACAAGCTTCTTAAGTCAAGATTTCCCTTGTACGTGTGTGTGCGCATGTGTGTTTGCCAATATATCACTTCCAGCACCTAGCATAAAGGGGGCAACTCTATAATGGAATAATTGTTTTCAGTAGATATCCTTTTGTAATTATGAAAATAACACATAAATGCTGTACAAAATTTAGAAATGATATGAAAGTATGAATAAAAAAGCAAAAACTTTCCATATATGATTAACACCTAGAAAACCTCATGTTTAGAACAAAACAAAAAATTTCTCAATCTGAATCACCCTCAGCCTGATTCTTCTATCCAATCCCACATTTGCATAAATAGAGGAAAGGAGAAGGAGCCAGAGAGCCTGTGTGCAAATCATAGTTCAGAGAGGTGGTGTCCTCAGGTGAGTGATTTAGCCTCTCTGATCTTAGTTTCTTTTTTAAAATAGAGTAAAATTATATCTGCAAAGTAGGACTGATAAGAGAAATCCACAACTTGGTATTTACAAAGTACTTAGAAACCTATGATGGTAAGCACTGTATAGGAATTTGTTAAATAACAGGGTTACCTCAACCTCAACACAAATTCAAAACTGCTTTTCAAATGATTCTCCAAATGATAAATTCTCCAGAATTTATCAGATACTCAAAAGAGATACGTTAGAGCCCATCAAACAGCTCTATTTAAGGCACTCTGGGGAATGAGATGATACAATTTAAGGGAGATACAGTGGGTTAGGTTCTGGCTTTAGCTCTGCTATGTATTAGTGTGTGGCCATACACAAATTGCTTAACCTCTCTGAGAACTGTAAGTCTGTAAATTGAAATAGCTCGATCACTCTTGGAAGTAATGTAGGTGAAACTCTAGAAACTGAAAAATCCTCAATTATTAAGGGTGTTTTTCTCATTGCTATTATTATTATTATAAAGTGAACAGCCAATACCTACCTTATTGAGATAATTAAATGTATTAGGCCTGCTTCAGATACAACAGCAAGGGCATTATGAAAGCTCTAACCTGGCCAGGCAAACTGATTCTAGATCGTTCAGCTAATGGCTTCAGTTTATTGACATTATTTTTATTCATTAACATTATTTCTTGGTTTTCCAGTGAACATTACCATGGTTCCACATGCATAAATTAGGGCTCATCTTCTTTGAGGCTTTACCTCTTCATCCACAAAGTGAGAGAACTCACTCTTTGGATGCAATAAATACCTTAGGCTATGCAGATGCTCTCTTGGAATTCTCTCTGAGAAGCTTCTTCCAAAAGTTGCACCCCAGCTATGCAAATGCCGAAGAGTGACATTACTGCAATTTGTGTTAACATTCTTTCTCAAAGGTGAACTGACATGAAAGTTGAAGAAATGCATGAACTGAATAGAAAGGCCATCTGGGTTATGACAATGCTCTTAAGTAATATTTGTCCAATCCCAGCAAGTCATGGTATTCTGATAGACACAGAAAAATTCTAACCTCCAACCTGTGACAATTTTTTTTTTAAAGTTCATCTCTCCATTCTCAAGGGGCCACCATAGTATTATGTTCCTTGCTGCAAAGGGACAAAATATTGGGGTTGTGCACTATTCAATTGAGGAACTTAAAAGTTCAGTTAAGATCTTGGGAAAAGATTGTCATTAATGCTGTTTATAACCTGTTCTGGACAGTGGGCCCTAATCGTCAACAAAAGCAATTATCTCCTTATACTCCGTGGTCATAATCCCGTCTCTAGAGGCAGCTTCTCCTGAGCACTTACTCTCCACAGGGGCTATGTGCTGGCTCTGATGAAATAAGTTTGGGAAACACGGGGTTAAACAAAGTTAAACAGACATCTTTACTGAGGCAGGAATTCTCAGAGCTTTTAAGGTACATGGTAAATTCCTAGCAGAGGAATAAAAGATGCAGAGGTTCCCTCATAAATTTGACCACAGAACTGTTCACCTGTGGGCCTGGGTTTCCATGGAATGTGTTTGGTTTAGTGCGACTCATCTTTAAAAATATCGTAACAGTTTTCAATTTCTCAAAAGCCCAAGCTCATTTTTCTGGATAGCCCCTCAAAACTTTGTGTTAAGAAAAAAAAAAAAAAAAAAAATATATATATATATATATATATATATATTTATATATTTATATATATATATATTTATATAAATATATATATATATATAAAGATCATGTGGTGTTAGAGTAGCTGGTTAACTCAGTTGGTTAGAATGTGCGGCTAATAACTCCAAGATTATGCAGCGTTTCTTGTTAGGAAATGATGATCTTGAGTGTTATAATCCAAAATCCACATCAGGAGCAATATGGATTTAATTCAAATCACAAATACAATTTCCTGGGTGCTTTTCCTGTCTCAGACACTTTTCTAGGTTTTCACTGCATTCGTACTCATTGACCATTACCCGACATACTTTTCCCTCATGGCAGTAAGACACTGGCATTAGGACTCTTTCTTAAACATTTGTAGAAGGAATTGAAAAATAACTAAGAGAGATAACTAGTATACTTGCAAAGGTAATTGAGGAAGTGTTTCTATGGACTCAGTGAAGACCTAACAAATTGAATCTTAGTTCATTTAGCAAACTGTTTAACTATATATTTTGACAATAAGAGCTGCCAATCTCTAGGAAAACAACTTTCTGCTATTGGGCTTGGAGGAGTTCCAGGTGTCCTTGGATGGAGGTCAGAAAGCTGAGAAGAGCCTTCTGCATAGATCATGGTAAGTTCAGTCATTCAGCTCCTGAGCTTTCCTGTAAGTCTAAAGGAAGGGCCAAATTCCAGCTATAAATCAAGTCTGGGGAAGCAAATGAGCACAAAGGTGATGTGCTCTCAAGGGTTATGCTGTCCATCACCTGCCACTGGGGCTGTGCTATCACCTTTTATGACATCAGTGGAATGCTGCAGCTGAGTTACGACTACGTTCTCTTACCAAACTCACCAGTTACTGCCAGTTACTCAGTAAGTGAGCTCGCCAAGTGGTAGGAATGGTGAGATCTGGGGTGGCATTCATCTCCCAAGTAGGAGCGCCAGCCAATAAACTGTTGAGCCAAGAGAGAAGGGAGGAGGGGAAGAAGAATCACCTGATAAACTTTACTCAAACCCACCCAGTTTCTGGAATTCTATTAATGACTCCCAGAGAAAGTGTTTCCACCCCATCCCCTTGGCATTTCTAAAATCAAAGTATGCAAATAAGTCCCCACACAGCTAATTGCATATAATTATGCCTTACATAATATTATATTTTATTGTATTACATTATATTTTGTACAGTCATAATAAATACACAATCATATTATGGTGAACGTGTGGTGGTGAGGAGCTGAGAGGCTCTGAAATCAGACTGCCTGGATTCAAATCCATCTCTGTCTCCTACTGTGTGACCTTCACCAAGTTCCTAAATTTTGAGAAGCCAATCTTTTTCTCGGTGTTCATCTAATCAATGGAGATAAAAATAGTCTCTATCTTGGGGCGCCTGGGTGGCTCAGTTGGTTAGGCGACTGCCTTCGGCTCGGGTCATGATCCTGGAGTCCCGGGATTGAGTCCCGCATTGGGCTCCCTGCTCGGCGGGGAGTCTGCTTCGTCCTCTGACCCTATCCCCTCTCATGTGTTCTCTCTCTCTCATTCTCTCTCTCTCAAATAAATAAATAAAATCTTTAAAAAAAAAATAGTCTCTATCTTATAAAGTTGCTCTGTGGACTTAATGGCATAATTCATATAAAGTGCTGGATTCTAAATCTAAAAACATTGATGACAATTGTTACCAGGATATATATTAATATTAACAAAGTATAGTCATTTAGTGTAATTTCCAGAAAATTAGGAAGACAAAAAAAAAAAGTTCAATAAAACCTTTTCTACTAATACTAACCTATTGGTCAAATTTAACTTCAGGTCTTGATCTCTGTTAACATGTAAACACTACTTTGAGGTCCGCTGGCATGGAAGATGGATCTCTATCCCTTCACTTTCAGTCTGGATGTATCTTTAGGTTCAAAATGAGTCTCTTGTAGACAGCGTATGGATGGGTCCTGTCTTTTTATCCAATCTTCAACCCTGTGCTGTTTTATGGGAGCATTTAGGCCATTCACGTTGAGAGTGATTATTGAAAGATATGAATTAGTTGTCATCATGTTGCCTGTGAAGACCTTGTTTTTATAGATTGTCCCTGTAAATTTCTTTTCTATATCACTTGTAAAATGTCTATGCTACCCAGAACAATCTATACCTTCAATGCCATCCTGATCAAAATTCCAATGACATTTTTCAAAGTGCAGGAACAAACAATCCTAAAATTTGAATGGAATCAGAAAAGACCCTGAATCGCCAAGGAAATGCTGAAAAAGATCACAAAGCAGTGATCACCAAAACAGCATAGTACTGGCACAAAAACATACATATAGACCAATAGCCCAGATATAGACCCTCAATTCTATGGTCAAATAATCTTTGACAAAGCAGGAAAAAACATGCAATGGAAAAAAGACAATCTCTTCAATAAATGGTGCTGGGAAAATTGGACAGCCACAAGCAGAAGAATGAAACTCGACCACTCTCTAACACCATACACAAAGATAAACTCAAAATGGATGAAAGAATGTAATGTATGGGGATTAACATAAGAATAAAAAAATAAATAAATAAAATCAAGAACTAAAAAAAAAAAAAAATGGATGAAAGACCTCAATGTGAGACAGGAATCCATCAAAATCCTAGAGGAGAACATAGGCAGTAACCTCTTTGACATCAGCCACAGCAAATTCTTTCAAGATACATCTCCAAAGGCTAGTGAAACAAAAGCAAAAATGAACTTTTGGGACTTCATCAAGATAAAAAGCTTCTGCACAGCAAAGGAAACAGTCAACAAAACAAAGAGGCAACCCACAGAATGGGAAAAGATATTTGCAAATGACACTACAGATAAAGGGCTAGTATCCAAGATCTACAAAAAACTTCTCAAACTCAACACCCAAAAACCAAATACTCCAGTCAAAAAATGGGCAGAAGACATGAACAGACACTTTTCCAAAGAATACATACAAATGGCTAACAGACACATGAAAAAATGTTCATCATCATTAGCCATCAGGGAAATTCAAATCAAAACCACACTGAGATACCCCCTTACACCAGTTAGAATGGCAAAAATTGACAAGGCAAGAAACAACAAATGTTGGAGAGGTTGTGGAGAAAGGGGAACCATCTTACCCTGTTGGTGTGAATGCAAGTTGGTACAGCCAGTTTGAAAAACAGTGTGGAGGTGCCTCAAAAAATTAAATATAGAGCTACCCTATGACCCAGCAATTGCATTACTGGGTATTTACCCCAAAGACACAGATGTAGTGAAAAGAAGGGCCATATGCACCCCAATGTTCATAGCAGCAATGTCTGCAATAGCCAAACTGTGGAAAGAGCCGAGATGCCCTTCAACAGATGAATGGATAAAGAAGATGTGGTCCATATATACAATGGAATATTACTCAGCCATCAGAAAGGATGAATACCCAACTTTTACATCAACATGGATGGGACTGGAGGAGATTATGTTAAGTGAAATAAGTCAAGCAGAGAAAGTCAATTATCATATGGTTTCACTTATTTGTGGAACATAAGGAATAGCATGGAGGACATTAGGAGAAGGAAGGGAAAAATGAAGGGGGGGGAATCAGAGGGAGAGATGAACCATGAGAGACTATGGACTCTGAGAAACAAACTGAGGGTTTTAGAGGGGAAGGGCGTGGGGGGGATGAGTTAGCCCAGTGATGGGTATTAAGGAGGGCACGTACTGCATGGAGCACTGGGTGTTATATGCAAACAATGAATCATGGAACACTACATCAAAAACTAATGATGTAATGTATAGTGATTAACAAAACATAATAAAATTTTTAAAAAATTAAATTAAATTAAAAAAAAGAAACAAAACAAATGATCAAAAGGAAAAAAAGGCAAACCAAAAAAAAAAAAAAAAACTAATGATGTATGGTGACTAACATAACATAATAAAATAAAATTTAAACAATGAATCATGGAACACTACATCAAAAACTAATGATGTAATGTATGGTGATTAACATAACATAATAAAAAGCGAACAAACAAACAAAAAAACATGTAAATACTCCAGAGAAGAATAATGTTCTAGCTGCTTTACACATTAGCAGGTTTCACTGAGGCTCAAAGAATTGCTGTTGAGGAAAAGTCCAGGAGCACACTGCTTATTCAAAGAAATATGGTGACACAAACCAAGGCAGGGGATGCCATGATCATTGGAATAAAAATGTCAGGAAAATCCTCCCTGCCAGACACAAACATAATGGCCACTTTAATGTCCACATAAAATTCACACATGCTGGAGAAATGGGGCACAACTAACCCAAATAGCAGACCCCAGAGAATAAGTCAGGTGTCCACCAGTCTGGGGTAAATGGATGGGCTCAGCTGCCGTTACTTTTTAGTGTGGGGTTTAGAAGAAGTAAAATTTGATGAGCATGTTCAAGTTTGTGTCTGGAAATTCATTTCCATGGAGGTAAATCAACTTAATAAATCTTCATGGACCTTGGAGTAGAGCATTGCCCAGTGACAGAATAAAACACAGGGTATCAGGAGATTCATTTGGGTCCAGCTCTGCCCCAAATTGATGCTGTGTCCCTGGAAAATTCATGTGGCTTCTTCAGGCCCTAGTTACTTTAATTCCAAACAATGAGTTGAATGACATCACCTTGGAACAGTATTTTAAATTTTATTTAAAATCATTTATCAATTCCACAAGCAATCTGAGATTAAAGGGTCCTTGTGAAAAAGCTGGAATGTGACAGTTAAATTTACCCCTGACCATCATATCAAGTCTAAACCCATCACTCCTATCCAGCTTACCCCTGTTACTAGTTTGGCAAATGTCCTTTCATTTTTTCATCTTTATATATGCATATACGTAGGCTATAATATATTTTAAATTAGTTTGTATGCACTATCATACTGGACAATATTCTGAAAATTGCTTTTTTTCTCCTTGAGACATATCTAGAATTTATCCATTTCAGTACACACAGATCTATCACTTTTTTTTTTTTTTTTTAAATTACAAGAGGGTACTCCTTAGAATGAAAGCTTTGTAGTTTACTTGGCCTTTCTCCTCCTAGTGGGCATTTGTGTGGTTTTCCATGTTGCAATATCACAAACAGAGCGGCATAACTTCCTTGCACATATGTGTGAGCAATTTTCTAGATGAGAGACCGAGCAGAGGAATCATTGAAGTATAGATGGAGTATAATTTATAACCCAAACAAGAACTTTTTAAAAATATGTTAATAATTATACCAGTACAGCAGGCAGAAGCTGGGATTATTTAAGACAAACCAGGATGTATGTTCTCCCAAATAAGAAGAATATATGAGTTTTTGTGTTGTGTGTGTGTGTGTGTGTAATTTTAAGAGTGGAAAGTGCCATCCAAAGCAAATTGAATGGGATATTTTTAAGCTTTTATTCTACTATCTAAAGTTTAGCCCCGCCCCCCCCAATGAAGGGTAGACTATCAAAAGCTTATGCTAATCCTCAGATGCACCTAACACCTTTCCTAGCTGAAAGGCAGAATTCTTTAATAGAGGGCACAAGTAGCTCAGAGTTCCTTCCAATCCTAGTTTTGATAGTTTGTAAGTCCCCTTCCCCTAGAATATGGCACCATTCTTTATTTAATGCCCCACTGCAGTTCCCAGAATGAAAGTGCCAGTGAAAGGGGAAGACCAGCTTTAGCATAACTCTTAATTACCAATCTCATCTCTACACTGAAAGGCCATCATTTTCTACATGGTATGGCCATGTAGAAAAGGCCCTTTCTGAGTGTGGCAGTATGGCTTCTATCATCCTCAATTACTCTCCCTACAGGCCTATCCAATGGACATGTTCCCTTTTCTACTTTTATTTTTTATGCATATCTGGTTCCTTTGGCACTTTCTAATGTTTCACAATCACTAAAAAAAAAAAAAAAAAAAAAAAAAAACCATTCAGCTAAATAATCATCAACAAATAACAGTCAATTTTCATTTTATCCTACAATTCTCTTGATTGGAAATCAAAGATTACCAGCAGAGCCTCACTTCAGTAAAAAGCTTTCTTTGCAGACATAAAAGAGAGATGATGAGTTCATTATCAGGAAGTAATTTGTTCCATTGATATTCAATTAGAAAGCACTAGAGCTCCAACTTTGCACCAAAGTAAGTTCCAGAATTCCTACCTTGACCACTGAAAAAATATATAAGCAAAAAGGATTGTTGATATTAGGGTACAAAATAAGTGGAACCAATTAATTCACTGGTACTTATTGATCCTTAGAGTGCCCAACACTCATGAGTGTTGTGGGAGATAAATTGTTGTATAAATGTGGTCTAGTCTACCAAGAATTTATAATCTAGTTGGGGAGACAACACTAGTGAGAGCAATTGAAAACTAGGTGGTGAGAAGCACCTGGAATCCCTAGCAAGATTGGTTGCTGTGAATTTTCCTTTACTAAAAAGACTGAGTCTTTTGTCCAAGGAAATGCTGCGATTTGATGGCTTAATTATATCAACCTCAATGGTCTTAAATTGCGGGCAATAAAGAAGCAATATAGGCTTTTTTTTTTTTTTTTTTTTTTTTGCCCCAGGTTCTCAGGGATCTAACATATTTGCAATTAATGAATTCAATCTTGGATTTGGAAGAGTAAGAAAAAAGATGGCTTGCATCTTTTTATAGCATAGTGGTTAAGAGCATGGGTTCCACAGAGTGATGTCTACTTTCAAGTTTGGGCTCCATTACTTAATAGCTGTGTGACCTGGACATATTACATTTCTATGCCTCAGCTTTCCCAACTGAAAATAGAGATAACAATCATTACTTTGTATATTCTGTAGATATAGCTTATATATTCTGAAAACAAAATGACTTAATATATAAAAGAACCCAAATACTAGTTGTTATTAAAAGCAGTATCTGGGGGTGCTTGGGTAGCTCAGTTGGTTAAACATCTGACTTCGGCTCAGGTCATGATCTCAGGGTCCTGGGACTGAGCCCCGAGTCAGGCTCCCCGATGCTCAGTGGGTAGTCTGCTTGTCCCTCTTCCCCTCCCCCTGCTTGTTCTCTCTCTCTCTCACTCCCCTCCTCTCTCTCTCCCTCTCTCTCTCAAATAAATAAATAAAATCTTAAAAAAATAAAAAATAAAAGCAGTATCTGACACTTTGAAATAATATTTAACAGCCACTAACTTAACTTAACCTTATTATGTGCCAGGTGCTATTCTAAGCATTTTAAAGGGATTAATTTGTTTGATCCTCCAACAATCCTACAACGGAGATACTATCATTATCCTCATTTTTTAGGTGAGGGAACTGAGGCAGAGAAGGGTTGCCCAAGGGCAAGCTTGTGGCAGAGCCATGGTTCAAACCTACTGCTTTTGACCACTCCACTAGGCACTCTCACCACTCGAGGTTCCTGCATCTGCACAGCAAGGTTTCCTCAGCTCTGGGACAGGGATATCTGTGAGGGCCAGGAACACAGTATGACCAGAGAGACATTGACAAAAGGGTCCCTGCCAACGTGGCTGGTCCCTTGGATCCACATGTGTGCAGATATGAGTCAGAAATAACAGGCTCTTTTTTTAATTTAATTTTTTTAGATTTATTTTTTTATTTGAGAGAGAGAGAGGAGGGGCAGAGGGAGAGGACAGAGAATCTCAAGCAGACTCTGCCCTGAGTGTGGAGTCCAATGCTGGGGTCGATCTCACAACCCTGAGATCATGATGTGACCCAAAACCAAGAATTAGATGCTCAACTGACTGTGCCACCCAGGCACCTCAACAGGTTCTTGTTTTGACAAACACACCTAGAATTATTTTGCTTCATATTTAGGCAGCAGAAAGCTCATTTAGAATCCATTCTTTGTGAGTCCTACACTCTGAGGACTCTATTCTCAGAATTTCAGTAGCTTATGCTTCCTCCTGGTGGAGTAAAACTTCGGAGTCAAGAAGACCTCAAATCTATTTTGAATTCTCAGTAACTGCTGGATGACCCTTTGTTCTGCCTTAAGGGCTCCCCAATGTTATGTTTGAGTATAAACATGAGAAAATGAGAAAGGGACAATCAAGGAGCTTTTTAAATCTTTCTGGCTTAGTGTGACATATTACTTATAATCTTACAGAATTCAGCATAAAATTTTTTGAGAGGTAGGATTTGCCCTGTTAGATTATTTTTCCAAACCAAATTATATTCTTTAATCAGACCTACTATGGGGATTAAATCCCCAATCACCAATATCACATTTGCATATCGTGTATTTATTTACCAGCTTGCTTTTGGTGTGTCATTTAGTTCCCGGTGTGGACTCTTCAGTAACCTTGATCATTAGACCTTGATAGTTTCCTATGGCTGAAATGATCAAGATCAAAATTTCTGGGGCTCCTGGGTGGCTCAGTAGTTAAGCATCTGCGTTCAGCTTGGGTCATGATCCCAGGGTCCTGGGATCAAGCCCCACATCGGGCTCCCTGCTCAGTGGGAAGCCTGTTTCTCTCTCTCCCGCTCCCTCTGCTTGTGTTCCCTCTCTCGCTGTGTCTCTCCCTGTCAAATAAATAAAATCTTAAAAAAAAAAAAAAGATAGAAATTTCCTGTAAATATTGAAAACAGTTCTAGAGAATGTAGAGTGGGGATTCTGCTCAACCCCTGACAGTGGAGGTTGCAGCTCTGTTTATAGTAGTTTTACACTAACAGAGTGTGTGTGTGATCTCTGTCAATCCCCCAAATCATTTCTCCATATGGTCAGGCAAATTGAGAAATGAGCCAAAATCATTAAAACATTTGAGAAATTAAATAGATCAGTTAGATGACCTTGGACAAGTTACTTAATGTCCTTGGGTTTCCATTTCCTAACCGCAAAATGAGAACAGTGGGTTAAATTAGGGGAGATAGACAACACACAATAGACCTACAATTAATATTAGCCATTGTTTGTTTTTTCTGCTGCCGACTTTAAGTCAAGATTTTCAAAGTAAAACCCAAAGCAAACTCTAGGACTACTACTAATCAGCATTATTCCCCCAAGTATTATCAGACTCTATTCGCTTTTGTTCAAAAGTTGTCTCCTTATTTACTTCTGATTCATTTGGCTCTTACCAGGGATAATTTCCAATTTCTCAGATTTGTTGGTTTCATTAACTTACACTAAATCTCTGGAAAATTTTTAAGCAGTGGGACCTCAACAAAGGCCTGGAAGAGATAATAAATGATGACCCTGGTAGGGGGAAATAACTGGTTGCTATTCAGGGACTGAATGTGCCCCCAGTTTGCCCTGTGATGATCCAGTCTCCTCTTGGATCCATTCAGATTCTCTTCGTCTGGCTGTCAGCTCTGGTCCAGGTGCCACCTGTGGGGAGAGGCCACAGTGGTGCCATGGGAAGCCAGACAACCATAGCCATGTCAAGATGTGAAGAGACTCTACAGACCATTTACTCTGGTGATCACAAAATCCTAAGTGTCTACAGGGGTCAACAGATGATGTAAATGAGTGTAGCTGGCTGGGCCTAAACATGTACGGTTGGGGCAGAGGTGATGAAAGGATGGAGCAGGCTCCATCCAAAGGGCACAGAACCATTCATATTTTTCATATCAAAGGGATTGTGGATTGGCGCCTTATGGGGATTTGGAGCCAGGTCACCACTGAGATCCCAGAAATCCAGATGGTTTTCTATGTGGAACCTCTTGGTTTTAACATGCTACCTATTAATTCAAATTTTAAGACACTCTACAGGCCAAATTAAAAATAATCATTTGCCACATCTGCTAGTTTTCACATTCTGGTTTAGCCCTGATCTTCTGAACCTAAATATAGTGCTTTTCTAATGGTCCCTCTATCCAAGAGTGTGAGCTCCACAAAACAGGAATCTGTCAGTCTGGTTCACTGATATACCCCAAGAGCAGTTCTTGATTTAGAGTAGGCACTCTCTATTATTTTCTTTTCTGAATGAAGGAATGAATGAGATTAATCTAAGGAATGTTAAGGAATAAAAAGTTATTAATCTAGGTTATAGAGTCAGAAAGGGTGGGGTAAGGCTACTTGAGCTTTCAGACATAGCATGAGGGAAGCCTCAAGTTGAAAATCAACAAATCATGGGTGTAGGAGGAAAGGAGATCAAAGAGAATAAAGGAGCTTTGTTGGAGCCAAGGCTGGCTTCAAAGGGCTGAGTTCAGAATGGAAAATCCAGAAGACATCCATACCACATAGCTTCTGAGGACTGAAAGCATGAATTTTGTTTCTCCACTCAAAAGCTTCATTCAAAACAGCATCCTCAGTAAACCTAGAGTGTCAATCCAAGTCTGCCACACACCTGATGTGTGCTATGGTCAAAAAACTTGAAAAACCTATTTCTGCATCTGTAGAAATGGACACGATCCTACCTACTTTGTATCAGTTTGGCAGCCAAAACTGAGGATTGAAAGAGAGAATGTTCTCAGAGCCCCTTGCTCAGTCCATAAAAAGTTCTTAAATGGAATTAACATTGTGGCTGTTATTATAACACCCACGCATCTAGTCCCTCATTGATAAAATGAGAGGGTTAGATCAGTGAGATAATTTTTTAGACCTATTTTGGCTAGGTCTAAATGTCCAGACAGAGGCCATGACTTCCACACCATCCTCACTGAATTCAATAACAAAGTTTGAAATAGCTCTGCTCATAAACTACTTAGTTCCAGAAAGCAAAAAGTATATAAACTGCTACAAATATCATAGGGAATTTTAGTATGATTGTTTGTTTTTGTTTGAGTCAAATTTTCTAGAGCTCTTTTTAGGTAATACATTTAAGTACCATCTTCTTTTTTTTTTTTTTAAGAGACATAAATTCAGCATGTACCTCCTCCTCCATCTTCAAAATAAGTACCATCTTCTAAAGAGTCAGAGAAGTAGTTGAAAATTAGAACTAACCTGTATTCTACCGTCAGTAAGTTTCCTTGGCAATGAGTTTGCTCTATTCCCAGGGTATTCCTGGGGAAAGAGGAGGGCAGGGAAGTCATAAACAGGTTCTAGAGAGGCTCTATATTGCCCTAGCCATATATCAGCCTGATAAATAAGACTCAAGCAGAGTGGAATTTAAATGAAGCAACTCTGTGTACAAAGAGAAAGGTTATCTCTACTTTTGGGATGAGTACAGCCAAACAGTTTCCATCAGGAACTGCAAAGCTCTATAAACTTCAAGAGCACATTCTGACTCTCTTTGCACACTAATGAAATAGTAAAAGTGTTGTTGTCCTTTAAATGTTTGTGCCTGAAGTTATGACCGGTTGCAAATGACAGGAAACTGGAGACAGTATTTTAATGGTTATGAATGCATTTATCAAGAAGCTTCGGGGGGCACCTGGGTGGCTCAGTCAGTTAAGCGGCTCCTTCATGATCCCAGGGTCCTGGGATTGAGCCCCACATCGGGCTCCTTGCTCAGCCAGGAGCCTGCTTCTCCCCTGCCTGCCATTCCCCCTGCTTGTGCTTGCTTTCTATCTCTGTGTCAAATAAATAAAATCTTAAAAAAAAAAAAAATTAAAAAAAAAAAAGAAGCTTCAGTGTCCAATGAGAGCTGAGAAGGCACTACAATAGAGGAACAATTTACTGCCAAGAAATCAATTTGAAAATTCTATACAAGATTATCACCCATTAAATTGTCTTTCTTCAAAACTGTAGGCCCTAAAACATTACTTCTGGACAAGGAATTTCACAAACAATAAATGCTAATTAAGTAATCTATTCAAATGAGTTGATTGAAAGGGAAAAAAAGAATCACTTCCTGTAAAAAAAAAAATTTGACATTCTGGTTATATTCCTGCTGTTGCTACTTTTATTCCTTCTTTCTTTATTAAAAATTGGTGGCATTGTGCAATAAACCGGGAAACTCCATTTTCCTATCCCCTTCATACATTATGAGTATAATACAACATGAATGAAGGTTCACACACAGACTCTCACACACATACACACACACACACACACACATTCCACCACACACAGTGACACATAAAGAATTCTGTTCCTGGTGTAAGGAATTTAGGTAGACAGAGATAATTATATCTTGTAGTAGTTATAAAGGTATAGGAGAATGTTGATGCCTGAATAAGACCTTAAGAAAACACACACATGTATCTACATACACATACTCATCACACAACAAAAGATAAACTTGTGTGTAGCTAAAAACTATTTAAGACCCTTTGCAATCAGAGCAACAATCCTGAAAGCCAACAAATAACAAGAAAGGACATACAAATAAGAGCCACCCCTGACTGAGAAAGCCAATATATTTTCTACCCAAAAATAAAGAGGGGTGCCCTGTCTGTTAAGGGTCTGACTCCTGATTTTGACTCAGGTCGTGATCTCAGGATTGTGAGATCAAATATGGCATCAGGCTCCGTGCTCAGCAGGGAGTCTGTTTGAGAGTGTCTCTCTCCCTCTCCCCCTCTCCCTACTCTCTCCTTCTTGCTCATGCTCTCTTTCTAGAAAGAAAGAAAGAAAGAAAGAAAGAAAGAAAGAAAGAAAGAAAGAAAGAAAGAAAGAAAGAAAGAAAGAAAGGCCTGGCCTACAGCTGAAAGACAAAACAAAAAAAAAACATCAAAACAGAAGAAAGAATCACTTTCCTCTTCTAATATCCAGGGTCCCTCACATCATCAAGAGCCTTTCAGTAGACGCTGTTTTTTATTTTATTTATTTTATTTTTTATTTTATTTATTTATTTATTTGAGAGAGAGAGAAACAGCATGAGAGGGGATAGGGTCAGAGGGAGAAGCAGACTCGCCGCTGAGCAGGGAGCCCGATGTGGGACTCGATCCCAGGACTCCGGGATCATGACCTGAGCCGAAGGCAGTCGCTTAACCAACTGAGCCACCCAGGCGCCCAGTAGACGCTGTTTTTTAAAAGAGCAAGTCACTTTGTTTTTTGGCCGGCCTGACACACTTGGGTATCCAGTTAGCCCTTGCCCTCTGGTCTCAGAGATCTTGGATGATAACATCATGCTAGAGAAGACACCAATGTTGACCCAGCAATCCACACAGAAACAAAAACAAAAAGACATTTAGTAGCCCTGTGGCACTTTGGAAGTAAAAGCAATGGGGCATTATTTTCTCTGATAGTCATATCCTTCTCTTTATCTCTTTTCGTGGTATCTAGGCTTTTCATGGCACTTGTGGATATGAGTTGGTGACCTAAACCATGTCCATCTTGTGCTGGTTTTGCACAACTAGGAAAAGGGCATGTGGTCAGTTTCTACCATTTGTGTGGCACCAACTTCTTGGCTAATTATGGGAAAATTTAATATTGTGCCCTTTAACTTGAACACAGAAAAGTATTAAACATGAGAATTGATTTAACATCATGTGAAATTAAGCCTGAAGGACATTATGTCCTCGTAGAGCATAATTACTCCTAAAGTTTTATCTCAAATTGTCTCAGAGGAACTGTCTCAGCAGGTAATAAACAGACTTGGAAAAATGTCACTGGCCACATTAAACATCCCCTAGCCGGGATATGGAGGGCAATTTTATGCGTAGCTAAGTATAGGGGGAAGAGGTCTTGCTTCCAAAAGCTCCACTGACCCAGATGGCTCATGAACACCACCACATGAAAAGGGAAGTCAAGAGGGGTTTCTATGATAAAGAGCAGGCTATACAAGATCTATATGTGTGTAGAATGCAACATAGCCTTAATAAGGATCTGAGAAAGATAAAACCTCTTAAATTAATAATAATCTTTCTAATCCTCTGCTTTTAAGCATAGCAATACCTGAATTGTTAAATAAATGAACTGAAGAGGGGCCATTTTGCCAATGTAAAATAAAATAAAGTAAAAGTGCTAATGAAAATATAAACCCAGAAAAAAATGAAATCACCCAGATATTAGCAGCCAGAACCACAGCTGCCAGCAAGTTTGCCAATGAGCATCAAGAAAAATAGAAATACTTTTCCAGGGGAACTTGGAGGGACCTGGGGGTTTTGCTTGTCAATCTCACCTCCAGTTAACCCACATCCCAAATATACGCAGGGCTCAGAGTTTGTGCTTTGCCCAAAATAGTGTCCAGGGGGCAGATGGTTAACCTGATCTGGATGATAAACTGAATGAGTGGGCTGGAGAGGGCCTATGGTCCAGATAGACCGTAACAGGTCGCCTCACCAGAGACAGATGGACATCTTCTCTAGAAAGCTGTGACCTAAAAAGTTCATGGTCATCAGTCCACATGTCTCCAGAACCTCACTTAAAATTGCCTCTGCTTCCCCTAGTCTCATTGCTGCCAGGCATAATGATTCATTTAAGAGACTTCGTGGCCATGCCCCCTTTAGGGTTATCTGCTGTGAATGTGACATATTGGTTTCCCTCAGGACTAAACACTTAGTGCTATGAAACTCAGAGAAGCTCCCTGAAACAGAGGGGAATGGTGCCAATAACAGGTCAGTGATGTTTTATGAATCAGGCCTGAGAAAAAGTAAAGCACATCTCCAACTATAGGCAGCACCATCACTCTGCTGATCTTTTTAAAAGTTAAAAGAGTGAGCAATAAATCAGCAGTGAGGGGCAGGTCCTTTGCCATTGAACTGTCTTGAGATGCAATTTTCAATGACTTTGTAGTGACCTGGCCTATGTAATTTCAGGATTCAAAAGAAATTTTCCTCACATATTCCATGTGGCAACTCTCTCAGAAAGATATCCTGCTTCTCTCAGACAGCCACTTCTAACAATTAGGTACCTGTATCGTGATTTTCTTCTTTCTTGTAAATGGACAGACCTGGGATCTGGATTTCTGATTCTAATCGTCCAAAGCTGAGAAAGCCATCTGGGCCAGGGATGTGTCATAAGAACATATGGCTCAGCTAAACCAGGTCACAGACATGGAAACAAGCCTGGCTCTGGGGCCATTAAGAGTGAACTCTGTCATCACAACTATTCCATGGCAAACCTGTTCTAAGTGCTGAGAGAAAGGCCCCCTGCTGACCTGTAGAATCATAAAGAAACAATGCTGGTACAGAAGTAGAGTGTCATTTTGTAAGTCAAGCTGTGCAATGGATGACTGATTGTGTGATAGGAAAGAAAAAATCAGAGGATCAGGCCCTAGGAAAGGACTCAGTGATATTTATCATAAAGTGTGTCTTGTGAGACTCTGCTATTGTTTATCCGCTCAGATCCTTCCAGACGCTCCAAATCTTGATAATAATCTTTATAAGTGATGATCTTGGAGTGTGTCTTCAAAGTGATACTGACTTTAGGGTAGAATGAAAGTGCTTATTTTTATTGAGGACTCACATTAAGTCTGAGCCCTCACAGATAAAGAAGGAAGGATTTGGAAATGTAGACATAGGTGGGGAAATTATCCACAGGCTCTTCACCATCAGCAGCAACCACTAAAGGCAGGTAGACTGGCTCGGCCTTGCTCATACTCACTCTAAGACTGGTGATTATGATGGACATAGTGCCAGACAGTGGCTTTTTCTGCCAAATTCTGTGACCTTGAACAAGTTTCCCAGTTTGTCTGAACCTTTTTCCTCATCTGTAACATGGAGGTAATACCTTAGGGTTATTTTCAAGGTGAAATGCAATAATGTCAAAATGTGCTGACACCTGTAAACCTGTAAAACGAGGAAAAACTACAAACATAATTCACCATATCCTTAGTTTTGTAACATTGGTCCGACTCAATGTTTTTCTTTCTAGCTTGATTGAGGTATAATTGGTAAATAAAATTGTAAGATATTTAAAGTATACAATGTGACGACTTGATATAATGTATAGATTTTGGAAGGACTCCTCCCATCAAGTTAATGAACACATCCACCACCTCACATACCAGCCCTGTGTGTGTGTGTGTGTGTGGTGGGAACACTTAAGTTCTACCCTCTGAGCAAATTACAATTATACAATACAGTGTTATCAGTTATAGTCACCATATTACATATTAGGTCTTCAGACCTTATTCATCATAGAGCTCAAAGTTTGTACCCTTTTTACCAACCTTTTCCTATTTATCTCACCCCCTAGCTCTTCGCAACCATCTTTCTACTGTTTGTTTCTAAGAATTGATTTTTAAAAAAATTCCATATATAAGTGATAGCATGTGGTATTTATCTTTCTCTGTATGACTTACTTCCCTTAGCACAATGCCCTCTAGATGCATCTATGTTGCCACAATAAACAAGATTTCCTTCTTTTTTTTAAGGCTGAATAATATTCTATTGCATAGATATACCCTATTTTCTTTATCCATTCATCTATCAATAGATACTTAGTTGTTTCCATACATTGGGAACATACCTGCTTCTATGAACATAGGAGGGCAGGTATCTCTTTGAGATAATGATTTTATTTCCTTTGGATATACACCCAGAAGTGAGATTGCTGGATTGTTATGGTAGTAATATTTGTAATTTCCTAAGGAATCTCCATACTGTTTTCCATATTGGTTATCTCAGTTTATATTCTCACCAATAGTGCACAAGAATTCCCCTTTCTCCACATCCTCCCTAATGCTTGTTATCTCTTGTCTTTTTTATGATGGCCATGCTAACAGATGTGAGGTGATATTTCACTGGTTTTGATTTGCACTTCCCTGGTTATTAGGGATAATGAGCGCCTTTTCATGTACCTGTTGGTTATCTGTAGGTCTTTAGAAAAATGCCTGTTCAGGTGTTCTGCCCATTTTTTAACTGGCTTATTGCTTTTATTATTGTCGTTTGTTTTGTTTTGCTATTGAGTTATATGGTTTCCTTATATATTTTGGATATTAACCCTTTATCAGATATGTGGTTTGCAAATATTTTCCCCCATTCCATAGGTTGTCTCTTCATTTTGTTGATGGTTTCCTTTGTGTGCAGAAGCTTTTTAGTTTGATGTGGTCCCACTTGTTATTTTTGCTTTTGGTGTCAGATCCAAAAAAATCATTGCAAAGATCAATGCCAAGAAGCTTATCTCCCTATATTTTCTTCCAGGTTTATGGTTTCAGCTCTTACATTCAAATCTAATCCATTTGAATTGATTTTTATATATAGTGTAAGATAGGGGTTCAGTTTCATTCTTTTGTATGTAGCTGTCCAGTTTTCCCAGCACCATTTATTGAAGAAACTATCCTTTCCCCATTGTATATTCTTAACTTCTCTGTCATAAATTAATTGACTATATATGCATGGGTTTATTTCTGGTATTTCCATTCTGTCCCATTGACATATATGTCTTTTTTTATGCCAATACCATACTATTTTGATTATGGCTTTGTAATATACTTTGAAATCAAGGAGAAAGATGCCCCCTACTTTGCTTTTCTTTCACATAATTGCTTTGGCTATTTGGGATATTTTGTGGTTCCATAAAAAATTTAGGATTTTTCCTATTTCTGCAAAAAAAAAAAAAAAATGCCATTGTAATTTTGATAGAGATTGCATTGAATCTGTAGATCACTTTGGCTAGTATGAACATTTTAACTATGTTAATTCTTCTAATCCATGAATGTAGAATACATTTCTATTTACTTGTGTTGTCTTCAATTTCTTTCATCAATGTTTACAGTTTTCAGCGTGCAGGTCTTTTACCTCCTCGGCTAAATTTATTCTGAAGTATTTTATTCCTTTTGATATTACAGTAAATGGGATTACTTTCTTAATTTCAAATTTCTCTTTCTGATAGTTTGCTGTTGGTGTATAGAAATGCAACTGATTTTTTTTAAATTTTATTTTATTATGTTATGTTAGTCACCACTCATTACATCATTAGTTTTTGATGTAGTGTTCCATGCTTCATTGTTTGCGTATAACACCCAGTGCTCCATTCAATACATGCCCTCCTTAATACCCATCACCGGGCTAACCCATCCCCCACCCCCCTCCCATCTAAAACCCTCAGTTTGTTTCTCAGAGTCCATAGTCTCTCATGGTTTGCAACTGATTTTTAAATAGTGATCTTCTATCCTGCAACTTTACTGAATTTGTTAATTAGTTCTAATAGGGCTTTTTTTGGGTGGAGTTTTTAGGATTTTCTATGTAGAATATCGTATCATCTGCACATACAATTTTACTTCTTTCTTTTTGATTTGCATGCCTTTTAATTCTTTTTCTTGCCTAAGTGCTCTAGCTACGACATCCAGGACTATGTTGAATAGAAGTGGTGAGAGTGGGCATCCTTATCTTGTTCCTAAACTTAGAGGAAAAGCTTTCAGTGTTTCACCTTTGAATATGATGTTAACTTTGGACTTGTCAATGGTCTTTATTATGTCGAAGTATGTTCCGTCTATACCCAGTTTGTTGAGACTTTTTAATCATGAACGTATGTTGAATTTTGTCAAGTGCTTTTTCTGCATTTATTGAGATGATCATATGATTTTTATCCTTCATTTTGTTAATGTAGTTTACCACACTGGTTCATTTGTGGATGTCAAACCATTCTTGCATCCCTGGAATAAATCCCACTTGACCATGGTGTATGATGTTGTCCTTGTATTGTTGAATTTGGTTTGTTAATATTTTGTTCAGGATTTTTGCATCTATGTTCATCAAGGATATTGCCTATAGTTATTTTTTTCTTGTGGTGTCCTTGTCAGGATTTGGTATCAGAACAATGCTGGTTTTATAAAATGAGTTTGGTAGTGTTCCCTCCTCTATTTTTTGTGGAAGACTTTGAGAAGAATTGGTATTAATTTTTCTTTAAATGTTTAGTGGAATTTACCCATGAAGCCATCTGGTCCCAAATTTTTCTTTGTTGGGAAGTTTGGGATGCTTACTAGTAATTGGTCTGTTCAGAGTTTCCTTTTTTTTTGTGTGTGTGATTCAGTCTTGGTAGGTTGTACATTTCTAGGAATTTATCCATTTCTTCTAGGGTGTCCAATTTATTGGTATATAATTATTTATAGTAGTTTTTTATGATCCTTTGAATTTCTGTGGCTTTAGTTATAATGTCTCTTCTTTTCATTTATAATTTCATTTATTTGAATCCTCTCTTTTTCTCTTGGTAAGTTTAGCTAATAGTTGTCTATTTTGTCAATCTTTTAAAAAAAACAGCTTTTAGTTTCATTGATATTTTCTATTGTATTTTCAGAATCTATTTCACTTATTTTTGCTCTGATCTTTGTTATTTCCTTCCTTCTGCTAACTTTGGGCTTAATTTGTTTTTTTCTTTTTCTAGTTCCTTGAGGTATACAGTCAAGTTATTTATTTGAGATCTTTTTTTTTCTTAACATTTATTTTATTGCTATAAACTTCCCTCTTTAAACTGCTTTTGCTGCATCCCATAAGTTTTGTTATGTTGTGTTTCTATTTTCATTTGTCTCAAGAAAGCTTCTGATTTCTCTTTTGACCTGTTTGTTGTTTAGAAGTGTATATGTTATTTAATCTCCACATATTTGTGAATTTTCCAGTTTTCTCCTTGAGCTTGATTTCTAGTTTTGTACCATTGTGGTTGGGAAAAAAAAAATGCTTGATGTGATTTTAATCTTCATAAATTTATTAAGACTTGCTTTGACCTAACATATGATCTATCCTGAAGAGTGTTTCATGTATTCTTGAGAAGAATGCATATCTGCTGCTATTGGATGGAGTGTTTCTGTATATGTCTGCTAGGTCCATCTGGTCTAATGTGTAGTTTAAGCCCAATCATGATTTCACTTTGCAATAAGTTACTTGTCTTTATGAGTAAACAAAAGCACCATCCAAGACCCATATATTTTGGGGTGCCTGGGTGGCTCAGTCGTTAAGCGTCTGCCTTCGGCTCAGGTCATGATCTCAGGGTCCTGGGATCGAGCCCCACATCGGGCTCCCTGCTCGGCGGGAAGCCTGCTTCTCCCTCTCCCACTCTCCCTGCTTGTGTTCCCTCTCTTGCTGTGCCTCTCTCTGTCAAATAAATAAATAAAATCTTAAAAAAAAAAAAAAAGACCCATATATTTTGAGGAATTTCATTCCCCTAGCAGGTGGGAATTTATTTGCATTCCTTTCTCTAATCATTCCAACCTTAGCCTATCTCATAACTTGGGGACCACATTCAGAAGACCAAATGTCCTGATTTGAAAGTAAATTTTAAACATAGAATAGAAGGAAGCATATTCTTAGAGCATATATGAGTATACCTAAATGTACCTGAGGAGTCAGAATTATATTTGCAAATAGCACAAGAATGTGCTTGTGTACTTTACTGATTTTCCACAGCTATTAAAAATGCCTTAATAAATCTAGTTGCTACCAATGGACCAGCTATAAAAATAAAGCCTGGCTTAAATTAAAGGTGAAGCTATTAACATTTGTCCTAAAGCCTATAAAGACTCTAATGAGTTCCTTTCCGGCATTAGTGAACTTGAACTTTAACTGAAATGGGACTGCAAAACCCATTGGGGTTTTCCTTGTTCTGTTGTTCATTAAAAGCTTTTCCTGGGAATGGCTTGATCTAAATTGTTCCATAGGTGCTTAGATGAAGACAGAGCAAGTGAGGATGTAAACACAGCACTTCAACAGAGATTGAGAATATTTTATAAAATACAAATGTTTCAGGAAAACATGCCTGTGCAAGAGATGTTTAGTTATGGGTATAGAGCAGTTGTAAGCCCTGGGGCTCTGCGGTAGGGCTTCTCAACTGCGGGTCTATTGACATTTTGGTCTGGATGATTCTTCATTGTAGAAAGCTGTCTTGTATATTGTAGGATGTTTAGAATATCCCTGGCTTCTATCTGCTAGATGCCAGTAGCAACCTCCTCCCAGTTGTGACACCAAAGATGTCTCCAGACTTTCTAAAATGTCTCCAGGAGTCAAAATTGCCCCTGGATGAGAACCACTGCTCTAGACAAAGTCAGACCTGCTTCATTTGCCCCTCTGCCATTTCCAGCTGTGTGATCTTGAGAAAGGATCTGGCCTCTCTAAACCTTAATTTCCTCATATGTAAAATAGGGATAATTGCACTTCCATTTGCACGTGGTCGTTTGTGAGGATTAAATTAGATAATGCATGTAAAGCATTTACCATAATGTCTAGCAAATAGTCTTTGCTAAGTGGTAGTTACCATTATCATTAACTACTTTCACTTTCTAAAATGTTCCAAGCAAACAAGCCACAGACCCTAGCTCCTTCTCTGCACAAGCCCAATGATCAGGCACTTCTACAAGAGAGGTAGAAATGGTCTTGTGCTTCTTCTTCCAATGGGAATTTCTCCCACATGCTGGATTCCTGGTCTAGGGGCTGCAGCCTGTGCCTCCCCAGAAGGAGGAGAAAGAGGTGGAGGAGGAGGAAGAAGAGTTGGAGGACCAGGATCCCTACTTGCTCCTTGGTGCTTCTCTGGCAAAGGGAGTGGGGACACCAGGGTGTGGCCTGGGACCCTTGTGGGGGTTGCGGGTAGAGTGCGGGGATCTGGGGGTCCAGGCAGGGACTCCTGGCTAGGTAAGCAGGGAGGTGGTGGTTCGGCTAAAGGGCAGCCCTTATCCATTCATCCAGAGATGGCCTGTTTCCATACCTTGGCTATTGTAAGTCGTGCTACAATAAACATAGGGGTGCATGTATCTTTTCAAAAAAAAAAAAAAGAAATAGCCAAAAGAATCTTCCCAAGAACTCTCTCCTGGAAAAGCATTGTTCCTGCTTCCAGATGAAAGCAGGCTCTTCTCCTAATATAGGGCTTATTAATATGACCTAGACACCTTGATTTATCTTCAGTAGCCCAAAGAATAATGCAAACCAAATGCAAAGCCAAGTTGCCTGTCAGTAAGCAAAAAACCCATTTCATTAGTGAACAAAACACCTCAATGACCATCCGATGTGGATCCCAGATGCATTGCTAGCCACGTTTTGCTTCATTTTGATTGGCATTTCTAAAATCTCACATTTACATTTGTACATCTTTCCATCTAGGGATCATGATAGATCATAAGCTCCATGAGGGCAATGACTCTGCTCTGTTCACTGCTGCGTTCCCAGTGACAAGGACAGTGCCCGGCTCAGAGAAGGATTCAATAAATATTTATTGAATGATAGTATTTCCCTCTAAACAGCATTTGTATTCTCAGTACCATGATCATTGCCTTTTTGCACATTTCAGCAGAAGGTTGCTGGCTAGCAGTCTTTCTTCCTCAGCCCCTAAATCCCCTGTAGTCTTTACAGAGCTTAAATTTAGGATTGCTCCTAATTCATTTTGACAGTGAAGCAGGGAGGCCAGGAATGGTTTGCCCCTGGCAGGGTGATTTGGTAGAAAAACAATGACCTTTGGTGACTAGCTAATCCCAGCTCTGACACTTCCTAGGTGTGTGACCTTGGATAGTTTAAATCATTGCTTTAAAATTCGGCTCTCTCCTCTATCAGAAATGGAGATAACAATAGTACCCTAAAGGTTGTGGTGATAATTAAGACAAATGATCATTTGGTGGCTAATATTTATTGAATTCTGGCCATAAGCATACACTGCCTTGCGTAATCCTTGGAATATCATAGAAGTTAGCACTATTATCATTCCTATTTTACATATGAGGAAACTGAGGCTCTCTTAGCAAGCATCAAAGCCTGTATTTGGTCTCAGAACTTTCTCACCATCCAAGGCTCTTTGCACAATGTCTGATGTGTAGTAGACACTCCATATTTATTGAATGAATTAAAAATTAGTGAAAAAAAGGTCAAATCTGGGATCACTTAGTCTCAGTGTGAGAAAAATGTCTTCATATTCATTTGCAATTAGTACTCCATCTACTTCTAATGGCCCAACACCTGCTAAAATATTAAACATAGCATAAGAGAAAATGTTTATGGGTGAAATGGAATAGAGTTTTTCCCAAGGCAACAGACATTTTAGATATAGTCAGGTTCAAGAGAATTGATTTTAGGAAATCAATTTGATTCCTCATATGAACAGTTAGACATCCTCTTGTCAGTAAAAATTCCCTGGCTGCTATTGGTACCCCAAAGTATTCTCCCTGGGTTCAAGTCTGAAAAGGGCAGAGAAGCCATATTGCATCAGTGGTGAGCACAACACACAGGAATGATGTGGAACTCCTAGGTGTAGTTTGCTGGCCAATTTGCTGGCCACCTCCTGGGCACTCTCTACCACAGCATATGACATGGTGCATCTGTCCCAGCCCTGCCCATATCTCTTTGTTTCAGTTTAATTCTGGACATCACACAAGCCCATACACAAGGTCTGATGAGTGAACTGTGTTACCCTGGAAGGAGTTCATTACTTTGTGACTGCTCCCAACATCCTTTGTCCTGGGGAAGCCTGAAGCTATTTAGATTTAGAACCCAGTTTTAAATTATTCCTGCAGAAAGGAGAACGCAGAGGTTGCAAAGGGGCAGCTTTCAGAGGTTTTTGGTTTGGCCCCCAAATTATTTAAGAAGTTTTAATCAGTTACCAACAATTAAAAGTTGGGATTTTTTAACGTCAAATTCTGACTTCTTTCAAAAACTCGTTAGCTCTAATCATACTGGACTAGGATATCATTTGACAACGAGGGCTGCAGCTGAGCAGCAACCGTCCCCTTGATGGCATTTTTCTCTCTGCCAATTTTCCCCCCAGCCTCCTTCACTCACCTAAATTACTCTGAATGCATGTGGGTTCACAACGCTTACAAACCCCACTGTAGAAAAAAAATAATGGTATCTCATTTCACCGAACACTCTCCAGTACCTCATCTAGTTTCGCCCACAGCCCAGGGAGAGGGTTATGACTAGTATCTCCGTTTTGTAAATGAGTAACTGAGGTTCAGTCAGAGAGTTTTGATGGCTTGCTCAGGGTCACACAGTTGGAAAGTGGAAGAGCAGAGATTCAAACTTAGGTCCCCCTGGTTCCAGAAGCCAGTTCCTTCCCTGTAACTGAACTGCTTTGTTTGGGGAACAATGGCCAAGATGCCCCTAGACCTCTGTGCAGACACTCCCACATGGAGATGGGTCTTTGTTAGGAGAGATTTGGATGGTGAGTAACCCAAAATTACCTCCGTAGAGTGTTACTGAAGGGAATTGCGGTGTGGTTAATGCAGTTAAAGCTCAGTGAGCTGTGACCACCCACGGTGTCTGTGTCAGACGGCCACTGCCCATTTAAATGTTGAGGAGCCTTCCTAATTGACTGAAGAGCCCTTGCTAGGGGGAGGAGTCAACTGGGAGGCCTCCATGTGACTGAGAAAGGATGAGTTGTGGGGGCTCCTGAAGTTGCCGGCATCCTAACAGCCATGATCCCAGCCAGCCCTTCCCCTCCCCACCCCTACAGGTTCTCCTCCTGCCCATCGGCGTCCCTCCCCACAATACCTGTTAAGGAGAAGCTACCCAGAAATGAGGCCTCGAAAGTGTGTTTGAATGCGTTGGTAGAAATCCCATACACAGGTAGCTGATGCAGAGAGAACAAGCGGCTCTTTAAAAAATGAAACACATCTCAGCTACTTGGCAAGCCCAATGAAAAAGGGAAGAGGGACAACTTCCATTAAGCCTCAGAGGGAAAACCCTCCTCAGAGCCAAACAAAACCACTTCCTGGGGCCCAGATCACCAGGCTTCTTGCCAAAGACTCCATCAACACATCACTTTAACCCAAGAAATGTACAAAGGACCCAGACTGCCCCAGGAAATGTGTTACCTTCCCCTTCCCTCAAACCCATCAGAAACTTTTTTCATTTCTTTTCTTCTTCAGATTTATTTATTTATTTGAGAGAGAGCATGAGCGGGAAGGGCAGAAGGAGGGGAGAGAGAATCTCAAGCAGACTCTGCTCTGAGCGCAGAGCCTGATGAGGGGCTTTATCCAATAGTCCTGAGATCACAACCTTAGCTGAAACCAAGAGTCAGATGCTTAACTGACTGCATCACCCAGGCACCCCACCATGGGATGCTTTTCACTGCCCTCAGAGTGAAGTGCAAACTCCCTGACTTAGGTGATAAAGCCCCCATAAACCTTTTTCTAGACTTATCTCTGGTCTCCTGCCTGTCCTGAGTACCTTCTACCCTCGGGTTCCTCCAAGAATCTGCTCCCTCCTAGTTCCATACTCAGAGACCTTTGAATCTAGTGTTTCCCAAGTGTTTCCCTCCCCCTTTGCCCACCCCCAAACCCTTCACCTAGTTAAGTCCTACTTATCTTCCATGCTCACACCTTCCTTTGAAGAAATTCCTTTACCATGGCCTCTCACACTCAAATTACCACAAAAATGTCAGGGATGCATGCCACTCCTGTGGATTCCTACAGCATGTGACTTCCTCGTAGTGGGTGGTTATCACATTGCATTTAAATTAACCCTTTTCTTTCTTTCTTTTTTTTAATTTAAATTTTACTTAGTTAACATACAGTGCAATATTGGTTTCTGGAGTAGAATTCAGTGATTCATCACTTACATACAACACCCAGTGCTCATCACAAGTGCCCTCTTTAATACCCATCACCCATCTAACCCATCTCCCACCCACTTCCCTCCATCTACCGTCTGTTTGTTCTCTGTTGTTAAGAGTCTCTTACAGCTTGTTTCCCCCTCTCCGTTTTTTTCTTTCCCCCCTTCCCTTATGTTCATCTGTTTTCTGTCTTAAATTCTACATACGAGTGAGATTATGTGGTATTTGTCTTTCTCTGATTGACTTATTTCACTTAACATAGTACATTCAAGCTCCATCCACATTGTTGCAAATGCAAGATTTCATTGGAATATTACTCAGCCATTAAAAAGGCCCTTTTCTTTTATGACTCCTCACTACCTTGTGAAATCTGGGGGAGCATCTCAGCTCACTGCTGTATCCTCAGTACCCATCCCAATTCCTACAGATCAAGGGTGCTTGGGAAGGATTTGAGGAATGAACATACACATGAGCAGGAATAGCCCTTTTTAGAGGGCTCTCCACTCTATAAAACACCCAGCACCACATTGGAAACCTTAGTTCCCAAGTGGCCCCCAAAGGCCCTCAGGAGCATGCAGCCTATAAAGCAGTTAAGTATTTTCTACTTCTCTCAGCCCAGATCAAGGCCTTCCCCACAATGGGCCTTCTACTCTACCTGATTTAAACACATAGAAGGTAGCATGAGCTCTGAGACAGATTTCTGATTCAAACCCCTGTGGTACTATTTGTTGCTATGGAAGCTTAGAAAAGTCACTCAACTTCTCTGTGCCTCAGCTTCCTAAAATGAGGCTCACTGCATAGCTGTGAGGATTAAATGGAATCACGTTTACAACCTTTAAAACAGAGCCTGATCCATAGTAAGTGCTCAGTGCTATTGGTTATTATCATGCCTCTTCACTCCTATGAGACTTCTTAGCAGTTCATCAGCTCCTTTTGTGGGGAACTAACACATGCCTGGACTAATCTGTTATTACTCTCCTGCATTTTCTTGGTCTTTTTAGTATTTCTACAGTGTAGCATAATCCCTGTGAGTCAAGATGCAGTCTCATCTAAATCATGGTTCCTGTAGTAATCTTGCACAGAGAGCTGGAGAACCAAACAGCTCACTTGACTGGGTGGTCTTTCTCTTCTGAAAGGTGGTGCTTTATATGGGAAGGTGCACACCATTCATGTTGCAAACCTGAAAGTAGGAGAAGACTTCACTTCCCCCAGAGCCACATGCTCCTACAAGATGACCACCACATAGAAGAACAAGGTGTGTTCCTTATCAAAAGATATAAGCAAACTGTGGTCACATCATAGCCCATGGCTGAGCGGATCCAGAAAATCCCTTCAAGTGGCCCTGGAAAACCCTAGTTGAAGTCATCAGTCTAAAAGACTCAGAATATTGTTTTCCAACTCAAGTCAACTCCAATAAAATGAATATCCTCACTCCACATCATTTTCCCCCTTGCCACCACCAATAACCAATCTATTACCAAGTTTAACCAAAGTAATTTTTGGAATTTATCCAATATTTTGAAATGAGAGGCTCATTTCATTATTAGTACCCAGTCCAACCGCTTCCATTTCTCACCTGGATGACTGTAATAGTCACATTGCTGTCATCCTGGTTCTATTTTTGTCCCCGTCCAACACATTTTTCTCAGGATGACCATAAAAGTAATTTTAAAACACAAATATGTTCCTGTCTCTCTGTCTCTGTGTGTCTCCCTCTCTCTCCCTCCCTTTCTCCCCACATACACACCACTTTAAATTCTTAAAATAATTGTGTTGCTTTCAGAATCAACCAAAAGACTTAACATGGCCTTCAGGACCAACCTTATTGCTCCTGTTTGTCCCTTTAGGGCCACAATTGTTCTGCTCCCTGGGCTTCAGCTAGAGTGGCCTTATTTAGCTGTTACAGAGGCCAAGCACCTCTTGACTCAAGGCTGGCATGAATAGTATTCTTTTGCCTGGAGCACTCTCTTTCTATGCCTACCCCTCGATAATCCCTATGTAATGCCCACCATCTCTCCTGAACTTAAATGTCATTTCTTCAGAAAGTACTTCCCTTACCCCTGATGGAAATCTGGTCTCCCTATTATTCTCTCATAGGACCCCATTTTTTTCTCACAACACTTAGCATAGTTTATAATTATGTATTCATGATTAACTTATTTTTTCATTCTATGTGTCAAAGGCATGTGTAACAGCTAATCAAAGCTTCTAATTAGTAACAGTGGATCAAGAAGACAACATTCTTGAGATAACTACAGCCAAAACAGAGATACCTGACATTTAAGTTTACTTCATAGATGTGAACTTTACCTAAGCTCCAGAAGATCTGTTTGGCCTATAGAATCCTTCATACCTCCTGTCAGCCAGTCTTCTCCTGACATTTGCCACTTGCCCTTTCCCCACTACAATAACCAAGTTAGGATGAAAGGAACAACTTTCATCTCCCTGTCTAAATTAGGCACATCCTCAAGTCTGTTGCTTCCTCTTCTTCACATACTTGAATTCCTACTCATCCTCAAAATCATGGCTCAGGTGTCCCATCCACTGGGAAGAATCTCCTGACTACAGCAACAGGTTAGGCACCCTGAAGTTGGCTTTCCACAGTACCTTGACCTTGTTTGGAGCTTGCCTCTTACCATACTATCTATAACTTGCCCATTTCATCCTTTAGACTTGAGAACTTAAAGGTACTCCTGATGCCCAATGTGATTTTTGGCACATAGGGAACATAGTGGTTGCTTGGTAGAAGTAAATGGAAGAAAGAAGGGAGAGAAGGAGAAAGGGAGGGAGGGAGGGAAGGGAAAGGAAAGGAAAGGAAAAGAGAGTTTATGATTTCTAGGGCTGCAAAAAACAAAACAAAACAAAAAGGATAGGACATTTTGTGAGAGCCCCATGAACTTAGTGGAGAGAGATGATATAAATGGAAAATCAATACCAATTAGTATATGATTAGGAAAGAGATGCCTGATAGCATTAATTAGTGCTGTAAGAGTCCAAATATTTTTTCCTGGGAAATCTGATACCAAAAAAAGTGAGGAATAAAAACTTCTAGAGTTTAAAAAAAAGCACAGTATGAACATTAGGGACACCCATTTGTTAGGCAGTCTTCATGTGTCAACAAGGAGCGGAAAGGAACATTGTGAGCCTCACCTTTGATAGCAGTATCTTCCCCAAATAAAATGTGATATGCGGAGAGGTCCATTTCCAGGACATTAATATCAAACAAAGAAATCTAAGCCAAGGGCCTTCCTAGACCTGCTACAATCCTACGTCTCCAAGTGGCTCTGCACAGCCCAGGACAAAAATTCATATTCTCCATTACTGATCTTTTGGCCCTACAATCCTCAGATCCACCTGAGGAGGCTCATTTCTAATACACACAGAGACTGCAATCATTGATTTTGGTGCAGATTTGACATCATATTTCTAGATAGGCAGTAGGCAAAATTTCCTTCCATGATCCCATTACAGCTGCCTCTGCAGGGAGAAAGCTAGGAGTACTGGCCCCATTTACAGACAGTGAAATAGAAGGCTCAAGGCAGGATGCCAGGCACTCTCAGTATTGAAAGCCCTTGCTCTACCTAATGAGCCATACTCTCTGAGCATCCTTGAAGAAAGGAGAGGCCATCATTCAATTTGATTTAGTTCAGTTCAACAGTCACTTTGTCATCATCATTCTCATTGATGACATTTATTGAGCTCATACTAAGCGCCTGGCACTATGTCTCATTATCTCTTTTAATCCACACACATCAGCCATTTGAGATAGGTCCCATTTACTTGCCATTTTGCATTTTATATATTAGGAAACCAAGGCTCAGAGAGTACCATTCATCTAAACCAGATTTAAACCCAGATCTATCTGACTCTATAGCCCGAGGTCTTAACCACTGGATACTACTACTGAAACCACCATTCTACCACCTTTTGTTTCTTCCCATTAGCCTCTGTGGTTGCTTAAATTTTCCATCTGGTCATCTGACTTGCTACTTCATATAATTATAGGGATTGGCAAACATCTTGCTCACAACCTGTTTGTGTAAATAAGGTTTACTGGAATGCCACCATGCATATTTACTTATGTATTATTATTTAGAGGTGCTTTCATGCTACAATGGCAGAGGTGAATAGTTGTAAAAGAGACCACATGGCATCGAAAGCTGTAAATATTTACTATCTGACTCTTGTAGAAATAGTTTGCCAATCTCTGATACACTAAGCAACCACTATGCTAAAAGCTTAACTTTTATTTTCTCGTTTAACTTATAGTACAATTGTGTGTGTGTGTGACTATGTGTGTAGGGGGTACTCAGATCAATCCTATTTTACAAATAAGGAAACTGAGTCTCACAAAGTTCAGAGCTAGTAAATGATAGAGCCATAATTTAAACCTAGGCAGTCAGGCTCTAGAACCCATGCTCCTAACCATAAGCTACAGATGTCTGTTATCAGGCAAGCTCTCCAATGGAACTGCTTGTACGATGCTGAACAAGATATGGCACTGCCCAAAGGAGCCCTGCTGAGGATGAGAGGACAGCAGCCCAGGTGATGAGTACCCTGATGGAAGAGAGCTGGGTTGGGACTGTGGGAGCCTGGGGGATACACACTTGCTTGTACTGATTGCAGCTGGGATACACAGAGGAGGTTGGGGCAGGTAATATAGTCACTTCCAAAAAGGAGAATGTTGCCCCAAATCTACTGACAATTGCTTGGCCAATTGATTTTCTAATAGTCTTTATGTTAAATAGTAATTTTAAAAAGTGACTTGGTAGCCAGGCTACCCCTTGATTTCTAACTGAGCAGCTTTGTAGGGAATGGTTTTTGTTAGAGTCATTAATCCACATTTAAGGGAGACAAACTCAGTCTCTCTTTTTGAGAATCTGTTCCCATCTTATATAAACTTGGAGAATATGGAAGTGGCCTGGGATTCAGGGTCATCTCTATGCTCCCTGACACTGCTGTGAGCTTTCCCACATGGGCCTGAAGGGTGGCCATATAGACAACATTTGCATGGACAGGGACTGCAGGGGTCACTTCCCTGCACTGTTGGATTACTTGGGTTTGGGTGAATTTATGTCTTTAGCTGAAACTCAATTTGCATTCTTGAGGTATTCTACCACGGAGTTCTGGTTCTGTTTTCAGAAACATTGCAGAACAGTGCTACTCCCCACTTGATGTGGTAAGGAAGTCTTCAAAGGAAACATCATGTTTCCCCCAACCATTTCTTTTTTGGGGGGTTAAAGAGCTCACATTCCTCATGGTTCGCCTCTCCCTCTGATTTCAAAAAAAAAAAAGAACTCACATTCCTTCAACCATTTTTACTATGATACTTTTTTCAAATCTCATCATAATTCATTTTTTCTCTTGGAGTTGAGGCCTGAATTTTAGATTTGCAAAAAAAAAAAATTCATAATGAATATTCTTATGATAAGTTCTTCTTGGAGCTGAAGTATCTAGTGATGATATTATATACTTCCTAACACTAAGTAATGATAATGACATGTCTCATTGGGTTTCCCTTTCTGCCATGGGTTACTAGGAAGCTCACAGCAAAGTTTATGCTTGATTTTTTTCCCTCTTTCTTAATTTGATTTTTTGCCTCCTATCTCCTGCCAATTACTATTGCTTTCAGTTTTATTGTATCTATTTTTTATGTAAACTATCTCATATATCCACTTCTATTTTATCAATCAATTCTCTCACCCACTAAGTGCAGCAGCTTTGCTGGTTCTCACACTTTGATAATAATGATGATGATGATGCCAATAGTAATGATACTAGTAATGATAAAAGGAGCCAACATTTATTAAGTGCCTCTGGCCAGACAGGCACTTTTCTGAATGCTCTATAAGTGTGACTTCATTGAAACCTTACAGTCATCCTATGAAGTAATATTATTAGCCAAATATTATAGATGGGGAAACTAAAGCACAGAGAGGTTAAGTAATTTACCCTACATTATAGATTCAGAAAATAGCAGAGCCAGTTTGAAACCTAGACAGTCCAAATTCAAAATGTATGTCCTCGTCTACTATGCTATACTAACTAAATTATCAGACCACTTCAAGCTATTCCACATCAACTCTGGGGCCAAAAGATTCTGGATCTCATCCTAGGGAATACTGATGTCGGCTTTGAGGATTTGCTCATCATTGCCCTCAGTAGTAGTGGTTTCTGGCTCCTTCATAGTCTGCCAGCATGCTCTGGGTACTCCTCCCAATCCTGTGCCCCTGTCCAGCAAGCCAGACTCAAACACAGCACTGGGATACAGAGAGACAGCCCCAGGTATTGGCCCAGCTGGGCTCATGGAGGGTGGCCAGGCTCTGGCCTGAGAACATATCATTTGTATAAAGGTCCATGTCCAGGCAAGACAAGGGCAAGGTGGGACAATCAGGGAACAATGCATAGGCTAGAAAACAGAAAAAAGGAAGATAGGAAGCCAAGAGTCTGCTGGCTGATCCTTACTATACCTATTATGTGCCAGATACTTAATTACATAAGCCAGTTATTCTTCTCATTCTGAAAGGAGGAACTGGAGTTCACAGAGATTAGGTGACTTGTTCTAGGTCATTCAGCAAGGTAGGTGTAAACATGGGAATAACTCTTTGTGGGAAAAAGATCTCACCAAATAAGTATAAGTATTTCATTCCAGAAGATGGAATGTCACCCCTATTCCTCAGGGCTGTGGTTAGAGTTGAAGATATGGAGGGAGGGCAAGACCCCCAGTGGCTGGAGTCTGAGGAATACAAGGCACACTGGGGACTCCAGAAGCATGATCCTGCTCTCAGCACAAGAGGAGGCTGCTTCTCTCCAGGTTAGGCAGTGTGGGGAGGGACTTGGTTGAGTGCAGATGGCAAAGAGAGACTCCGAGCCCTCAGGAAAGGGGTGCATGTACCCAGTTCAGTGCCTTTCTCCCTTTTCTACCCTGGAGAGTGACAAGGGGGCAGGGGACAGGGGCTGGAATGGGTGTAGGCTGGACTGCTACCAGAAGGTAATGCTTGGCTCTCTGTGCATATGTTCTTGCCCTTGCAAGAAGGAAAGGAGGGAAGGAAAGTGGAAAGAAAGGAAGAGAGAGAGGGGCACCTGGGTGGCTCAGTTGGTTAAGCGACTGCCTTCGGCTCAGGTCATGATCCCAGGGTCCTGGGATCAAGTCCCGCATTGGGCTCCCTGCTCTGCGGGGAGCCTGCTTCTCCCTCTCCCACTCCCCCTGCTTGTGTTCCCTCTCTCGCTGTGTCTCTCTCTGTCAAATACATAAATAAAATCTTTAAAAAAAAAAAAAGAAAGGAAGAGAGAGAAAGAAGAAAGAAGGAAGAAGAGAGAAGATATGAAACATGAACTTTTATGCTTTTGTAATTTGCCCAATATCGTTGTGTCACAGGAAGGCAAACACTGTGGGCCCATCAAGTGAGAGGCAATGAAAGGTGTCCTCCCTGGCCTGTGATTTGGATGGGAGGCAGACGGGGCTTCACAACTAGCACTGGCAGAGAGCATATGGGAGAGCCAAAAGGGGACACTGGCTTCAGCAATAGTCTGAGGTCCCTATAACAGAGGACCAGGGAGTCAGGAAGAAATGGACAACAAAAAGCCAGAGAGAGAGAGAGAGAGAGAGAGCTTCTTGGTCCCTTGGGGAAAAAAACAGTCTCACAAAGAACAACAACAAAACGAGAGGAGACATTTGATAGCATTTTCCCCTTAAACGTCATTTTTATTAATTCCACCCTTAATACTACTTGAGATTTGCCACAGCCTCCAGCAGGGACTTTCAGGCCCTGGAATTTTGTGCTATCTCTGTGTGACCTGGGGCCCAATGCATAATGGTAGTCATGAAAAGAAAGAACCGTGGTAAGCATTGATTATTGAACACCTACTACGTGCCACACATGATACTGGCTGGGCACACCAGTTGCTCATCTCAGAAATGAAGGGTGGGCTCTTTAATAGCTCTGAAGTCCTCTGCTTCTGCAACTGCTGGCTGCCACTGAGCTCTCAGTTCATCTGTGATTAGATCAGACCATAAACTTCCCCCCCTTCCCTTCTCCTTGTTAAAATTCTGCAGTGTAGGCAGGGATCCAGAAGTGCAAAAGCCTTCATTGCAGTTGCCTGCCAATGCTTTGCAGTACCACAGTGGATGGAGTACTGCAGAGTCCAGGGCTTGACAACTGTTCCTGGTGGGTGTGTGGTGTGTGTGTGTGTGTGTGGTGTGTGTGTATGTCAGAGGTGGGGGTCCCTGGCAAGCCCAGGCTATCGGCTGCTTCTGCTGGCCCTCACTCAAGGCAGCTCTGGTAGTCACTCAATTTCCTCCAGGCCCCAGGGAAGCTAATAAAGGTTTGAGGTCCTTGGGTATGCCAGACCACACTCACTCATCTTGGTCAAATCTTTCCTTCTACAGTTTCCTCATCTGCAAAATGGAAGCAATAATGCCTGGTCTTGGCAGAACTTATTGTGAGGCTAAAATTGGCTGGTAAATCTGAAAACGCTGTGAAAACATTACATTGCTACTAAAGAGTGTGGAAGGGTCCTGGAGCCATTCTTATTTTAGTGTAAGTACAAGCACTTTAATCAACCAAATATGTCCGATGGCTTTACACAGGAACATAAATCTTTTTGGAATGGGAAGACTCTTCCAAGTTATTCAAAACAGCTGTAGATAATCTACAGGATGAAATTACCAAACGTAATCTCAGACTATATAAGAGGGAAACAGAGTTTCCAGGTGCCAGAGAACCAAAAAAGGTGCTACTAAAGGAGAAGGAGTTTCCTGCCTTCCACTGTCACTGGATCCCTCCCCCATACTGAAACAGGAAGCATCAAAGTCTCAACATTGAAAAAGAACCTAGAAGTGACCTGAGCCAACTCTACCCTATGAATGAATCTGTTTATAGGAATGCAAATCACTGGTCTATTTGTTGGCTTTTCTGGTCTTGAGCTGATGGAGAAAGGAGGTGAGGCATAATCACTCAACCCTGAACTCCCACTCCCAGCTGACATATAGAGTTATTCCTCTAATGATAAGTCCAAAAGGGTCCAGATTCCCCCATATGTCTGAGCAGGCAGTTTTCCCAGTGTCTGGTCCCAGGAAGAACAAATCAAATTCTTTAAAGTCAAAAGGGTATAACCTAAAAAGTAGTAGAAAATGTCCCCAGTGATATAGAGAAATAGAAATGCAGTGAGAGATATCAGAAAAACCTTCTGGAAATGCTGAGTAAAATATGGTGATGTATCAGGCTATTGCTCTTTCCTCTATGAGAAAAAGCTGGACAAACTGGCCAGTACTTGCATCTGATGGTAGTAAAATTTCACCCAAGCTGGACATGACCTTTGAGAAGTAGCAGCAGAAGAACCCAGGGCTTCAAGCCAGGGGGACATGTGGACCAAAGAACTATCCCTGCAAGGGCAGGTACCCTAAGGTTTGTAGGAGAGGTAATTCCAAGAGATACTGAGTTCCCACCCTTGATAGTGAACAGCCATAGGAATGAGTCACTGACCCACATGTGCTTACTAAAGAGGCAGGAGAGAAGGCAAGAGAAGGGGCTGATGAGGAAGAAAAGAAAGGGAGAAGGGGACAAGGATGAGGAGGGAAAAGTGTGATGTAGAAGAGAACAAGAGAGGTGGCAGGGCAAAGAGAGTTGGGGGAGGAGACGAGGAGAGAGGGCAAGAGTAAACAGAAGAGGAGAAGGAGGGAAGGCAGAAGGGAATAAAAGGAGAGAGGAGAAGGAACAAATGAGGAAGGTTTCTGCTGGATTTGTAACATTTTCTTTCTGAAGCTAAGCTGTGGGTTCACAGTGTTTGTTATGTTCACTATACTCTCCTCTATGCTGTTTTGCATGCCTGAAACATTTTATAATTTTCTAAAAAAGGAAGAGGAGGAAGAAAGACTAAGAATGAGGAGGAGGTAGAGGGAGATGGCAATACTATCTTCCCTGCTTTCTTTGACAAATGGAATCAGAGGGTTGGAGTGGTACAAAATAATAGCATTGGTGGCTTCTCCATCCATGTGAGAGGTCTTTGGGAGCATGATGCTGGTTTTGTCTACTAAACCTGGTTCCAAATGAGGTGCCTGAACCTGAACTAGATGGAAGCCATTGTCCCTCTACCATCCTCACTGCTGCATTGGAAGATCAGAGCCTCCAGAATTTAGCACCCAGTTCCATTTCTGCTTCAACTCAGTGTGTCACCTAAACAGTTCAACATATGTTCCCTGAGCTCCTGCTCTGTGCCAGGAGCCATGCTGGGGACTAGGATGTAAACCAGTGACCCCTTTCTTCTTGAAGAGTTTATGGGTAGAGGAGAACTGCTCAGAGCCCCGGTTTTCCCATCTGTGGAATGAGGGGTTTGCTTCAGTTATTTTCAACCTGGGCTTGCTTGAAACCCTAGGATTCCAGTGTGTGACTCAGAGTGACTGGAGGAGCACTGCATCCCATTCTCTAGGACAGCTTAGCTTTATTCCATATCAGATATTGGGATTGGGCTTAAGCTTGGATTTAGAAATATAATTTCACAGCTAAAGAAGATCTGAAAACCATTGAATTAAATGGTCCCCAAGGTCTAAAGTTTTAAAGTTCTCTGTTGTATTTGTAAGGTCGTCGTATGATTCTTTGAAGACTCTAATGATAAGAATTCATTTGTTCTTTCATTCAGCAAATGCTTATTGAGGTTCTCAATAAATGTGGACAAAGACAGACAATCAGCAAATAAATAAAGAAGCTAATAAAATAGGGCACTGGCCACAGAGGACATGGAGGATGGAGAAGAGATTAGGGAGAGGACATTGTTGGAGCTGAGGCATTATCATTGAGAGACCAACCTTGAAAAGATCTGGAAGAAGGGTAGTCCAGACAAAATAAATAGCCAGTGTAAAGGCCAGATGATGAAAATGAATCCTACATGTCCAGGACCGAGGGATCCAGGTCATAGAAAACAAGGGTGAAGGCGGTGTGACGTGAGATGGAGTCAGGAAGGTAATCAAGGCCAGGTGATATAGGTTCTTGCAGATTTTGTAAAGAGTTTGGACCTTACTCTAAATTCAGTAAGATGGCTTTGGGGAGTTTCAAAGAGGGCTCTGATGTGATCTGATTAAATTTTATAAAAATCACTCTGGCTGCTGTGTGGTGGATGGATGGTAAAGGGGGCAAAAATGGAGACCTCTCTTTGGTGGTACGGATGATAGATGATGGAGATGCAGGTATAAGTCACAGAAATTGTGAGAAAAGGTCAAACATGGCATGTTGAGAAATGAGAAAAAGATTTCATGATCACTACGTATCCAATACCTTTCTAGACTCCAAATATATGAGTTTTGATCTTAACCTTGCCTTTTGGTGTCTAATTCTGCTCCCAAGTACACTTTTGCTTAGCAGTTCCGGAAGGCAAAAAGAAAGCCAATTCCCTTGGCTTCTTGACCATTTGGGGAAAGTGTAGACTCAGACAGACCCCAAAAATTTACCAGCTCTCTGTTCCTTATTGAGAAGGCTGCTGGGGTAATTTTCAATTGGAAAGACAAAACAAAGGCTTGGACCACAAACATTAACTCTTTAATCTCAGATGGGTATGCAGTAATGCTTGCCAACAGATCTGACCAAGCAGTTAACTGAATTTTAAGTGGAAGGTAATCTAAACTTGGATGTGAAGAACCACAAGATCCAGTGGTGAGTGATCAATAATTATTTCTGAAGTGTTTCCCAAAAAAACTCGGCACTGTGCCTCATACTTTGCAGAATATAAAAGGACTATAAGACATGTTCCTTCCTTTTATGAATGTACCCTTCAGCTGGGGGAAAATAACCAACACATAAAATAGACATCCGGCTGGCCAAATGGAGTGGGTGGATGGGGGTTGGGGGTCTCCACTAGAGCCCCAAGCTGGCATCAGGGGAGTTCGGGTTCCAGTTCAACCTCCATGACTTAGGGCAAACCATCTAATCCTTCTGGAACTGATTCTTCTTCCATAAAACAGGGGTAATGCTTCCCAACCTTCCTAGTAGGGATTACATGGGATTTGAAAATGCTTTGTAAGTCGTAAAGTGTGGTATAAATAGTAAGGGTTATTATTACTGACTCTAAGTACAGAAAGTGAAGGGAGATGGCAACGTGTCAGCAACTAGAGCCTTTTCTGAAAAACAAAAATCGAATCAAGCACCTCTTGCTCAAAAACCACCAATGACTCCCCGTTGCCTAAACAAAGGTTAGCAAACTATGCCCGGCCCCTCTGGCCAAAACTGTTCCATCGCCTATTTGACAAATGAAGTTTTACTGGAATACAGTCATAGCCATTGTGGGCATATTGTCTGGGACTGCTTTCCTGCCCTAATGGCAGTTGAACAGTTACAACAGAGATTGTATGGACAAGAAAGCTGAAAACATTTATATCTGGCCCTTTAGAGAGGAAAAAAAAAATGACAACAAAAAAACCTCCTGACTCCCAGCCTAGAGGATAAAGTCTAACCCTATTTAAAATGTAAAGTCCCTTGATACCTGAAGCAGGATTTGAATATATAAAAGGAATCAAATACCTTCCTCCAAGTCATTCCCAACTCCGTACACCATTTTGTACCATTTCCAAGGGACTCATCCCATACGAGGTGGCATTATCAGGTACTGTTTTTGTAATCTCTACAATGTTTATCATAGTCCCCAGGTCATAACGTGTTCTCAGTAAAGTTTAACCAAATTCAATCTGAGTCATAAATAGAGCAAGAGACCTACTCATGATATATCATTGATAACATTATCATTAAAAGGGAAAGCAATTTGTAAGTTAGTTAATTAGTTGCACAATATTTTATTCCATGACAACAACTATTCCATGCCACAGAAGCTAAGGCAAATTAGGTAATATGGGATTATGTTCATTGCTTTGACAAGAAGGAAACACCTGTTCTGTGTCAAGCTGGAGGTAAGGACCAGGGGTTCAAAGTGGACTATGACCACCTTCTGCACTCAAGGAGGCTACAGTCAAGTTGGGGAAGCTGAAGGTCAGCAGATAGTCACTGCACAGGGAGACAATGCTAAAGTGGTACAGAAAGCATGGAGGTGGCAGGGAGATGGACAGGATGCCTGGGAATGCTATCATTGCACATTTCCTCCTGTATATTTACCTACAGCTTACTCTCCCAAGGAAAAGTAAGTGAGCCAAGGCCCACTCACATGTGAGGATCTATCTGATGAGCTAACATTGACTGTGCTGGCCATTTTATATAGATAATGTCATTTAATCCTTACGACAACTCTGTGGTTTTACAAAGGCCAAGTCACTTGTTCCAGGTTAACAGTCAGAAAATGGAAGATTCTAGCCGAAGTCAATCATCAGCTAAAGCCTAGGCACTTAACCCTTTACTGTAGAGCCTAATTACATGGCAGAGAAGAAGACTAGGAGTCTATTCTAGAGAAAGTCTAAAGTTTCTGACCTATAGAGATAGTACTAAATGTTTCTGTACTTCCTAAATGGACACTTGTTTCATGAGGACTATCCATTGTGGACCAAAGGCATGGCTGGAACATAACCAGTCAGTATGTGTTCAATAAGTCAATAATCAAGGGAAGAGAGAATAAAGTGTTGCAAAGATCAATAACTCCTAGCCACTGGGCATGCACCAAACCACTACAACTATCTCCGGAGAGTGATTCTGGACTCCAGACAAGATATTAATTAAGCCCTAACCACCAAGGGCTAGGGAACTCCCTACCAATTAATGGCCAGCTGGGAGCCTGTAAGACCTGAGGCCTACAGAGGGTCATTCCCTTTAGCCAGGCATACTCTCTAGGACATTATCTGTGCAAAGGTCAGGATGGATATTGTGGGCAGAAGAATTGGAATATAACTATGCACGTTTTTAAAAGTGGAAATTTTGGGGGTGCCTGGGTGGCTCAGTCGTTAAGCATCTGCCTTCGGCTCAGGTCATGATCCCAGGGTCCAGGGATCGAGTCCCGCATCGGGCTCCCTGCTCAGCAGGAAGCCTGCTTTTCCCTCTCCCATTCCCCCTGCTTCTGTTCCCTCTCTCGCTGTGTCTCTCTCTGTCAAATAAATAAATAAAATCTTTAAAAAAATAATAACAGTGGAAATTTTTATATTTGCTAAGCTTCCTAGGTTGTGTCTAGGACATAGTTGTTTCTACTTTGACCTAATTATTCAAATCGTCACTTTCAACTTTTCATTCCAAATGTAGTATAAACCAATAGACATATGGAAAAATGCCCAATCTTAAATAAATTTCATAATGAGAATAGTGAGATACAATTCTTTCCCTATTTGGCAGTGATGAAAAAAATCATCAGAAATTGACCAAACACAATGAAAAAGAGGCTCTGGTAAATAGGCCTTTTCATGCAGTAATGGTGGAGTTGTATATTAGTAGAACTTACTGGAAGGAAAAGTGGTAATATCAATAAGATGTAAAATCTATGGGTACTTTGACCTGCTAATTCTTGTTCTAGGAATTTATTTGAAGGAAATAACTCCAAAGTTCACATACTTTAAAAATGCTATTTACAGCATTAATAAAACCAACTATTTTGAAACAACCTAAATATTAAATATTCACAAAAAAATACTATTTAAATAGGTCATGGTTAACCAGACAACAGAGTCCTATTAGCCTACCTAAAAGAATGGTGTGAATCTACATGCCATAATGTGGAACTTTCTCCACACTGTTCAGTAAAAAAAGGCTTCTGTAAACCTGCATGTGTATGTAAGTGGCATGCAATGAATGTTGCGGATGTTACCAGCAAGTTGCCTAGAATAAACTTCACCAAATTGGTGGAACAGAGTGGCTCTTTCTGGATGGTGAGATTTCAGGTGCTTGTTTCTTCTTCCTTTTTTTGATTATCTACATTATTTGAATTTTTACACAATGACCATGTAGTATCTTTTAAAAATGGAAAACCAATGGTTTTTAAATATCAGAACTAAGCGTCTCAAAGGTATATAAATTTTCTGGAGAAAAAGCAGGGCTAAACCAGAATAATGGCTGACTTTCAGAAGGAAAATGTGGAGGGATTTTGAAACCTGCCTGACAGCCTTACACAAGAAGTTTTGTCCTTCCCCAGTCCTGGAGAAGGCAGGAAGGGCCACTGGTTAGGAGCCTGTGCTCCAGGGTGAGTCCTTGGGTTCAAATATCAGCTCTATCATTTACCAGGTGAGTGATGGGGCAAATTACTTAACCTCATGTGCCTCAGTGTCCTCATTTACAAAATAAGGGACAGATAGCACCTGCCTCTAGGATTGTTGTGAGGATTAAGGACTAAATGAAAGACACTTACACAATGTCTGGCACATAGTCAATGATCAGTAAACATTAGCTCTTATGAAAACCAGCTTCACACCATTGTAGCCTAAGTAAGTTAAGTTATCCAGAATGAAGTGCTAATGAATAGTTAAGGGAGGGAGGAGGTAGTGGACAATTAGGCAAAGAAATCTACAAAAGTAGACCTCCAAATATCTAGGCTCTGCAGCACAAACATTAAGGGTATGGGCTGTGTGGTTTCAGGCAGGTGACTTAACCTGACAAGTCTTAACTGCTCATTCTGCAGAATGGGGGTCATATACAGAAGGCCATTTTAAGGATTAAATGTCAAGTCTAACACAGTGCATGGTCATAGTAAGTTTTAAATACATATTTGCTACCATTAATAATGATAATTATTATCTACTATGAGATTAAGTAGTGAGCTCCCTGTCACTACAAGTAACCAGGTAGGCTTACTTGCTGCATGAAGAGGATGATACAGAGAGGACTTAGTCATAGAATGAAGGGACAGACTACTGTATTTTTCCAGATCTAAAACTTGAGCAGTCATTGAAACATGAAACTGATTGTGAAATTGGAGTTGTTCCCAGGACTGTCCTGCAGAGTGGCGTGGGAGCCCATAGCCAGCAGGGCTATCTCCCCGGAGAGCTACAGGATGCTATAGCTCTCAGAAGCCAGCCCCACTTTTCAGACAGGTGAGGCAAGTGTGAGATGGTTGACCCAAACTCTGTCCATTCTCTGTCCCAAGAGTGGCTCTGCCTGCTCTGGAAAAACTGTGGAGAGTGTTCTGGCACCCACAACAAGGAAATCTGGCTGTGGATGAAGATGACAGTATTAAGAGCAATAACTAACCCTACTGACCGCATACTGCATGCTGAGCTTTGTGTTGAGAGATTTGCATAAATGTCTCATTGACTTCTCCCATCAAACCCATGCATCTGTGAGTGTCTATGCTATGAGCATCACCTGCATTTTACAGATAAAAACAAAAAAATGAGGCTCAGAGAGGATAAGTATTATCCCAAACCCTTTAGCCAGGAAGGGACAGAGGTTTTAACTCAGGTCTAAGGTACATTCAGAATGTGAGGCGTAATTATAAGGCCTCATGACAACGTGGTAACTCATTAGCATTACAGATGGGTCCTATTCCCTTTCAGACCTGCCACTCAACAGTCCCAGCCCCACAGGCTTAGTTGGTCTTTCTCAAGGTAGCTGGGAGCTGAGAAAGCCAAAACTGCCATGGGCATTATCTAATAATTCCTGGCCAGACACCACACACAGAATACTCTCTCCAAGATAATCCAAGTACTTAGCACTTTTATTTCCCTTTAAAATCCTTTAGTCAACCCAGGTGGCATTCAAACTTGCCTTGTCCAGTGCTGTGGGATCCACTGGACTTCTAGATATCAGGTTTTCTTTGCCATGGCAAGTCCTGGGGACAGTCCCCTGTACCTTTCCAGACCTGCATATGTCTTCAAACTCTGTTCTCAAATCACTGATATAACCTGCCCCACAAAGCAGGCAGATCCCAAGGGGACAAAGTCAAAACATCACAGGGAAGAACGCGGGCTTTTGAATCACAGACTCCTAGGCTTACATCTCATCTCCTTCACAGAGTACTTACCTTCCCTGAACCTCAGCTTCCTCATCAGTCTAAGAAGGATTCCGATACTCATAGATGTGTTGTAAGGATTACTGAGATAATGCAATACTGGAAAGGCGATGGGGTGTAGAGGTTAAGAGCACAGACTGTGTAAGTTCAGACACTGGCTCCATCACTAGCTGTGTGTCCTTAGGCAAGTTACTTAACTTTTCTGGGCCTCAGCTTCAGCTGTAAAATAGGGATAATGATAGTATCCACCTCTCTAGGACAGGGAATGAATGAGTTATAGCTTGGAAAGTGCCTAGAACAGCACCTGGCACATTAGTGAGCACTTGGTAAATGTGAGCTGTTATGATTAATGCATGTAAAGGCCTTAGTATGGTAAAAATAAGTACTCAATAAATGGTAACTGTTTTTATTACAAGGTACACCTTCCATGGATAATTTTATGCACATTCATCTCCTGGAAAGCAATTGAAAAATGAAGACATTAGGGGAAAATCTTGTTCTTAAGTAAATGTTGCAGCCAAAGCAGAGGGAATTCACCACCCTGTTGCACTGGCAGGACGCCCTAGGACCTCTGCACAATACCCAGCCCTCCTTTGCTTCCAAGAGATCCACTCTCTCAACAAATGCTCATTATACATCCAAAGTGAGCCTAGAAGCAGGCTGGAAATACCCAAGCAGTAAAAAAAAAAAGCTCCAGCCCCTGTCATCCTGAGCCTACAGGTTAGTGGGGAAAATACACACTAAATAAATGATTCTTTCAGGACCGCTGCAGTTTGTGTTATGAAGGATGTGCCAAGAAGGCAGAGGAGGGTCCTGCTGTGGTCTAGAACTGAAGGTGTATATGAGGGAGGAGTCCTTGGAAAGGTTCCCTGAGGAAGTGACATATAAGCTGGGACTTCAAAGATGAATAAGAGTTCGCTGGGTGATGCCTGGGAGTGGGAGGAGGAAATGGTCTAGGCAGACAGGCATTTTGTTCCAAGGTCTTGCGGCCACAAGGTGGTTGGCTCACTAGGGGAACAGAAAGAGGGGCACTGCAGCTGACTTACTCCTAGAAGAGCCACCCTAAAGGACTTGGTCAGGCAGGGTGCTGGTATTTGGAGAGAAACCCAGGTCCAAACTGCATTCTCAGTTGCAACCCTTCTCTCTTCCCTTTCAGACACTCCTCACTTGCTGGCAGGACTGCCAGGCCCAGACCCCTGCCCCCAGGCCGGGTGGTCTCAGTTCTCACTCAGATTTCCAGAGGCTGCGAACGGGGCTCACTTTGCCTACATGTGCACTTCAGCCAAGACACTCAGACAGTGATTCTGCCCTCTGAATGCCTTCGGATGCCTCAATCCTATCCTGGTCACACCCCACTGGGTTTTGTGACGAACAAGGAAACAGCATGAAAGAAAGCGATGGCCCCAAAGGAGGAACTTGTGATTGACACAAATGGGGATGTTCCCTTAGGGGCATCATGTATCCTCAAAGAAGCCAGCCCCCAGGTCACTGATTTCCCCGCCTGTTTACATGCTCCGGAAAGAAGATGTGTTTAAGTTTCCTACAGTTCTACAGTGGAAATTGATGCTCTGGGAAAGGAAGCCGTATGTTCCAGACGTCGCAGGTTTCTTTTGGAATTCACACACTGGGAGTCTGGCGCTATCCCCTAAATGGTACTTTTGTTGTCTTTTCGTTCAAGACAGCAAGCTTCTTCTGGGATCAGAACCGCCTGCCAGCCTCTCTTGATAAACAGCCCACCAGCTCTCTTGGTAGATCAGATGTTTAATGATTAGCCTAACTCATTGTTTATCTAAGTGGCAGTTATCACCACGATGAAATAGAATTTTAACGGCAGGGAGAGCATTACGGATAGCTCCCAAGGAGAATCTACTGGCTGGGAATGGCCAACAGAGCCTCCCATACACGGAGGAGAGGACCACTTCATCCTGGCTGGCAGATCTCCGCATCTGAGATGCCATCATTAGATGCTGTTCCAAAGACCTAAGGCAATGTGCCCCGGAGAAGTGTATGGTCCCAATCCTTCCAAGTGAGGCTCAATGGCCCAGCAAAATATGAAAGTGCGGCCTGTGCTTCTAAAGCGTAACAGCCTAGAGTCAGTGGAGTTCGTGAAACAACCTCACCATCGCAGGAGCAAATCTCAGCAGGTACGTTTCAAGGAAGATGGGACCAGTAAGACTCCACCTGGCCTAGCTGAGGTTGACATCCAAGCATCTGAGGACCCAGCTGTGATGGGCAAGACTCAGGCCTCCAGGCACCATCACCTCCCCACCTACTCACTCTCCTTCCCCAGGTCCCAGAAGGCAGGGGGCTTTCGGAACATTGCAATCCAAACCTCCCCCAGTCTTAGGAAGCATTTCCCAGTTTTCAAAAGGAAGAGACTCCCATCCAGCAAGTCCCTGGTAGAAATGCCAACAGCATCCCAAAGTGCCATCCAGGTCAACGGCAACCTCTCAGAACAGGACATTGTATCCTCAGAACTTGCCTACTTAAGGTTGGCTCAGCATCTTGAGGATGGGCCTCGAAGAGTCAAAGTATCCCACCCATTTCCTCCTAGAATGTCCAAGGTGCAAAGCAATGGGCCTATTAGCGTATGCTTGGAAGCAGGGACTTGGAGGCCCTCAGAGAAAGCAACTGCTACCATTCAGGTCCCAGATGATATTTACCACAGTCCTCCCTGGGCAGCTAGAAAGTCCACTCTCAGCCCAGACAGGTCAGGTGACAAAAGCAACTCCGTCCATCCTCTGGTTGACCCGTGTCCAGGTGATGGGAGAACAGTGCCACTATCAGGTTCAGAAAGATCCCCTTCCTGCTTAGATGCCACCAGCGATGCCAACTACATGCCAGGCACAGGAAAACTTAAACCTGAATTGCTCTTGCCCAAAGACAACTCTGATGACAAAGACCTTGGCCCACTGTCACCTCAGTCAAAGGAAACATGTATTTCGTCACCTCCACGGACTCACAGCTCTCCCTCACCAGGCTTCCACAGCCAGCCCACCCATTCAGGAGGGGCTTCAGACTGTTCTTCATTGAGTAACAATCACCAGGATCTACTGTCTCTCAAAACTAACAGCGTGTCAATTTCTGCCCCCATGTGTCGGGAGCAGATGGCAAAGAACCCCACCCAGTCAGACACCATGGAGTTTCAAAACTGTTCAGGAAGCAATCACCTCCCATCTCCTCTTCCAAGAAGGGAGACCAAACTTCAGAACAATGGAGAGACTGGTGGGATTAATCCAATTCACCTGGCACAGGGGGAGCTCTGTGATCTCCAAGGCAGGCTGCAATCCGTGGAGGAATCTCTGCACTCGAACCAAGAGAAAATTAAAGTCCTTTTGAATGTAATTCAAGATTTGGAGAAAGCTCGAGCTCTCACAGAAGGGTAAGGTGAATTTTTTTTTATATATTGAAAACTACTGGGTTAAGTCATTTGCCGGGACAGGGGCAGAGAGAGAGAGCACTGGTTTCTGTTAATAAAATGTCTCCAAAGTCTTTGAGGTTCTGTGGTTTCCCCAAATCATAACCAATGGCCTCCCTTTGTTCCGAATGGGTTTCATTCATTTCTAGGCTTTGGTGGATTTCCATTGCTATTTGTTTTGGTTTCCAAATATCAACAGACTGGAGAAAGGGGGGCAGTGAAATAACAGGGTCAAAAAGTATTTTTATAATGAGACGGAATGATGGCAGAAGATGACAGCACACAGCTACTTCCCCAAGTCCATCCTTCTAGCAAGTTGCTGTATTTGCACAGGATTTTAGTTATTTGTGTGTTTGTTACAAAGGACTTGAGGTTACTGTTGATCTTCCCCTCCACTAACCACTTTGATGGATTTGGCCAGTCCATCACTGATCCACTAAATAGGTACTGAAATGAGATCACAATTCTGCAAAGAGAAAAAGTCACAGAATGCTTTCCTGGGTGACTCAGCACCAGTCTGGGGAGGGGAAGGCAGTGATTTGTTTAGGTATGGAATGCTTTCCTTTGAAAAAGTGCCCCCTAAAGACTGGGAAGAAGGAATGGCTAAAGCTAATCAACAAAAGGGTAGGAGAGGGAAGAAGTTATTAACTGGCATTTGCTGATATGAATCAGACCCAACACTGCCTTATAAGAAAGAAGCACTGTGGTGATACGGAGAAATGCACTGAACGAAATGGTCAGGGGTTTTAATAATCTCCCTTCTATTTGCAAAGTCCCTCAGTTTCCCTAACTATTGGTGCAGGTAAGAATAACTGACTCATCTCACTGGCTTATCGTCAGCATGAAAACAGATATGAAAGTGCTTAAACATTTATAAAGCCCTCTAGAAATGTGAGGTCCCATTATTGCGGGTTTCTTGTTTATTTGCCATGCAACTCTAGAGCATTGCTACTGATAAGAGGGGTAATGCTATGCTGTAGGAAACCGGTAGCTAGAATGTGTGCAACCCATGGGGCTTTTGCCCATGGATTTATCCAGGAAATGCTCTATCTTGCAGGCGCAACTTTTATCGAACTGGTCAAGATCTCAACAATTGCAGTACCTGCCAGAACACGGCGTGCATCATATACAGGTACCTGGCCACAACCAAGGCCTGCTCTGTAGAGCACAGAAGCTGTGGGGGCCATAGAACACCCTCGTAAACTCAGACACCGAAAGTCAAGAGAGAGGCAAAGAGAGGAGGCCTTTGAATACCTGAAACCTAAAAAAAAAACCAAGGTGTTCAACTATGAAATGTTAACATCTGGTTCCAAGGCAGACATTGCTTCCTTTCCTTACAATAAGGTCTATGAGCAAATCCCATTAATTGCCCTACACTTACTTCACAGTAAGTATAGGCACCGCGCTAAGCTCTGCGTGCATATTTGTATCTCATTTCACAGTTACACCTTGTGAGGCAGGTGTCAATGTCCTCAGGGAAGCTAAGCCATGTGACCCAGTTTGCATTAAACATTTTCAGAGAGCAGGAGGGGTCAGACTCAGGACTCAAATCCAGGTCTTTCTGATCCCAAGCCCTGTGATGATTATTCCACTGCCCTGCCTCTTCCTCAACGGTAGCTATCACCTGCCAAGTACGTAAGATGTGTCAAGAACTGTGCTAAGCACTTTGCGTTCATTACTAAGTACATCATTTCCTTCTAGCGGAGGGTAAGGTTGCTACAATAAAGTAGATTTTTGTAAGTGGTAGATGGGAAAACTCATATAGTGGCAAGTGTGCTAAACTTGGAAGTCAAAATCCCCAAGTCTGATGCCTGCTCAACTGCCTGGGGCTCAGTTGCCTCATCTGTTGAGTGGGGACAATTATCCCTAGTAAGAGTTGCCACGAGGAGTAAATCAGCTCATTTTTGTGAATGTCTTGTATAATTGCAAACCTTTGTACAAATGCAAGGGCTTATTACTGTTATTACTAGAAAGATCAATGCCCCCTTAGCTGGCAGTCCACTTTCGGTGGCATGGTAGAAAAGTGGTCAAAAGCCATCATTTGATGCCATCAGTTGATGGCATCTAATTTTGTTTGACTAAAGTATACAGTCAAGCTTTCGCTATTACTTTTCTATCTCAGAGGACAAAGGCAGCTAGAGCCTGAGCAAATTGAAGCCCGATTGTGTTGTCTGTGTCTTCTTTCTAAAATCTCTCTTTCTCTCTAGTGCAATCCTGGGATTTCATCCTAACAAGGGATTGCGGGGCAGAGGGGTGCTGGAAATGGAAGTCAGGAGGCCCCTATACTTAGGGCCTCGGACCTTGGGCATTTTCTCAGTGAACTGTCAACTCCTTATGCTTGGGGGTCACAGGACCATGTCTTTTCACACCAACACAAGTTTCACAACCACTCACAGGAAATGCCCTTTATCACAGTGTAAAATATCCCCTCAGAAAAGGGAGCCCTGGAAAAGGCCTGTGGTATTAGAACATGTAAATAGGCAGTCTTATCAATTTCCTAACTTTTTACTCCTTTTTTTTTTTTTTATCTCCTATCGTAAGCAAATTTCCTAATCACTACGAGGACAAAAACTATTGAATGTCTAGATATTTAGGGAGGACAAAAAACTATTCATCGTAAACAAGAAGAATGACTTTTAATGAACTTCCATTTAAATTTTGGATGGTCTCTTTTTTTCAGCAGGGGATGCTGTATTTTCTACCATCTTTAGATGACTTTTTATTGAGGTCTGTAAGTAAAAAGGACAAGGGGTTATTTCTCAATCTACTGTGAGTTTCATGGCCTGGTCTTGAACAAATCATTTCTGGCCTCTGAGTTTCCTCATCTGAAAAGTGAGGGCTTTTAATTAAATTGTCCCTATGTTCCCTTTCGGTCCTGACGTTCTGATGTTCTATGCTGAATTAAAAGTGGCAATATTTGGCTAAACTATGACCTCCAAAAGTCTGAGAATGTTTGCATTTTTCTAGTATGTACTTCAAACATCCCAAGCAAACATTCTAAATTAAGTTACACCCCTGCACAGGTTAGCAAACCTTCACACACACACATCCCTTTCCAGTTTTCCAAGAACAGCCATTGTATGCGTCCATCCCTTATTACCATTCAAAGCCAGACTGCTCTCCCAGACAGTATCTACAGCCTTGTATCTAAGCCATTGCGAAGGAACGGGCAATTAATTTGATGAAAGCAAAGAGATCAGAACAACATCCCCATCAGAGTAAAGTGGGAAGATGAGAGTTGTCATTTTTTTTTTTTTTTAAACATTTCAAATGACTTCAAACCTTGTGTTGTGTCCTGGGAAGTCAGATCTTACAAACTGATGAATAAGCGATGTGAAATACTCATCCTCAGGCCTTGTTAAGCTGTAGTCCCTCTCCCTGATGATGGATGGGCCCAGTCCCCATCACTGTACATAAAGCACATGGGCGCCTGATAGGTTGCCTGCTGGGTCTTCTGCGGAGATGTTGCTGCTAAGTTAGCAACACATAAAGTTTTCCAAGTGGCCTCATTAGCCAAAGGCTATGGCTATGCTACTTGCTTCCATCGAGAGGTCATTTGTTCTATCCAATTCATTTTCCCTGCTCCAAGAACAGCCCTCTGGGTGCCCCAACCCCTTGCCCCTTGGCTTTCTTCTTACCATGGATCATTCTGGCAGATCCTACCTCACCAAGGAGAACAGCACTATACCAATACCTACAGATCCCATGCCTAACTCTCAGGGGCTCCCAGGGGCTTGCATACGGCAGGGAGGATGGGCTCCTTGGAATTGTGACTACTATAGGTACCAAGGGAAGAGTGTGGGAATTGCCTCTATACCTTAAGCTGGTCCCAGGCTGTTTAGTCCCCAATCTCCTCACTGCTTTAGTGTTAATCCTAGGACAAGTTACTCAAAGGGTTGGGTGAACGCCACCCGTGGTACCAACATTAAGTAACACTGAATTACCTGGTGAGAAGATTGTCCTTTTTTTAAATTTAATTCAATTCCTCTGATTATCTAACAGGGGAAATCTGAGTTTGGTACTAGAGTATCTTCAAAGCCTTTCTAATGCTTGCTTATCACACTTCTTTGCCAAGAGAAAGCCGCTCTCAGGTTCATAGCCATAGGCAAGCAACAGTATCCAAACAGAGGGTTTTAAAGTTTTTACTGAAGTTTTTAACCTTGAAAACTAGTCCCTCCATATATTCATTGCAAGTGATGCAAGTCTCCACTTTCAAAAGTGATATTCTTGTTTTGGATAAGTGTTCAAGTTTAAAAGTGAATTGATTTAGAGAGAAAAAAAAAGTAAGTAAACATGCAGATGGTGTGGGGAGCTTCACAAAGGCCTAGAAGGTGGTGAATGAACCATGAAGTTTGAGAGACGCTGTCCTAAGGAATAAGCTCCTTTCCTCTTCTCAAGGCCATTGTGTCCCTCCACGCCACATCCCTCCTCCATCCCTCAGCTGTTCTCTGCTTTTCCAGCACTTTGTCTTCACGGTCACTCTAAAAAAATAATCACCGAGTCTCTTTGGAGGTCTTTGGCTACACCAATCATGCATTTATTTTCTGGACACAAATCCCAGAAAAAATCTGCTTGGTCTAAGTTGTAAAATGCCTCAGATGTTTTAGGGGAAAGAATAGGAAGTCTTTCTCATTAAAAAAAAAAAAAAATTTCTTCTCCCATCTAAGCCTGTTGCTTAGGAAATGCTAATAAAGAGCAAGCTGCAAACTTAGCATTTGAAATGGGTGAAGGGGGAGGTTGGCCATGGAAGGTTTAAAAGATGCTGGAGAGGAGAGAGCAGCAAAAGAGCTGTTGAGTGTATGGGGGTCTACCTGAACAGCTCTCTCCTGCCTCCTCTTCTCAGCCTTAGCCTCTTTTCATGGTTTCCACTGCACTCACGGGTTTTAAATTTATTTCTGTGACACCACCCTCCCCTACCTTTTTCATGAGATTGCTCTTTCTCTCTCTCTGTTTACCTATAAATATTTCCATGTTGGTATCCCAAAGCCACCTCAAATTCACCATTTATCAAAACACACTCCTTATTTTCTTCCTATTATTTCTTACTTTGCTCAACATCATTAACCATGACATCATAAACCTTAGTTCCCACTGCCTCACTCTTCTCCTTCACAGCACACATCAAACTGGCTACTAATCCTACTTGCTAAATCCATCCCCTTAGCCTCTTCCCCTCTGTCTCTGGTCAGTCAAGGCCCTCATCATTTGTCACTTGAACACTACCTCATCTTTTTGCCGTAAGTCCCTTTTGCCCCATCCCAGGTAATCCTCCACACAGATTGCTGAAGTACCTGAAAAGTAAAATCTCAACATGTCACTCCCCTGCTAAACAATTTTGCCCTGGTTTCTGTTGCTGCACTTAGTTAATTTTTCAGGGCCCTCTGAATGTGATATTAACCTTCTTACCTGCTGGGTCTCCTATTTCTCCTCAGCCACAGAGAACTCTGGCTAGTTTCAAATACTGTGTGTTCTATCATGCTTTGGTGCCTTTGCATAAGTTCTCTCATTTCCTGGAATGCCTCTTCTGCCCCGTCTTGTCTGGAAATTTTCTCTTGCAGCTTAAAAGCCAGTTCTTCTGGATAACCTTACATTCCTTCCTATGGTGGAACCCCATAGCATGCATGTTCCTCTGCTATACCATTTATCCTATTGCATTGTAACATAGTGTTGATGAGTTTCTTTCCTTCAGCAGACGGCTAATATCTCAAAGTTGAGGGCCAGTGTCTAGTACACAGTTGATGCTCAGTAGATATTTGTCAAAAAAGGAAATGGCTACATTGACTGGGGCAAGGATAAAAAGCAGTGGTGGGTTAGAGATAGTTATTTAGATTGCCCAAAAGTAAAACCTACTCTTGGTTGGGAAGTGGAGGGTCTTAATTAATCAAATGTTCTTATTGGGGAAGGAAGGCTTCTATGCAGCAGGTCCTCAGTAGATATTTTTGAACTGAATCAAACAACAACCGAATGTAGTACAAAGATTGTTGACTTTCAAATACCTGGAATGCTACATACTCTAAACAAGATAGAATCTAATCAAATCTTTCTTCGATTAATCAGAGAGCTTGTTGCAATTTCATAGGACATTGAGATCCTTGTTCATCACGGCCATCCAACATTATTGCCCAGTACTTCTGTACCGGCTGTGGTTGGAAAGGCAAAGTTTGATTTGTGGCAAACCACAAACTCCCTCCATGCTCAAATAAGTATCTCCCTTCTATGGTATCTGAACTGCCCCAGTGATCTCTTTGGGAAACGGGTTTAAGACATTAGATCTGCAGTCTCTCTTGGTAAAATATCAAAACCCAGAGTGGTGAGTAGAATGATGATCCTGAAAGATGTCCCTATTCTAATTCCTGGATATGTGAATATGTTACCTTACATGGCAAAAGAGACTTTGCAGATGTGGTTAAGGATCTTGGGATGGGATGAGTAGCCTGGATTGTCCAGGTGGACCCGATTAAATACTAAGGATCTCTATAAAAGGAAGAGGGAGGCAGAAAATGCAGAGTCAGAGAAGGAGATATGACAACAGAAACAGGTTCCAGAGAGGAAATCATAAGCAAAGAATGTGGACAGCCTCTAAAAGGTGGAAAAAGCAAGGGACGGACTCTCTCACAGAGCCTCCAGAAGGAACACAGCTCTGCTGACACCGTGATTTATAGTTCTGGAGGACTTCTGATCCCCAGAGTTCTAAGAGTACCATTTGTGTCGTTTTAAACCACTAAATTTGTGATGATTTGTTTCAGTAGCAATAATAATACAGCCAGATTAAACTCTCAGATTCATAAACAACTCACATCTAATAGGAGGTCAGTTTATTTGACTTTTTTTTTTTTTTGATGATTTTTATAATTATAACAGCTAGCTGAGGGCAGAGATCTATTGGGAAGAAGATTAGGAGAAAGAAATAAGAAGAGAGTGTCTATTATTACTGGTCATTATAAATGCCTTTTGTTCTCACATTTAATCCTCACCATCATGTGAGACAGATAAAAATACTCCCATTTTGCAGATGAGGTAACTGAGGCTCAGGTACTTGCACAATACTCAGATTAGACAATTGGGACTGAGAAAGTGAGGCATATGCACAGTTACTCTGAAGCTAGTAAGTGGCAATGACAAGATTGGGACTCAGTTCTAGGGCCTGCTAGTTAGATTCCACAGCATGCTGCCTTCAGAGACCAGACCTATTTGAGGGGTGTCCGCAGAATGCTACATGGCCGAGTTCCCCTCAGCCAAGGGCATCATGAGGGTTTATATTTTAGATGCAGGCCTTAATTAATGTTCTCAAAGGGTGATCATGGATCACCTGCATGGGAGTCTCCTGGGTATCTGAATCCTGGTTGCTGGCCTTCACAAAGCCCCAAACCTGCTGGAGCGGGGGGTGGGGTGAAGGATGGGAGTCTGAAGTTATAGCAAGCTCCTTGGGAAGCTCTGATCCCAATAAAGCTTAAGAGACATTCAATTAGGTAAAATCAGGGTCTTTTTTTTTTTTAAGATTTTATGTATTTATTTGAGAGAGAGAGAAAGAGCGCAAGAGAGAGAGAGTACAAGCAATGGAGAGAGAGAAGCAGGCTGCCTGTCGAGCAGGGAGCCCGGTGCGGGGCTCCATCCCAGGACCCTGGGATCATGACCTGAGCCAAAGGCAGACAGACGCTTAATGACTGAGCCACCCAGGCGCCCCAAAACCAGGGTCTTGAAAGGAAGAGATGGCAGTTGATTTACTAGAAACTTTTGTGACAACCAGCCTACATGCCCATGAAAAGAAAATTCTTGCTAATAAAATAGCTCAGCAAACAGTTTTTGTTTTAAATGCATCATTGGAAAGATGACTTACCTTTCTACTAATTATAGGGTTAGGTGATCATATACAGATCTAACAAGGGGGTACATGTGAGAGTGGATGCAACAGGAAAGGAAGAGGAGGTCAGGGGCCTTGCTCATATAGTAAAGCGTAACTTCTGAGGCCTCCTGTTTCCAAAGAGAAGGGAAAATGAGTCTCTGTCAGTCCACTTTGGGGCCCAGGCTTGCCTTATGCATTACTTAGGGCCTCCATTTGTAATCGTTCCTTCCTGCCACATCTCCCAGCTCCTCAGGCCTCATCTGAGATCAGGAAGGGAATGGCAATCCCTGCTGACATTCCTCCTCCAATTAAGGTTAAGACCAATTAAAGCCTGATTCTGCTCCAAAGCCAAGAGCCCAAATGCTAGGACTATCCTCTGGCAAGTCCTGGAGGAGCAATCACAAATACCAGTTAGGGTGGGTATGCAAAGTGCTGCCCCACACCACCACCCCCTCTTCACCAGACAGGTGTAGTCACCCTATGCTCCTGAACCAGGTAATATGCATGACACCGAATGCCAGGAGCCTCCACCACCATCCTCACTTCCTCAAGCTCCACAGACCACGGGCTGCCTTTTCACCATTATTGATTCTTCTACTGTTACAACTCCTTCTGAACCAGACAGAGAAGTTAAGGATATTCAAAAGGAGATTTGGCTGCAAGCACCACCCTTTGTACCCAACAACCAGCTTTCCCATTGTTTCCGGTGTCACTCCCTCACAGTTTTGATATTCAAAACGCATCAGAAAGAGCTCTCTGGAACATAGGACAAAGCCTTACAGCCGTGTGCCCTGCAGGAGAAAAGCCAGACCTGCACCTTACCAAGGAAAGAGGCTCTGGAGACTAACATGAGCCACCTAGGGTTATACACTCAGAGGTGCTGAGTGTCTCCCTTGAGTTTCCTTCTGTGGTGAAGCTTTCTGACCACTGGGTCCTAGCCTTGCCTGTCACTTAAAGCTGTTACCTAACTAGAGAAAAAGGCATTATTTTACTAGAAATGCAATATGCACCCAGGCCTGTGGGTTTAGTAACCCACTTCCCACTTAAATTATTTAGTATTTTCTTTTTGTCTGCTTCTGATGCTCTGCCAGTGTAGAGCTGGGTGAACTGTGCGAGCTTCGCCTTCCAACCACAGTCCTCCCTCTGGCCAGCGATGAAGTCCGCAGTGAAAAATAATTATAAATTACACAGCATATCTGCTCTTTCTAGTAATCCCAGAGGCATTTGTAGCCCTCACCACATTTCAATATGGACTGAGCAGTGTTTATTGCAAATGCTGGAAGAGGGACATTATGGCAATACCATCCAGCATCCCCCAAACAACTGCCACCAAGCATGGCTCAAACTCTCTCTTTTGTAGGAAACAGACATAGAGTTTGGAGTACATGTGGAAATTTCTCTGAGCCCCGAAAGGTAGATCCCCAAGACATTTGCTTCTAGCCCCCATTTCTTTCAGTAGCTTTATCCCTTTCTTCTTCTCCCTAGAATGCAAGGAGAAAGTAGGATTTATAGCATCAGCAATTTATCTGAAATAAAAACGAAACCTATTTTAATGCATTAATAGCTAAAGAGGCTGAAACATACCATAAATATAAAATCAATCAAGTTTAGAATTTCACAGGAATAACAAATGGATGGCTGTTGGCACAGAGGTCATAGTTGACCACAGAACGACCCAATTTTTATTTCTCTATCAAGTTAATGGAACAATCATTAGTTTGTTGAACCAGGCACAGTGCCAGGCACTTTGCTAAACACTGTACAAGTATCATCTCATTTCGGACTCCCAAAAACCCTAAAATGTGGGTATGGTTGTTGGTATCACTCTACAGATGAGGAAACTGAGACTCAACAGGGTTCCATGAACAACTTGTCCAAGATTTAATGCAGCCAGAGCTCAAACCGATCCTGCTTTCAGGAGATTTTCCTGTGCCTACCTCTTACCTTTGACCTTGCATAATCAGTGAATGTACATGTTAAGGTTCTCTGAGATGACCTGCCACTTCTGAGGGCCTAACCTCAAGACCTGCTTGACACAGAGCTACAGAAGGCAGGGCAGATTTTTTTCATAGACAGCGATCAGCAGTGAAGATTTCTACAGCTTGGTCCTACTTATTAATGTATCAAGAAGGGAACCTGCAATTCTCTGAGGACTCGTCAGCAGACAGATGCCCTAGGAGGAGGGGTACACTTGCCAACTTAAAATGGCTAAAGTTGTGAAGCTTAAAATTATACCCGATAAATAATGAGCAAACTGGTCATTAGAAGAAAGCATTAGGAACAAAATCCCTTCCAGGCTGGTGGGGGGGAACAAACTAACAAAAGCTCCTACCTTCCCAGACTGTAATTCTTCCCCAGAGACACTTTCCAAAGTGGTGTGATTTATCCAAGTGGAGGGGAACCAAACTATCCTCGTTAATTCCATTGATTCTTACAGCTAATTCTTTAAAAAAGAAAGTTGCAGGAGGTCAATGAATCTGTGGTGCACCTGGGTTCTATGGCAAGAGGGGCCACAGAAGCATTCTGACAGAGATGATGAAAAGATGGAGAGGGGTTTGGAAGATGTTTTGTCTTCAGGGAGATGCTGAGGATCATTAATGTCTCAGCCACCTTGCCTGGAATGTATGGTTTATGGCAGTGGCTTGTCACCATTTCTCTTTATACAAGAGCAAGACTCACCTGCTAAGAAGGAAGTGCAAAAAGCCCACCACAGACCTCAGCAGCCTACAGTAGACCCAAGATTGCTGGGTCCCTATATGACCTTGAGTAAGCTTCCTCTTAACGGGGTACCCATCTTCTCTGGGAATGCAGCCTCATGGTCAGAACTGCCCTGTAAGCTAGAAACACTATTATGAAGTGGGTTGGTCAGCTGGGTCATAAAGTGCCCTCCATGCTGCCCAGCTCTGGGTTTGGTCTAGTTTCACAGAGGGTTGTGAGGTCATTAAGGTACACCAGGCCTTGATCAGCACCACCTCACCACCCACCCCCCATACACATTTGGCAACTAGGACCTCACACAGCTAGAGACTACTGGGTCCTTTCAGCACAGTATACCTTAGTATACAAGCTTTGGAGCTGGACAGTGTAGGCGCACAAATCCTGGCCCTGTCTCTTCCTAGTGTGTACTCTTGACAGAATATTTAACCTCTCCTTGCCTCAGTTTCTTCGTGTGTAAAATGAAGTTAATATCTTTCTCATGGGGTTGTGAGAATTACATGAGACATGAGAGAATTACTGAACTTGTAGTATAGTGTCCATAATCCAGATGAAACTTCATAAATGAGAGTAGTGGTAGTTCTCCCTGTCTTCCTGCCACCCCTCCTCTCTCTCCACTTCCTCTTCCTCCCCACCTTCCTACTTCTCCTCATTACTGCTATTTTTTTTTTAAAGATTTTATTTATTTATTTGACAGAGAGAGACACAGTGAGAGAGGGAACACAAGCAGGGGGAGTGGGAGAGGGAGAAGCAGGCTTCCCATCGAGTGGGGAGCCCGATGAGATGCGATGCGGGGCTCGATCCCAGGGCCCTGGGATCATGACCTGAGCTGAAGGCAGACGCTTAACAACTGAGCCACCCAGGCACCAATCCTCATTAGAGTTATTATTATTCATTTAAATGTCCTCACCTAACACTCTGCAGGTACTCTCATTCTTCCTTTCTTCTTAGAATAAGACCTCCCGTAATAGCCAAACCCTGGGATAAAGCGTTTGATCTCTTTAGGAAAAACAAAGGACTGGGAGTCAGGAAACCAGGCTTAGATTCTGATCATAACTCATGGTGTGACTTCCCTTTGCCAACCCCTTTGTCAGTTAAATGGGGATAACAATCTTCCCATCTTCCTGGGCTATTGTACGGGTAAAATAAAAACACAGATCTGAAAGGTTTGCAATATGAAAGTGCTATCTAAAAGTAAGACGTTTCTACTGTTTGTTCCTATATAAACTTTTATCTCCTTCGGCTCACCCAACTTCAGTTTGCCCAGCCAAGATATTGCATCTAGAACCTGGCTCTTTTGTTTGCTTATCTACTTATGTATTTATCTACTTTTTGCTTCTCTATTTCTTATTCCAGACAAGCCATGACTTAGGCTTCTCGCTCCTTCCAATTACCTAGAAAAACATCCTCTACTTTTCACCTAGCATGATGGCTAAAGCACTGATCTGTCAGCTAGATTAGTGAGGTGCCCTCAAGAAGAAAACCCGAAAGCTCTCTTCCACTCCTGCTTTCCACACAGCTCACTTTCTAAGCGCAGTGTGGTGCCATGCACAGGCATCTTGGGCAGAAAGGTCTCTAAGACTCCCCAGTGAGTTGGGCACCCCTGGACCAGGTGTTAGGTATTCCATGCATCTTCAGAGGACTAACCTCACAGAGGACTAACCTCTGGACTATCTCAATGGTTCCAGGCCTGAAGCCTATACCGCAACAACTTCTTGACCACCCTTTGCCCCAAGTTGTGTGCAGAGCTCTGCACAAGCTAAGCACTCAACACCTCTCTCCTCCAGACTATGGAATATGAGTGGCAGCAAATGCTAAGGGTGTCAGGGTAGGGAGATTAAGAGGAAAATAAGAAGTGGAGGTGAGGTTGGAAAAGTTACTGGTGTTCTACCTTGATACCAAGCCCAAGGCAGACAGTCACTCCCCAGAATCTATAAAGAATCCTCTGCTAAGAATTTATTTGAATTCTTACCAATTTTTTTTCAAAATGAAAACAGATGAGAGAGGGCACTGCCCCCTGCCTATTTATAAGGCAGCTGCTACCAAAACAAAATATACTCCCTCTCCTCCCCTCCAAACTAAACAGTAGTTTGTCAAATGGATGAATAAGAAGAAAAGTGACAATTTTCCTTTATGTTAATAAATTGCTTTGGCCTAAAAAACATTAATCAATTTCTTTCCAAAGTGTACATGCTTCTCTATACTCTGCTATTTGCCTGTCCTTGAAAAGAAAGTTACTTTCAATCCCCTTTAAATTGTCAAGACCAGTGGGGACAGTTGCAGGAGGGGGGTGGGGAGCTTCCTAAGCCCTAATGATTATAATGGAAACCTGTGGTGTTTCCATAGAAACATAAAGAGTGTATTCTTCCCTGAATGTATATGGAGGGGAGGAGTGAAGAGTGATGTTGCTGACAAGGTGTACAATTACTGAAGAGCTAAAGGTATGAGTGGGGAGGAAAGGCATTCAGTCCCTAAGATAGGAAGACAAAAGACTTAGTGAAGAGGGGGGTGGGCAGACACCATATCCTACAAGAGGACATTTCACCTGTTATTGTGTCCCATCTGCACAACTACCCAGTGAGGTAGCTTTATAATCCCTGCTCTCAACTGAGTCTCAGAAAGAGTAGCAACTTGCCCAAGGTCACCCAGCCAGTAAGTGGTATATCCTCTGTTCAAACCCAGGAGTGTTCCCCTTGAGAGGCCCTGTTCTATTCTCTATATTGGGCTGAACTTTAAATTGTGATGATGCGACAGAGTTAACATTCTGTTTCCTGGCTCTTCTCTCTCCAGGTATGCCAGTTCTATACATATTTTGGAATCCCCCAGAACATTATTTTTTTCTAATTGGTATTGGGACACTATTGTGAATCTTAACAAACTCAAGTGGTTTGTTGCTGTTGTCATTTGTTTGTTTGAATTGTGAAGTCAGAGAAAAGTTACATATAAAGAAGGAGGCCAGTTTATGTGTCTGTTCATATAATTTGGTAGAGGTTTATGCATGAACTGCTGGAAGGTAGGGGTAGCTGAGATAAATGCAAAGCAATTTGTAAAGCAATTTGTTAGTTTAATCATCTATCTCACATGCTGGGATGTAAGATCCATGAGAGCAGTATCCACATCTTACTATCTTACTATTAGTCCCTACAACTGAGTACAGTGTCAGGCCCAGGGCAGGATAAATGGCTGGTTGGCCAGCTGGCTGGCTGGCTGGATGGCTAGAGGTAGGTAGGATGGATGTATGCATGGATGGATGGATGGATGGATGGATGGATGGATGGATGGATGGATAGATGGATAAATGGATGGTTGGCTGGCTATCTGGCTGATTGGATAGGTGGATGGACTATCCTATACCAGAAAGCACAGGAAATTCTGAGAATGAGCAGGAGGTACCCACCTTCTTGGGCTCTATATTGTAATCTAGGATAGAGGTTAATTTTGTGCCTTGTGGGGGAAGGCTAGGAATATTTTAGGAGGTAACAGAACTGTGAATGTGGATGTCCCCTATCCGTGAATTAATGCTAGTGGGGGTAAGAATCAGAGTTTGCAACTTACTGCTTTAAATGCTTTCCTTGAAGCAATGCAGAGGTTGTTGGAGACCAACTCTTACCCAGCCCCTGAATCTATCTCCTTGAGTTTCTACTGCGGGGGATGAGGTGCAGGTTGTACAGACAAAAATTCACCCCATGTCCAGAGACAAACAAGAGTGCAGCACTGGATAGTGCATCCTGGAAGTGAAAGCCTCAATGTTTGAGTTTGTGGATGCCTCTGTTCAGTGACCTGGCAAATCCTTGGCTTTGGCTAAAATGTCCCTAATTGCTTTTGATGTTGACTGGCATTTACCAAAGACACAGAGCCACTGGCCTACCAGTACCAGGAGGCCAGAAATAATGTCTATCTATCTGTCTACCGTTCCTTCCTTAGCACCGACCAGAGGGTCTTGCACATGGGTGATACTCAATAAATATTTGTTGAATGACTGGCTGAATACTTGGTGCCTTGTTCTGAGCTGAGTGTTGTACATGTATATCCTTTAAACTTCACTGAAATCCTATGAGTAGGTACCATGCTTATTTTGCAGATGAGGACACTGAGGCTTAAAAAAATGAGAAATGACTTCCCCAAGAACTCACAGCTAATCAGTTGTGGAACTTTGCTTTGAAAAACACAGCCATTATATAAGCGATCCAGCCAGGAGTATGTCCCTATAGAAGAGACCAAGGAGGAATGTAAAAAGAAAGGATGACACCAAGGAGAAGAAAATCTGGGTGAAGCTTATCAAAAATACAGAAACATCTTCCCAATGCTCCCTCAGCATTGACACCCCATCGGTCTGGCTACAAAACATGCTATCTGGCTCTTTTGACTCTTTAGCTTCTTCCATCTTGGAATGCCCGTTGGGGGGCTTCATTAGTCATGTGTGACAATCATGATTTGCCTTTCCAGCAGCACTTACTCTGATCCTGGGTCTCTGTGAGGTGACATGGGGATAGTAGATAAGGACAAGTGTCCGTTTAATGATAGCTCCTTTTTATCCCTTGCTGGGTAGAAAGGGATAGAAATGTCATGCTGCATCACAAACCAATGTAGGGGTCTTCTGTCTTCCATATAGAGCATTTCATTTCGCTCCTTACCCAAGCAAAGAGAATACACTGTTTCTGCGACTCTGCATTTCCTCCAGTCTCCGCACTCCTACACTGGTTACTCATCTTGGGCCATCTGAGGCTCTAGAATGAAACCAGGTGAAAACACAGCTAAGAGTTTAAGAGTCTTCTTATAATCATCTCGGCAGTGAAAACTCCTCCATAAGGAAATCTCCTAGGGAGGAAAGTGGACAATTAAGGGCAGAGAGAACCCATGCACAGCCTTTGGAGGCATCTGCAGGATTCATTCTTTCTGGCCTGGCTCTCCAGCTTCTGGAAAAACTGAGTCAGAGTTAATGAGTCAAGCTGACAAACCCTGACACACCGGCAGGCCTGATTCTCAAGCCCTCAAGGGCATGTGTGAGTACCCACTGTGAGCACCCACTGTGAACAAGCCAGAACTTCTGTACTTCCTGACCTCTGACTCTCTCAACCACTGGGAACACCCAGTCCCCAAGTGCATCATGTTTACCTTACAGATAATACAATGGAATCTGTACATTAATGACTCCAAAACACACAAATAAAATAGCAAAGAAAAAATGGAGATTAAGAAATGCCCATTAAAGGAAAGTATTTAAATATGTTTACATGGAGGAATACTATGAGGTAAGTGTATATGGAAAGCTCTCCAAGCCACATTGTTCAATTGAGAAGCAAGGCAAAGAGCAAGACATAATGTATTAGTGGTAATAATGGTAATGATGATAATAATAACAACATTAATAGGAGCAACCAAATACGGAAGGCTTACTACCTGCCAAGTACTGCTCTAAGTACTTCCTTTGTATTCTCTCACTTGGTTAATATATGTATTAACTCCAAAAAAGCTGCTGAGATTGTTGCTGCTATTGTGTCCATTTTATTGATGAGGAAACTGAGTTGTCAGTTTTATTGTATATTCATCTGTATTATTTAAATCTTCTATAATGAGGCAGTTTTATGCAAAATGTATAAAAAGAATTAATAATAACATTAAATAAATGTGTGAGAGAGATTGGAGCAATATTTACTGAACACCTACTATCAGGCTGTCATATTACACGTCTCATTTAGACTTACGTGCATCCCCAAAAGGAAGGCATTTCAGGTGCCAGTTCATCCATGAGGAACTGGAGGTTGAGAGGGCTGACACAATCTTCCTAAGGTCAGTAGGTACCTAAGCATGTGGGGCTTGATCTAAAGCCTATGCTCCTCCATGTCAGTTGGACACTCGGTGATGCTATATCAGTATGTGCTGATTTGAATTTACTTTCCTCCCTTCTCCTCTCTGTTTTTCAGTGTAGAATATGATTTTCGGCAGCAGGAAGGCAGGTTCCATGAAGTTCTACAGAGTCTGGAGGAAGCAGAACCAGTGGAGGAGACATTTCCCCCACCAAAGTCCCCAGCAGAAACCCCAGTCCCTGAGAAACAGGACTTAAGGAGGAAAACCAAGAAAGTGAAGAAGAAATGCTTCTGGTGGATCTGAGCTTGTTGGGTCCATTCCCTTTGCCCTTCCCAGATACCTCCCCAAGGTGGAGAAATCACTGCCCTCAGGCCTTCTCTGCTTCTTAGCACAGGCCCCAGGTGGTTAGCCATTCAACTTGTGAAATGGGAAAGACTCAGGGCTGGTTTAGCTGCTGCTGGACACCTGACCACTAATCTCACCTGAATGAGTAATGCTGCTTGCTGAGGACTTCATGGACCCTAGAGTCACCACTTGCTTAGTTCGCTGTCACACATGACCAGGCCACATCCTTGTTTAAGAGTCTAGGTTCCCACCATGAGCAAAACCCTATCACATTTCCAACACCTCCATGATGCTAAACACTTCCTTCTCATCCTGGGTTTATCATCCCAAAAGAAAAAAAAATATTGTGAATAACAGGAAGATAGAGGAGCGTTATAAGCAGATACCCCAGAAAAAAATTAGATACATAAACGGCAGTTTTCTAAGATATTGGCATATAGAAGCACAACAGAAGTAGGTAGGGCATAAAAATGCAAGATCACCTGGTGGGTTGGGTCATTTTTATTTTTAATTAGCCCTTAGATCCCAAATCAAGGATGTGTCATCTCATGTTGTGTAAGCTTTACAGTCTGGCAGAGTGAGGTTACAGCAGGATATAAGGAACTTGGTGGTATGGCTATCCTGCAGTTGTAACTACTGCAGGGCCTACCTTAAACCATCATGTTCTCATCCTGGGGCCTGAGACCTGTCGGCAAATGGGTGGGACCTGGTTTGGGCTTGAACTTTAAGATTCCACAGTTAATGTCCCTGCAGTATTTAAGACCACGAGATCCAGTAGCTGTCTGTCCATTTCATCTTACCAGTAACATAAGACTAAGATAAAACACAACACTGATTCTTGTTCATTCATCCCAGCAACAGCCTTGTAGATAGGTTCCAAGGTATATTAATCTTTACAATCTCCCTTTGTGATGACCACGTGATGGTCACCTGATTGAAGAAGCATCAGGACTGGGGATGAGGATATATTTTTTTCCATTTTTGTATTAAAGACCTTTCCTTCCCAAAGTCTGAATTCTTTTGAAGTCTGACTCATTCTTTTGGCAAGACCCTCATACATATGGGTCCAGTCAAACTTGCATGGCTGAACAAACTACTAAAGTAATAGAATTAATTGCTACATACTCTTGGGGATTAAGGGATAGGTTGGAAAGGCTTGTATCCTTTGCATTGAATTCTCTACCAGCCTGTGGTTGCATTGATGATGCTTAGAAAAGGGATCCTAAAGCTCAACAAGCATTCAGTGAAGAAGGCATTTCATAATCCCCTTTGCTGAAGATCAGGTGTCTGAGTTAGAGTCTACAGAGTGCACGTGGGATGTATGTACCCCACTGCAAATTGAGACTAACTGAACAAACCACTCCAACAGCTTCACCTTTCCCTGTCACCGTGCTGCAGTGCACAAAGCTATTTCAGTGGGAGCAAGAGGGAAGTTTGGCAAAGAGTCTCGGCTTGTACTATTTAAGTCTTGGAATGTCATTCAAGATGTTCTCATTCTGTTTCTAGTGTAATGTTTAAACCCACAAAATGAGACCGGAATACATAACACTAAGTTGGAATTAAGATAAATACACTTGTCATACTTAAGAAGTCACATTTCAATAAGATATGCTACCACTGGCTAAAAGCCACAGATCTTTCTGTATCCACACAATCAACTCTCAGTTGGCCCCAACAGTAGAAAAGAACAGCACAGAGGATAATCCAATAAGATAAGATCATTTGGGATCTCTTATATAATTTTTCTCATAGTAGAGCTTCCATCTTAATTTGCTTTGCTTATGCTAATTTTCAAATTAATTTATATTCTCGGGTAGCATGCTAGAATAAAAATAATCCTGTTCCTAGAATTAAGAGACCCAGGCAACAGAACAGTCTATTACACTAACCTTGGCAAGTTGCTTAAATTTTCAGGACCTGTGTCTCCACTCTTGAATGGAGATATAAATACCTACTCTACCTACTTTATAAGCTCTGTGCACATTCCAACATCAAAATGAGCAGAATGCAGAATGACCCAGAGCTGAGCAGGATCACTTGCCAGAGTTAGCCTGGAATGATGAAGAGGTATCTGAGGTAACTCACACAAAAAGAATAATCCACCTCTTGGATAATGAAGCTCACCTTGTCATACACTTACAACACTGAGTTGGGGACCTGAGATAAATCCTCAACTGAATTAAATGAAACTGGAGTTGGAAAATGTTGACATTTCGAAAACAACAACAACAACAACAACAACAAATGAGGCTATGATAATTCTATACCAAAGCACAACACAGCACTGCTCAGGCCACCAACCTGAAATCGGTAAGGGGGTCTCTTCTGAATATTGAACACTTTAAATAGGAGGGAAATGGGTTCAGTAAACAACATCCTGCTGAACAAAAATGATCATCTCTATGTTTCAAACAACACACAGATCCATATGCCAAACCTCTACTCACCTACCATGTGAAATCACTTCTTTGTAAAATATTATGTAACATTACTATGATATTCTACAGAAATGCTGTACTTGAGGTTATATGGTTTTATGAGAGATATTAATTTAACAAAAATTACTTTTATAAAATTGAAGGGAAAAAGACCAATACATCAACTTCAGTTGCAGGAGTTTATGTAGCTGCTTTCTCTGTAGTTAAAAAAAATATGTACTCACTATACTTGGAACTTCATACCAGCTCATCTATAGAGCACCTTCTTAAAGACTATGTACCAATGTAAGGTTTTGTAAATTTCTAAACTGTTTTAAATGGGATATTATCTTTTGCAATAAACTTACATATTTTTCCTAGGTTTTAAGACTCCATTACTAGTTTGGGTTGATTTGGGTTATAAAATTTAAACTTAAGAAAAATGACTCAATGGTTCGAGTGACAAGGATAGTTTTCATTATAATCGCTTCTGTATGTTTCCCAGGAAAACAAATCAACAATGAACACATTTAGAACTTAGTGCCTCAATTATCACATGAAGCCCTACGTGTCCTAGGAGCAAAGGAGGCAGTTTAAATCAATGGAATAGTTCCTAGCTTCATTCAGATGGATATACTTTCCTGATTTTTTTATCATTATTGTGCCCATACAATATAATTTATTCAACATTTTTTTATTTTTCCTGTAATTTTCTTCCTTAAAAGACAGCTTTATATCACCACCATAAGGAAACCAATATGCTGTTCCAAAAATAGAAGATAAAATCAAAATAATTTTATTAAATTCTTGCTAAGATTTGAGTGTTGACGGTGTTAAGCCTGAGACCAGCTCTCTTTGTTAAAAAGGGAGATTAGCAAATATTTAACACATGCTAAAGCTACTTTAACACCAAACACATTTTCTACTTGACTAATTGGGATGTTTGAGAGGGAAATGAAAAGAAAACAACTTTCTCATCATGTGATTCAATTTTTTTTCCTTCATTGTCCATGAGCCAACTAAAGCCAGCTTGTTTACCAATTTAAGGTGGGAGGAGTCTTGGGCATAGAATCAGAAGTCTTGGGTTTGACAAAAGTCTGCCACCTTCTTTTTGCTAGGTGGCTTTGTGAAAGTTAACCTCTGTGAGCCTCTGACTCCTTTTCCTATAATACTGAACATAACCTTTGCCTTACAAGGGTGTCTGATACTTAAGTGAATGAAAATCCTGAGCACAATGTAGAGCACACAACAGGTGCTCAATAATTGTATATTCATTCATTTGCTGATTGAAGTAAATTGGGAGAGAAGTTGCAAGATGCCTTCATGGAGCTGCAGTGGGTTTTCAGAAACAAGCTTAAGATTTTCTCAGGGCAAAAAATGGTGTTGATAAGGAATGAACTCTTATTAAGACCAGAAACCATGACGGTGAATGTTCCCTGACAAAGTCCTCAGTGATCCAGAAGATCATGCAGGCATATCAAGCACAGCATAGAACTCTAAGAAATGAAAGATCCTTGTCAAGTATCTTGAGGTGAATCAAGTATCTTTGAGGTGTGGAATCAAGTATCCTTGAGATGAAAGACACTGCAAGACCTGGGTTCCTGCCATTTTAAGCATGAGGCAGTCAAGTAAGGCTACATGAGTCATCTGAGGGCTCACAGCAATAGCTCAGGGAAGTCATGCTGGAGCAATGTAGTGGTGGGAGTAATATGGGAAGTCTACTGGACACCATGACCCAGGGCAGTCCCAGGAATCACTGACACTAAATTTGAGACCCTTTCAGGCAGGTTCAACTGCCTCATTAGCTGAGCAGAGGCCTCAATATGGCCTTTGCTTGAAAAGGCTTTCATTTCAACCTGCTCAAGGCAAACTTGCTGTATACCAAAAACATATTTCTTTTTTTTAAGTCCCAAGAAACATAGATTTTTTAATGATCATTATGCTCATAAAGTATGGCTTGCAATAAAAAAAGCTGTGGGACGAATCCACACCCAACCAACACTGTATTTGGTGTAAACTATGTTTGACAAATTAATGCTCATAAGCCCTTTTGAAGTTTCATCTCAACTTCATCCCCGTCTTTCAACCAACTTACAGATTGAATTCCTATTGGTCACATCTATCACCACTACTCCGGAGGTTTCCCAAATATATGATTTCGGCCTGTCTCCTACAGGACCCTCAGTCCATGAAAAGTAAACCTAGAGCTTGTTTTTCTCACTGCCAGACTAAGCCAGGTGCCAAGATAAGTACGCCTCTCCTCCAATACTGCCATCCTGTTCCAAACCCCTCCTCTTAACTGGCCTCCACAAGTGTACTCCCTTTCCCTTCCAGCACATTCTCCACATTGCAAGCAAAAGCAATCACTGCAAAATTTAGATCTGACCCGTCACACTTTGGCTTCCTGGTAAAAAATTAGAAAGTAAGACCAGATCTGTCACTACAAACCCAAAAGGGCCCACCTGCCTCTCCCATGGAAGCGCCCATCTCAGGCACTTTCCCTGCCCGCTCTGCAGTCACATTGAGTCACCTTGGCTTCCTTGGACCCATTATGCTAACACATCCTTAAGGGTCTATGTAAACTTTTCCTTCTGCCTGGAATAATCCACACTATGTCATCCTCCCTGCCCTGTTTCCAGCTCTGTTGGGGCCTCCCAGGTAAGATTTTCTAAGACTACTACCACCACTGCCCTAGATCACATGAAATACCCTTCCTGTACACTCACCTGGCACCAGGGATCCCTCCATCAAAGTTCTTGACACAGTTGTCCTTGTACATACATTTGTGTCATTCCTCGATGACTGTGTTTCTCTCTCATAGCCTATAATCGTTTTAAGGCAGAATCCTGCTTATTTTTGCTTACCTTTGTATCTCTAGCACTTAGCACAATGGAACTGAAATATCTGTTGCAGCAATAAATTAATGAATGAATTGGATGCAGTGGACAGACATGAAAAAAAAAAATCATTCCCAGTTTTTTTCCTTGTCTATCAGTTCTCATATGGGGATGGTCCCACTGGAGTGTATAGGCTCTGTCTTTCCCCCAGGAACATTCATCCTTCTACCGACTAGCAAGTAAGTGCCCAGGGCTTGTAATTCTGTGGTCCACGTGGCACTCAGAACCCAGGAACATCAAGCCACTCTCATCCTACCCTCACTGCCAACCCCCTAACACCTTTATTCTGAATATTGACAGTCCGGCTTAACCTTGTTTCAGAACAAATTGCCATCATAATTAAATCCCAATGCATTTTGCACATTTTACCAAGATACTGCCTTACTGTATGAAAGAGAAAATTAGTTTTGAAATTAAAGCAGATTGTTAACTGTTTTCTCTATAATGTTTCCATTAAAATGCCAAAATTTATTACATGTGACCTAGTCCATTTTATACAAAATGCAATTTAAAGGAGACAGGGTCTGTCTAACTGAAGAAGCACGTTGGGCAGAGCATTTTGCCTTGGCTTAAACCACAACTAAAATGAAAAGACAATAAACATCACACCAAAGAATCATTTGTTCCAAAGCAAATAAAAGGTTTATTATCATGAATGGCCTCACCAATTCTCGGAATCCATAACTATATTATATTAAAATTCACTCAAATTAAACCAGTATTTTTTTTTCTCCTGGCAAAATCTCAATATGCATTTTTTTTAAATCATCAGCTAAACACAATGACCTCCCATTTGTGCTTGGACTTGGTTTCCCAGGTAGCTCATGCGATACTGTGATACCCTGGTTATGCTGACAGAAAAGGCTTCTTTCTCCTGAGCCAAATGGGCTGAATCATTTTAACTGTTGAAATCGAGAGTGGTTCACGTAACTCTTACACCAAGTACCCAAAGCCTGACTGAATCCAGTCCCACAAGCAGAAATCTCACATGGGTGATGGAGAAGAGGGGACATCATGAGATGTTGTCATTGTTTTTTGTTTGCTTGTTTGTTAGGATGGAAAACAATACGCTTTCTGTAGTTAGGGATCAAAGGGAGCAAATTCAAAGCCATGCAACAAACTTACCACTGACCAGACCGGATTTCCTGAAACAGATCTCTCTTTCCACTCTACGATCACATCCACCAGCACCAGGGAAACTTCTCAGATGAACCCCAGTCCATAATCACCTTTTTCCAACAGTTATTGATTCCCTTCTCTGTGCTGGTCAAGAAAATCACAGATGCAGCCCTTGCCTCGTACAGCTTATTATGGTCCAGTGAGCGGGGGAAGGGTTCTGACAATAAGCACGCAGCCTTTTCTGATTCACGCACCTGGATGTCATGCCCCAGCACCGCCCCCACCGCCCCCGCTTTTGACCCTCTTAATGCTGTCCTTGTTATTCTCTTGGGATGATTATTTGTCTTAAATTATAGTTATTTCTAATTCTCCCCTTGTTTCTTACCCCATTATAGTTGGTGTTCTGAGAGTAGGAACTGCTTTCCTCACCTTGTAAAGTCTTAAATACAGGAGGTCCTTGTTTAACTGAAATGAATGACTTTGCCATCATGAGCCCTTGTCTGTTCCATGCAGACCCCTGGACTGCACTGGTTTTCAAGGGCTACTCTCTCTTAAATTGTCCAGCTCCGTCAGATCTAGCCCCCTCCTGGCTGCCTGGGGATCTCCCTAAGACACACATCTGCCATTTCCTGGCTTGTATATCTCTAATAGCACCCTGCCACCATCCTAGAACATAACATTCCTCCCACAGCAAACAAGGGTCCTTACAATCTGACTCCAACCTAGTAGGCATTGCCAACTTCCCACTACTCTACTTCCCCCTGTGCCCGTCTCCTTGCCACCTTCCTAAAAAGTCAGAGGCTATTGCATATCAGTGACTTAGCCCTGTTGTTCCCTCTACCTAGGACATTGTTCCAATACCTATCTATCATGGGGAATAATCTCCATTTGGGGAAAACAAATGAATATTAGCCATATTACTACTAATTAGGATAATAAAGGCTCTAGTTTCTTGAAGTTAAAATGGGATGTTATTAAGTGCTTTCCTTCCATTCACTGATTTGTTTCAAGGTAGCTTACAATTACCCCCATTTTCCAGGAGAATAATTGAGGCTTGGAGGGATCTAAGTAATGTGTCCAAGTCTGTAAGTCTGAGGTGTTGAAGGTTGGAGTTCCTTCAAGGTCTGCCAAACTTGGGAGCTTGGGCTCTTACCTCCTATGGCAGACAGTGAGTTGCAATTGAAATGTCACCTCCTCTCTGTAACTTTTTCTGATCATCCCCCGCCCCTGCCATGGGATTAGTCACTCCGTCCTCCAAGTACTCGTGGCGCTTTGAACAGGCTGCTGCTTATATTATCTTGACATTTCTTTTGTCAATCTCTCATGCACATCTCCACCAGGGAGCAAAGTCCTGGGGGACAGAAATTGTCGTCTGCATCTCTAAAGCCTTTTAGGTGTTTATCACATTGCCCAAGATGCTGTAAATGCTTGATATATGTTTGTTGAATGAACTGGGAGAAAATAATGAAGATGAAAATGTTAAGGTCAAAAACGGTCCATGATAGAGAGACCAGAACAAGGCCAGGACTCCTGACTTCTGCTCCTAATTTTCTGCACAATTTTGAACAAGTACTTTCACCTCCACCCCCCACATCTGTCTTTAAAATGAAACCATCTGCCTTTCTGGCTTCACAGGCTGGTTAGAAGAAAAGTAAAATTATATACATGAAAATGCTTCACTAAGTTTGACTATCTCATTAATTCCTATTTTTAAAGAAATAGTGTTTGAGGGTTTTTTTCCTGATTATAAAAGGAAAGCAAAATCATTTTAGAAAAAGTGAAGCTACAGAAATGTACAAATCATGTGTCACTTAAGCAGAAGATAAGAACATAATTTTAGCTTCAGAGCAGGGCCCCCAGGCCTGACCTCTGGGAGATCCAGGGCCTCTGATGATGCCCACATGTCTCCCTCTCCCTGGCCTTTAGGGTCCCTGATGACTGTCTTGTTGTTAGGGTCCTCTGGTCCTTTCTCTATATTTAAGACATAGAATTTCCTCATGTTATTAAAAAATCATCATCAGTATTTAATGACTGCACAAATGCATCATTATATGAATGTAGCACAAATCTAGAAAAAGGGGATCTGATCTTGAAGGGTCATTTGACAGAACTGATTTCTTTGAGTCTCTTTAAAAGGCCAGTGCCCCAGACAGAAGAGCATGGACCGGACCGCTGTAGGGGAGGCCTGCTGCATTGGAGGTTGTGCCAACAGGGTTTCTCATGGGGCAGCTCCAGTCCCTCAACATTCCCACAGGAAAGGACCCTCTGTAATGGGATTTCTCCTTCTGGTCTGGGACTCAAGCCTTTGTACCAGACATATGGAGGCCAGTTTCATCTCAAGGAGGCTTTATTCACAGGCCCACTATAGCAATAGCTTAAAAATACTTCCCAAAGCCAGGAGAGATCCCCAGCCAGGGCCACAAAATAATTTGTCATCTGATCATAACACTTGCATCAAAGCGAGAGAAGACTCCAGCACTGAAGGAGAATAATAATGGCTCTTATTTACCAAAGACCTGCTAGGTGGTAAGCCCTGTGTTACGAGCTTTACACATACTTCTTTTTTTTTTTAAGATTTCTTAATTTTTATTTATTTGACAGAGAGAGAGACACAGCGAGAGAGGGAACACAGAGACACAGAGAGAGAGAGAGTGGGAGAGGGAGAAGCAGGCTTCCCGTGGAGCAGGGAGCCCGATGCAGGGCTTGATCCCAGGACCCTGGGATGATGACCTGAGATGAAGGCAGTTGCTTAACCGACTGAGCCACCCAGGTGCCCCTACACATACTTTTTTTTTTCAATACTCACTGTGGGATTGACAGGTAATAACTATTATTAACCCCATTTTAGTGAAGTGAAGAGACTTCCTAGCCCTGGAATAAGGCCTTCTCACTCCTTAAGAAAAGGAGGAACAGGTCCCAGCTAGCAAAATCCTTTCAAACTCCAACCTATGCCCCAACTCCACAACTCTTAAAAAGCAATGTTAGGCATGAGAGTGCTCAGTCAATGCCCAAACGACAGACATTCTGAAATTCTAAAGTTTCCAAAGTTCCCCAAGGACAAGAAAAGGCTGGCCTCTCTTCCAGTGCCAGATAATAGTACAGGAGATACAGTGAAGTCTTACCTTTAATAACACATTTAAAATAACTTGTTCAAAATCAGATCTGTCCAGATCCACTTACAGAAGCTAACAGACACTGAGATATTTGGAAGTAATTTCATCAGGATGATGACGTACCAGTCATGCATTTCCTAAGTACTCATCTTACAATTCCCAAACTCAGTCTCTGCCTCCCCGCCTCTGGGTACTGATAGGAAACATGCTGCTGGCCAGTGGAGGCCTCAGCTCACCTCCCTTGCAGAACCACAAGGCATGTGTCCCGGCGCCATGTGCAAGACTGTCATGGCGGCAGCAGCAACAGGCGTGTGCTTATTACCTATGAGCATTCTGTCCTCAGAGCAGAGGTCTGCTTGACTGGGCAGGCCAGGGAGGATGCAGTAGCTGTTTTAACAATTTCCCTTTAATTCCCATCTCTGTGGCTCATCATCAAACAGAAGGAAGGTTTGGAGAATGAAACCAGCTCTTTTTTATGCCCCAGCTCTAAAACTTTAATTTGTCTAAAAGAATTCTACCACACAGGGCTAGTAGATTATTTGGGAATTTTATATAGAAAAGCTTTATATGAAAGCTTGACATGAAACAAATCTTCTCGCATCTTATTTTTTAAATCAGAATTCTTTTAAAACTAGACATTAATCTGTACTTTCAATTAGTTTGTTCTTTCCATTCATTCACTCCCATGGCTTGGATAAACACCTGCCACCTGCCAAACCCTGGGCCTACAGAGAGGAACCCCAAAGATAATGGGATGCCATCCCTTTCCTCAAGAATCTTAGTCAACTGTGGAACAAAGATAGGTAAAGAGAAAATTCCTTTATGATATGATAATGCTGTAATTGAAAAATGGACAAAGAACAATGAGGTCACTGAAGAAAGATGATCTTGAGGAATGAGAGATTTCACAGACCATGAGATGGAGATAAGGCAAGAGATGCCGTTTCCTCTTACAAACCCCTAACCCTTCTTCTCCACCTTTTCAAATTTTTCATGCCATTGAAGAAATAGACCCAATTACATGAAGTCTACTTTAATAACTGACTTCTGCACATACATGTTATGGGTTCCTTGGAAGCTGAGATACTAATTCATTTTTTGCATATATATTTTAGGCCATGTACTCCTTGGTATGCAATTACCAAAATCCTTATTAAAACAAAGCCACCCACCCATAGGACATAAGCACCCTCTATATGACCAGATCAAGTGGCAACCAAGTTACCCCAAGCTAATGATGCCACCTTTTTTTTATCAAATGGAATTTCATGTCTCTTGTATAATGTTTATTCTCTTTCTTAACCTGACCCCCCGCCCCAACACATGCACACACATTTACTCCTTAATTTTTCTCAAGTTTTATCTCAGAAAAACAATGTCCCAGACATGAACAGTGAAATGCTTAAAATGGTGGCTTCGAATTCTGTAGACCTGGATTTGGATTCTATCTTCCTCCTTCTCAGGTGTGTGATGCTGGACAAGAGGCTTAAACCCTCTGATCACTGTTTCCTTTCTGAGAGGGGATCATAATTTTGGTCAACCTCACAGATTAAATGTGATAATATCCTCAAAGTGCCATCTCTGCCACACAGTAAGCACCCTCGAAATGTTCACTGTGATTATCACTGACATATGCATCCTCTGAAGAGAATGAATACACCCTCCCCCTAATTCTTTCCATTTGGTCCAGTTATTCAATAATAATTCTCTTTTCTCTCTTACCTTCCTAACCTAATCATGCCATAAGGGTGATAATAGTAATGCTTATATGCTAAGGAAAAGAAAGATGGTTTGTATGTAAATGAAATAAATAGCAGAAATCTTCCATTACTTCAGCAGGTATTAACTGAGGTCATCCTATATGCCAGGGACCCAGTGTTTCCTCTAAATGCAGAAGTGATGAAGACATTGTTCTGTAGTGCTAGGAAGAATGTTCTCACGACAGTATGATGAGTACATGAGGCAGGTTCAGTCTGAAGAGAGCAGAGGGGTCCCAACTTCCATGAGTGGAACATGGGTCAAGATGTGCCTCTGAGGCCAAGACATGAAGGAGAAAGAGGAGTTTTGAGGAGGTTTTGTAAAGAAGGGTAGGAGGAGTATATTCTAGACAGAGGGAACGTCATGCAAGTGCCATTTGGAATGGAATGCAAAGGAGAAAAGGAACATTCTGTAACTAACAGAGCAGTTCCATTGAGTTAGCACAAAAGTGGGAGGTAAAGAGTATGGGGGAAAGAGGCAGGCCATCATACTGGGCACACTGAAGGCCATAGTGAGCAGCTGGACCTTTATCTTTGGCCACTGTGGGCCCATTGATGCTCCTCACCAGAAAGTTCTACTTTATAAGACCTCATGGGCTACGATGTGAAAAATTCGAAAGGGACAAGAGTGGAGACAATGTGTCTTATTAGCAGCTGCAGCAGTGGCAGCAGTGAGAGATAGTCATGGCCAGACATGTGCTAGTGGCATTGGTGGCGGAGGGAGGCTTTGGATTTGAGAAGCTTTTAGACCTAGAACCTGGCAGTCTGCTCAAGAGCATGGGGGGACAAACTGCACACAGAAGGAGAAGGAGGTGTGAGATAATTTCACACCTCCATTCTAGCTTTGTCTTCCGTTAAACCTGGTGTTTCATAAGTACCAACACTCAAGGTTCTTGTTTTGATTTTACAGGTTCCCAGAATTGAGGAGATCAATCCTAAAGATATCATTGTCATTACAAAGCCACCAAAACCCAGTGCCATTTCAGAGGTTTCTGAAAGTTGCCACATAGGTCATCTCACCAGACTGCACAGTCTTGGTAGAGCAGCAGCTAGGGTGAAGGTGTTCATTATCACCTTTAGACTATTTGATGCCTAAAGAACGACTTAGGGTCTTCATAATGTAGGAGTACATGAAATGCTTAGAGGAGCTCTATAAACAGTTTTTGCCTGGGTTCAAATCCCAGTTTTTCCACTCACAAGTTATGTGACTAAAGGCAAGTTATACAACCTCTCTGTGCCTCAGTTACCTCATCTGTAAAATATGAGTACCTGAGGTGGGTTAAGAGGTAAGAAACATAAAGTGCTTAGTTCTCTGCCTGGAATATAGACTATTTGCTCAATAAGTGATAGTTTTATTAGAAATATTATTTGTTAACAAAGTGTTGGGTTGCTGAGTGAGGGTCATGAGTCAACCAATCGATTCTGGCTTGGAATCTCACACCCTCGTGTCCTGGACTGTACTTATGCCTGCTCTCCATGGGACGGGGATGGGTGGAGTTGGCACTAACTTTCGTGCTATGACCCCTGCCCAGGCATCCTGGAGTCTGTGAGCTCAAAGTTTGTCAGAGAGTGGTCATGTGGGTGGGCCATTTGCCATTTGGAAAGTGAAGTTAGAGCTTTGAAAGCCTGGCTCTTGGATGACTCAGGTGTTTTATGGAGTCTTCAGTGCTATTGTGAGGTGAAGCAGTGGAGGGTGGGATGATTTCCAGTTGTTTTTTTTCCCTTTTTGAACAAACTACTCTGAATTTCCAGAGCTGGCATGATGTCAACTACATTTACCTTTATTTAATCACTCAATAGACTCCTCTGCAAAAACCGGGGTAATTAGGCCCAAAATATATCACCCAGAGGCTTATTTTAATTACTGGAAATAAGAGCTAGATCCCAATTTCAACAAAATTACCAGATTGTTTCCCTTCCAAGATTTTCTGGCAGTGTTTAAGTTCCCTGGTTGATTCTCTCTATGAGATTGTCCATCCTCAGCACTAAGGAGGCCAGATACAGGGGACAGCCTTCTGTAGAGAAGTCAGCAGCAGGATGCACTGGCCAGGGAAGGTTCCCTGAGACAACACCCCTCAGATCCACAAATGAGTCTGGAAAGTTTTCCTCGCACTGCTCCAAGACCAATGGGAGAACGCAAGAGACACATGCTCAGATGTCGGACATCCCCAGTTTGCATCCCACCTTGCCACTAGCTGTGTGACTTTGGCCATGATACTTTCATCCTCTGGGGCTCAGTCAGTCTACTCTCCCAAACCATGGGACATGTGATGATAATTACCCATGAGGACTCAAAGATGTGCTCCATCACACAGTTGGGATTTAGAATCCAACTTGTTTTTAATATCTCTGAAGATTACAATCAATGCAATGATAAGCCACTGTGTCACAGTTTAATTGGTAGCAGATTCTCTTTCTTATGGGCACATAAAATCATGGTGCTTATTTGATAAAATATGACATGTAGCACATAGAAACCATTCCCTGGTAAAATGTTAAGTTCTCAGATTATTGTGTTGTGTTTTTTTTTTTTTTCCATTGCTCTTCTGCTCTTATACCACAACCTTCTTAAAAGAACCAGATATATGTGGAAGAGAATACTGGTTCTACAAGAGCTTTTGGACTGGGCCAGAAAAACACCAATGATTTTGGTCAATATGTAATATTTGCAAGTACCTTGCATACATCAGTTTTCTAAGCTTATGCTTATGACAGACATTCCTAATCATTACTCCTTTCCCTGAGCTAAGATGTAGCCTCTGAGTCTTTCTCGGTGTAGTACTACAGACCGCTATTACCAACCCACCAGAGTTGGCCCATGAAGAAAAATCTGTTTTATGTCTCTGACTCAGGATCTTGGAAGATGGAAAAAGAGAATAGGCATTGGCCAAATCAGAAAACTTAGATATATGAAAAAGATCTAAAAAATGATAGAGTTCATCGCACAGAAGAAACCAAAGTCTAAAAGGGTGACATTGGCATAAAATCATAGAGCCAACTCTGCAGAACAAGTATGGAAAATTTCTCCTGTTCACTCTTAAAGACAGAGAATAACTGATGGTTGCCGGAGGGGAGATGGGTAAGGGGATGGGCGAAATAGATAAATGGAATTAAGAGTACACTTACCTTGATGAGCACTGAGAAATGTGTGGAATTGTTGAATCACTGTATTGTATACCAGAAACTAATGTAACAAACACTGTATTTAATTATACTCAAATAAAAAAATATTCTCCCATTCTCTTACCCAAAATGTCCTTTCTACCAAACCATGCTGCCTTTCTCAGCCTCAAAGCCCTCGGTAACTTTAGTAAATAAATGTATATCTGATTGATTAGACTCTGACAAAGAAAAGAGAGGGCAGCAGTCATGTAAAAGTTTTTTTACTTTTTGTTTTTGTAAATTTTCCTTCTGCTCATTTGTCATCATCAACACTTCATTGTTTAGGCAAGCAATTTACAGAAAAAATCAGGAATGGTTATTTTCAGCAAATGATAATTACACTGTGCTGTGCACAAGAAGCGATCCATCCTAGCCCTGTGGTTCCTGTAATTTTAATAGCTAACACCTTTTATCATAATGTTCCTGCTCCTACTAATAAAAAAAAGAAGTCACTATTTAATCCCACGTAATGACGTGCCAACAACCAGCCACCCCACATCCAATCGAGGCCTTCTCAGGATTTCAGAAGTATTAGACATGTCTGGTGTTTGTTATAAATACTGATTGTTTAATATTCCCAGGCAATGGAAACTGACCAATAAAAATTATATATGGAAAATTAAAAGTGATGGTTGGAATGGGGCTCTCTCCTTCTTGTCAAACTTCAATTTGAAATTAAATTGGGGCCTTCAGCAATAAGACAGGGACTCATGACCTCTGAGTAATTACTTTCCAACTTCATTTTCTTTAATTTGGAGGAGATATTTCTATTCCAAGAAGTGCTGGAAAGGACTATTTTGTGAAAATGAAGCTACATCTTAAGAAAAACCTGGTTATTCCTTCCTTCTAGTTCAGGCACGTTCCTTATGCTAAGGTGTGTTTCTACACACCTCCAGTACTCCCCACACAGCACTCTTGTAATTACACCAACAAACTCAAGAGTCACTGAGACTGATGACACAGCTTGCAACTTAGAACCTCTGCAAGGCTCCTGGAATCAGCCCAGGGGACAGGAAAAGTATGAACAGACAATTCCTTATATTGCTCCCATACTACCTGAGATATGGGGTCCTGATAATTAGAGAAAACATACTTTGAAGAACGAAAAGCATTCCAACCCCAGAGAAAGGCATATACAAATACATGAAGGTATGGAATAACACAGTATTTCTAGGGATTATTTCACTCATTCATTTGCTTAACAAACATTTATTGAGTACCCATGGTATGCCAGGCACACTGCTGGAAGCTGAAGATAAAAGAGTGAGTAAAACATGGTCCCTGCCCTCAAGGGCATCCACAGAATGTAGGGAGGCTGGAACACAGAGACAGAAAATCACCTTACAACGGACTAAGTACAATGAGCCCAATGACTGAAAGTGTACAGGGGCTCTGAGGGCAAATTGGGGGGGGGCAGGTGCAGAGGGACTGAAGCCAGATGTGCAGAAAACAGCAGGATTTAGTGGGAGCCTAGAAGGACAGGCAGGTGAGTAAGAGGGAGCAGTCAAGGGCAGCTCCTAGAGTTCTAGGAGGTCAGTACCATAAACTGAGGTCCTAAATGAAGAGAGAGTGTGGAGCAGGCTCCAGGGGGCTGGTGATGAGCTGTGTTTGGGACACAGTGAGTCTGAGGTATTTGAGAGACATCCCATCGAAGGAGGTCATGGTTTCCTTGAGGACACAGACCATGCCTGACTCATTTTTGAGTCTTTATGCTAAGTATATAAGAGGTTCTCATAAAATAGTGAATGAATAAATAAATGAATATTATGTACAAGAAACACATGTGCAAATGCTTTTCACATGTTATTTCATTTAATTCCCACAGGAACTCTATGAGGAAGGTCTATTATTACCCCATTTTATAGATAAGTCCAAGCCTTAAAAGTTCTGTGGTATAAGGGAGGAGCTAGTATGGTAAGTTCAGAGATAGAAATGTCTCAAAAAAAAAAAAAAAAAAAAGAAAGAAAGAAAGAAAAGGAGAGAGTACACAGAAACATCATTAGTCTCCAGAGAAATGCAAATTAAAACCACAATGAGACACCACTAGAATTGTTATAAATCCACTAAAATTGTTAAAATCCAAAAGACTGACAATACTAAGTATTGGTGAGGATGTAGATAAACTAGAACCCTCATAGTGCTTATGGGAATATAAAATGGCCACTATAGAAAACAGCTTGGTACTTCCTTATAAAGTTAGACATATGCTTCCCATATGTCCTAGCAATTCCACTTCTAGATTTCTACACAAGAGAAATTAAAATATGTTCACACAAAAATTTTATGTGACTACTCAGAGCAATGTTATTTCTAATAGCCAAAAGTTGGAAACAATTCAAATGTCTATCAACTAGAGAATGGATAAACAAAGTGTGCCATATTCATACAGTGTAATACTATTCAGCAATAAAAAGGAATTCAGTACTGATATACCTTAAAATTTGGATGAACTTCAAAAACATTATGCTAAGGAAAGAAGCCAGACACAAAAGACACTGAATTGTATAATTTCACTTACATGATATTTCCAAAAAAAGGCAATCTACAGAGAAGAGAGTAGAAGAGTGGTTGCTCAGAGCTGGAGTAGGGGTGGAGGAGTAGGGGTGGGATGCAGACAGACAGCAAATGGAACTTTCGGCAATGAAGGAAGTGTTAGCAACTGAGTTATGGTCATGGTTGTACCACTACACATTTACTGAAACTCATCAAACTGAATACTTACAATGGTTAAATTTTAAAGCATGTAAATTTCACTCCAATAAAACTAAAAGCAAGCAAGCAAAGGAAGAAAAAGAGCTGTGTGATTTAGAAGAGGTAGGGAGTTCCCGACCAGGTTGGTGAGATTTGAGCAGCATCCTAAGGGATGCATTTGTGCTGGACCTTGAAGACTAGGTAGGATTTCAACAGATTGAGACGGCATACTAAGGAATTCCAGACAAAGAAAGCAGCATGAGTTAGAAAATGCCAGGCATGTTTGGGTAATATCCAGACATCCATTTTGGCTGAATATCTGGATCGAGAAAAGTAGATGAAAAAGCTGAGAAATGTGGTTATGGCCAGATCACAGAAGCTGAGAATGGTTGTAAGACTTAATTTGGTAGAGAGTGGGGACCCACAGAACATTCCAGAGTACAGGAGTGTCCTGGCAAAGATTAATGCGGCAGCAATGAGGAATGTGTGTTGGAAGGGTGAGAGAGGATCAAATGAAAGGCTCAGACAATGGTCCGTAGTGAATGAGGGCCAAACTAGGCCCACTTGCCTATGTCGATAATGCAAAGGAACAGAGAGACGCATTGTACCAGATAGAAAAGAAAATAGTAAGACACCAGTTATTTGGCACTTCCTATGATCCAGGCACTGTTTTAAAGGATGAGTGTTCTAAAGGACAGACAGAGAGTTAAGACCTGCTATATACAGAATGAGTCAAATGGATTGATGATCATCTTTAGGTCTGGCTCCAAAGAAAGGGAATAAAGATTAGGGAGGTCATAAAATGCTTATCTAAGGAGTGTTATGGAAACCACAGATATGGAAGCTTGTAACTGAATAAGGAATGGTGATACTTCTAAGGTGGAAGGATAGTAAGTGAGACAAATGACAAAGACCAATTTACATGGCTACCTACCCCAGGAAGGCAGGAGCACCTGACCTGCTGGCACTCTCTATGGATGTCAACACTGCTTTAAATGCACACAGTATACATTAAGTAAACATGTATTGACATGACTGAACAGAACCAAATGGGTCTAAAGAAAATTGTTACACTCCGCTGCTTCTCAGGATCAAATCCTTGCCCACCTACTTTTAAAATAATCTCAGCACCTTATGTTCTGTATCCATGAAGTGGGACTATAGCGTATGAACAATCAACATCCCAAACCTAGCTGAGATCCCAAACTGGCTTCCTGAAAGCTGAATCCAGCTGTTTGGGGCTCAGAGAATGTTTATAAATATATTTTTTATTAGCTGCCAACACTTAAATATCAGGAAATTTCACATTTTCAGTTTCTCTTGAGAAGTTGGGAGTTCTGGCAACTGTATGGCCCAATTCCACATGGTGTGAAATCATAGCTGAGAAGCGCTTGTCCTCATTAAATATTAGAGTCCCTGTCTGGTGCACTTCATTCATTCATTCATTTGCTCATTCATTCAACAAATATTTATCAAGTACATACTATATGCAGGGCGATATTGTAGGGTTTGGAAATACAAATGAATGAAACAGATGAAATCCTTACATTCTGGAGCTCATTTTCTCACAAGCAGAGCCAGACAATCAATCAATCGAGGGCTATATATATATATATTTCAGGTGGTGATAAGTTCTAAGAAACATAAAGAAGTAAGGTGCAGAGATGGAAAGAGGATGGTGAGGTGCTGGGTATTAAAGACAGGGTAATCAGGACAGGGAAGCCTCTCTAATTAGGTGACACCTGAGCCAAGATCAGATTTACATGAGGAAACAAGCCCTCAGACCTGAGGCAGAGATAGGTCAAGCTTAGGCAACAGTAAATACAATCATGTTTTAGGTGTAAGAGACAAGAATCAGAGAGCACTTCAGGCCCTAGCAATAGTTTGGATTTTATTTTGAGTGAGATGGGAAATCAATAGTGAGTTTGAGCAGAGGAGTGACATAGTCGAACATACTCATTTACGTTGGTGACTGGCCCCTGTAAGAATCATTTTTGGCCCATGGTTTAAAGCAAGATGGGCAAAGGTTAAAGAGTTAGAGATGGGCTCTGTCTGGAGAGGGAAAATAATCTGACTATGAGGCAGGAATCTCCCGATCTTTAGAATACAGCCTTCGTACAAAAGACTAACCCCAAACTTAGCAGTGACTTGAATTAACTAATGTCTGTGGGCAGAGTTAACATACAGTGAATCCACTTAGAAAACCAAGCTCACAGGACCCTAAGACTGGGCATTGCTTGACTCTAGTCCAAAAGGAAAGGCTCCTGGTGGATGTGAATGGGGAACATTCTGCCTGGCCCACTTACAAAAACTTCCTTAGTCTTCCATCTTTACCAGCGACATTCCATCCCCACTGATACACTCAACTTGGTGGACAAGTCTTAAGCCTTGTTTTATTTCATCAACTTTGAGTTAACTCTCATGTTATCCCAACTCAGATAAGAAAAATCTAACCGTTGCACTCCAAAACACAGTAGCGATTGGTGCTAGGTGTTCAACATGACCTGGTGTTCCAGAAAATCCATTCCTTGACCCTGAGCAGTTTGAAATGTTTGACAAGAGGAAGAGATCTACTCACAATCAGAACATGATCCCGTCCCATTGTGATGACTGTCCGGTTCACTGTTCGAAGAAGCTGGACCATGATTTCTTGGATATGGTGGTAGGTGAAGGCCTGAAACACACAATCAGAGACATCTGTGTGACAACCAGACATTGTATCTGCACATCTCTTCCAAAGGACATACAACAGCAGTCAGACACGGTGATCACCAAGATCTCCACCACCCGTGCCAACACCAGTACCACCATCATCATCATTATAGTCATTATCATCGTATCCCCATGGCCATCACCACCTGGCACTGGCACCAGGAATTTCACTAAATTTCACTAAATTTTACTAAATATAAGGCAAAGATTAAGAGCTTAACTCTGGAATCAGAAACTGTTGTTTTAGAATACTAACTGCAGAATTATTGTGCTATTGGCTACTTCTCTGAAGTTTGGTTTCTTCATTGGTGTAACAATCAGAATCTAACCTGGAATAAGGAGGGAATTTACTGCAGGTTATATGGGTGATGAAAAAGCTGAGTCACAAAACAAAATAACCTAGGCATTAGCAATAGAAGGAAGTCACTATCACCACTGAGCTTAAGGGACAAATAGAGGAGGAAATGTTTCTGGAGTCCAGGACTGGCCTTATGTGATGGAAACTATAACCATGGGAGAGCTTATACAGTAGAAGCTGTGTTATCTATCTTGGGGGAAATCCATGGTGAGTTATTGTAACATTTGTAGGGCACTTTCAATACAAATCACTGAACCTTGGGTAGAACTTAACCGATGCTTTTTGAGCATTTGCTATGATGCGCAAGGGTTTCAGGAATATTTACAATGCAGATTCACTACATTCTCAAATCCTTTCACCAGCATACCCTTAAGGCACAGAGTTTTATCTATGCACATCTGGGAGGGTGGTCATGGCCAAGTGCAAAGGCCTTGGGATTTTTTTTTTTTACTTTTTTTTTTATTTTATTATGTTAATCACCATACATTACATCATTAGTTTTTGATGTAGTGTTCCATGATTCATTGTTTGCATATAACACCCAGTGCTCCATTCAATGCGTGCCCTCTTTAATACCCATCACCAGGCTAACCCATCCCCCCATCCCCCTCCCCTTTAGAACCCTCAGTTTGTTTCTCAGAGTCCATCGTCTCTCATGGTTCGTGTCTCCCTCCGATTTCCCCCCCTTCATTTTTCCCTTCCTACTGTCTTCTTTTTTTTTAACATATAATGTATTATTTGTTTCAGAGGTACAGGTCTGTGATTCATCAGTCTTACACAATTCACAGTGCTCACCACAGCACATACACTCCCCAATGTCTATCACCCAGCCACCCCATCCCTCCCACCCCCCCCCCACTTCAGCAACCCTCAGTTTGTTTCCTGAGATTAAGAATTCCTCATATCAGTGAGATCACATGACACATGTCTTTCTCTGATTGACTTATTTCACTCAGCATAATACCCTCCAGTTCCATTCACATCATTGCAAATGGCAAGATTTCATTCCTTTTGATGGCTGCATAATATTGCATTGTATATATATACCACATCTTCTTTATCCATTCATCTGTCGATGGACGTCTTGGCTCTCTCCATAGTTTAGGCCTTGGGATTTTAAGATCAGCAGCTCTAGGTCTGACAGGTTCCAACTCTGCCCTTACCAGCTGTGTGCTCTCACTTATAACTTAACCTCCCTGAGCTTTAATTTTGTCATCTACAAACTATGGAAGATTCTCTCACTAGTCTTTCGAGGTTGATGTGGACTTAAAAGTGACACATGTAATTCTGGGACAATGCACTTGCCTAATTACACAGTAGGAGATTCTGTGGGTCTGAGAACTAGCCTGGGCATCAGTAACTTCTGAATTTTATGCGGGTTATTCTGATGGCTGAAAACCATGACACAACACACTGTGAAGGTCTGGAAATGGAAGCTGGAATTTGGGAACAGCCTGTGTCTCCAGGGCCCAGACAAAGCCTGACATAAACAAAATGCTTAAGAAACGGTGGCTAAAAAAGGGGATAACTACTCATACTCATTCATAAGCACCTCATTAAACATTGCTGCGTTCAACTCAACTGTAGTTTGTCTCTTAATGTAACCGGTGAAAGGAAAATAGATTCAGAGTTGGGGGAGGCTGAAAGAGAGGAAAGAAAGAAAGAAAGAAAGAAAGAAAGAAAGAAAGAAAGAAAGAA
>NW_023270231.1:14307720-14356960 GCF_011800145.1 Mirounga leonina | reverse complement strand
GAAGGAAGGAAGGAAGGAAGGAAGGAAGGAAAGAAAGAAAGAAAGAAAGAGGGAAAGAAAGAAAGAAAAGAAAGAAAGAAAGAGGGAAAGAAAGAAAGAAAGAAAGAGGGAAAGAAAGAAAGAAAGAAAGAAAGAAAGAAAGAAAGAAAGAAAGAAAGAAAGAAAGAAAGAAAGAGGGAAAGAAAGAAAGAAAGAAAGAGGGAAAGAAAGAAAGAAAATGTGCTTATTAAAAAGCCCCCTCCCCTCCCAATGGGCTCTCAGTGACTATTGTCTTCCAAAGATGAATAACCCAGAGCTTGCTTCCTCTTTCTGCCCGACACTTGCTTCTTCTGCACTTTGGCTATAACCCCTGACTCCCTAGCCCTGTGGATCTACCAGCAAGACTTCCATTACAGCATATATTTCACAGAAACAAGTTCTCATGCTCTGTTAGATCCTGCCAGACCTCAAGCTCTTGCAAGGTGAGCTCTCCCACCACCATCTAGCCCTTTCCCCACATCTGCTCAGGGCTAGGGGAAAGAACGTATCCCTTCACTTCTCAGCTACAGGTCAACCTCTCTCCTGACTTCCTTCTCCTTTATTCCTTCAAGCCTTTTTACTGACTTACAATCTCCTATCTTGTACATTATGTGATTGTGATGCCTACGGTAAAAACTATAATGCTAACATGTGTGAGTGCTTACTAAATACCTGGCACCTTGTCAAATGCTTTACCTCATCTCACAGCGAGATGAGCAACATTATAATCTCCACTGTTCACATGTAGAAACTGCAGCCCAGAGAGGTTAAGTAACTTATCCAGAGTCACCCAGCTAGAAAGGGAAAAAGGATTCAAATCCAGCAATCTAGCTACAGAGCCTGCCCCTCACCCAGACACACAAGCAGACTGGAAGAGGAACACAGGTCTCTGGTTGCTGCTTTGGGGCCTTGTCAGCCACTTCCTATCTGTCAAGATACATAGACCCTGACTTCAATTGAGCCAACTTCTAACTGCCTTCAGTGACTTCTGATCTTTTCTTTCCCTTTTAGAAAATCTTCAGTGCTGCGTATTCATGACTCCCTTATCTTCTCTGCATTCCTTTGCAATTTCATCAATCTAAGCCCACTGCAAATTTATATAATGATTTCCATTTGATGTTATTTTTTTCCAGGATTACATCTCTTCTTTTACCAACAGAGATAATAAAACTCCTTTTCTCTTGACCTCCTGTTCCCTGCTTCTTTTAAATAGCCATTTCTTCTTAGCCCAAGGAGCGGCAATTAGACTACTCAGGAAGTTTGGTATTTAAAAGTGGAAAACTGTCAAATTCAATTCATTTCACTCTGAAAGCTCCCAATATGGGAGGTTGTATAGCAGAGCATTTTGGGATCAGACAGCCTTGAGTTTGAATCTCAGTTCTGCTTATTTGAGCTGGGTCACCTTGGGCAAATTACTCTGAGTTTCTTCTCTGAGTTTCAGTTTATTTATGAAATGTGGCAAACACTAGAAACCTCAAAGTACTGGTTTGAGGAATAAATAAAGTAATGCAGGTAAATCCCTTGATACTAAGGGTTGGCACATAATAAGCCCCCAGTAAGTGGTATTCCCCTAGGTCTGCAGTAGCATTCTGCCTGGGCTGACAGATTCTCCACACGTAGCAGAAAGTGCAGTACAAGGCAATACATAATCTAAACTCTGGATGATATCGAAATGTCACCCCCAAAAAATGTATAGTATATATGCAAATGGAAAACTTTCAAGATGATAAACCTGTGCTAACCAGTAAAATTGCAGCCACAAATCACCTACTGTTAATTGGCCAGGCAAGTGAAGTGAATCTCTATAGGAAAGTGTCTTTTGAGCTCAAACTAAACAGTGGCTTATAATTGAAAAGACAGTCAGTCTTCCCATTATGGGCCTTGCAAAGAAATGAATCCATCCAACCTAAACACAATGCAAATAGGAGTGATTTTTCTTTTTTTAATAATTATAGGCTGTGATATCTGGATGGAACTTGGAGTCCTTTCTTTAAGTGAAATCTTATGCATAAACCCAATATATAACAGGGTGGAAGGAGAGCTGGAAGAGGGTGAGGGGGTGCCTCATGTTTCACTTTAGGCCTTATGCCCAGCCCTGGGACTTCGTAGAATGCAATTTAGAACAACTAATCTCCCACAGTGTTTCCAGAATAGTAATAGAACATACCACACATGAGATGATTTTAAGTAATAATACATTTCTTAACATTGAATCAAATTATGCAAAAGGTGTCCTCTTTTTTCATTTTGCTTTCAACCCTTGTTTTGATATCAAGTAGAAAAATCTCCCCTTGGTGCTAACATCTCTATTTCATGCAAAGCTCTTTTTTAAAACAGAGAAATCCTCAGGTTAGAGCAAACAGTGCACAACAGCATCTAGTTAGAACTTGATAACATTGTTTTGCTTCTAAAGTTATATTTATGACAAGTGTTTAGGAAAAAGATCAAAAACGTGGAAATAAAGCAAAATCAGGATACGTGATTTTTTAATAGAGCCTTTGTGATCAGCCCAACTTGGCTGGGGAAGGAGAGGGGGTGGTCCTCTTGCTCTCTCCAGAAATGTAACTTTGCTTGATTAATCATCCACAGCTTATTAGAAACCAGAAATGTTACAGCCCTGTCAAGTTAGAGGTTAACTTGTAGAAAAATGACAAAAGGGTTTTTTTATTTTATTTTGTTACATTATTTGCTGGCTTGCTAAAGGCTATATAGTTCTATTGATCTGTAGAAATTTTGTTTTAGATCTAAGGAAAATTGTATATAAGCATCTCTTCTCCCACCAAAATATCAAGAATCCTAAATCCTTTTGAACCAGTGCTCTCCTTGTTCAGCTTGTTTCCTATGTATTCAGTAAAAACTTCCGACATGTGCTCACTATCTAATCCCATAAAGTACGTTTTAACCATTGGAGAATTCCACATTTATACAAGTGATACTGACCACTTAACAGATGGTGATACAAAATTTTGCTTCTTTTTATCAAAGTTACAAATCTACAAAGTTTAAAAACATCTTCCAAGGTTCACTAATAAAGCAAAATAACCACAACAAAACAGCAATCCCTCCTGTTCCCCTTGCCAGAGGAAATTCTTCACTTCTTTCAGCTGAGGTAGTTATTATTTGGGTATTTATAACCATGTTGCCAATAATATGCCTGCATGACACCTTTTTTAAACTATTTTTTTCTCTTTCTGCTTTTATCCCCGCACCGTAAACAACACGGCTTCACTCTCTTTCCTCTGCCAGCCCCATCGGGCACCAGCATCCTTCCCATGTTTCTTTCTCCCATACAGTCAGACCACAATTCTGCCCTGACCAATATTCAGTGTTTAAAATATTTTGTAAACCATGACAAGTTCCCATCTCTTGTACAACTTTTCATTCCCTAAAAGGAAAAAAAAAAGCAATTTGGGGGGAAAAAAAATCAGAAAATCTTTTTACTTCTTTAAATTTCTTTATACTATATTTTCTCTGATTCATGACTGCTTCTTTTATTTTTCAAAATTCTCTCCATTTTTAAGTTTGCTTTGCCTCACAAAGTCGCTCTTTCCTCCAAGTTGCTTCTCTTCTGTTTGCTTGTTTTGCACTCTCTTTTAAGAGTTCAAGTTTTTCCTTGTGCTCTGGAATGGGTGATGGTATGTTCATATTTCAGTCTGGGTCACTCAAAGGCTGGTTGCCAACTCTGAGCATGTGAGTAGAACTTGTGGTCTGTGAGCTTCACTGTAGGGTGATCTGGTTGGGACCATTATTCGGAGGGCCTCAAATACCCATATATACGAGTCTTTCTTCTTGTGCTGCTTAGATTCCACAAACAAGTATTCTCTGCTCTCTTGTCTGAAGGGTTAAGCCCCAACTGCAGCATCCCAGGAGCTGAGTGGGACGAAAGTGCCAAAGGCTTCTGCTTCCAGGATGCATACTTTGATTGATAACTTGTTTTGAGTATGTCATCATTGACTTCGATTTTGCCAAGTGTTTCCTAGTCCAGCCCTCGTTTTATCTTTATAGAATAAACCTCCAGCAACCCCGCTGCAAGGAGTCAGGCTGCTTCTTAAACACACTTGCAACTGGTTCCCCTTGTTAAAGCTTCTCTTGTTCTTCCCACCTCCAGGGTCACATGGTACTACACGTTCCTGAAACTTGGGGGGAATCCTTGCTTTAGATTGGATGAGTTCTCAGCTTTCCCCACTGCCGGCTTATGAATTGCCTTTCCTGGGTCTGCTAAGTCATTTATGCCTTTACCATATGGTATCTACCTTCCTTTAGAAAGCTCCCTTTACTTTCATTTCAGTAGGTTTTCAAGAGGGAGCCAACTATGTGACTGTATTTAATGTATCATTTTTATAGGGGATTCTACACCAAATTTTCATGTTTAAATGTTTATAAGTGAGCTGATTTCATTCCAAATATTACAAGTTCTTGTGATAATGTTAAGTAACAACAACAACAAAAATGTGATTTGGTTTTGAAAAGAGTTCTAGTGCAACCCCTAGTTTTACAGAAAGGAAAACTTTAGCGTTAAGAAGGGGGGGGGGGGAGTCATGTGACCAGTGACAAGTAGTCATCAGAGCAAGAATGAAAAACCAATTCTCCTGAGCAATGCCTGGCCAACTGTTTTCTCCACTCCAGCACACAAGCAGTCTTGCTCCTTATGTTCATGCCAAGGACAATCTCAGCTCCTCCACCTGTTTTGTCCTTAGATCTTTTTAGTACTAAGATAAAGATCTCAAGGTCATAACTACAGAGTTAAATCCAAAGACCTTTTTTTTTAACCAAAAAGAAATAATGCATTTTCTGACCATGGAAACAACTACAATCTATGGCTACTACTATTTTTCTCTGCTCTGTGTTTCTATGTAAGAGGTCTTTAAAACTTCTTTCTTATCTCAAAGGCACCACTAACATTTACCTAGAAAGAAAATATCCTAGTAACAGTACCATCTAAAGCAGAGTCACCTCTTTCTATAGCCCCTTGAGGCAATGTGATTTTCTCATGAGTTCTAGGTTTAGCACCGTCTTCTTTCCTCTTGTTTGAACGAGTCTCCATCCTTGAAAGACTTGATTCTAACTGTGCAACACCTCATTGTGTGAAGCAAGTGACAGAGGCACCCAGGAACTCAGAGAAGTGGAAGTTGGGGTTCAGTAAAGTCCAGCATGGGGGGGGGGCGGAGCAAGATGGCGGAGGAGTAGGAGACCTGGATTTCGTCTCCTCTCAGGAATTCAGCTGGATAGGGATCAAACCATTCTGAACACCTACAAACTCAACAGGAGATTGAAGAAAAGAAGAGCAACAACTCTCTCATCAGAAAAGCGACCACTTTCTGGAAGGTAGGACGTGCGGAGAAGTGAATCCGAGGTGATATTCGGGAGGATAGACGGCGGGGGAGGGGCCTCCGTCGGCCGCTTCTGGCAAGTGATAGAACGACAGAGCACAAAATCGGAACTTTTAAAAGTCTGCCCCGCTGAGGGACGTCACTCTGGTGGCTAAGCGGGGGGTGGAACCCTCCGGGACAGTGTGGTCTCAGGACCCTCGGGGTCACAGAAAGACCGGGGGTGCCTGAGTGTGGCAGAGCTCCCAGGTAACGGAGCAGTGAAGCCGGCTGCAGAGGAGGAGCCCAGGCGCAGACTCTCAGCTCGGGGTTCCCATAAACCGTGATCCGCGGCACAGTCGGGCCACTGCTCCTCCAGCAGGGACCCCACAAGCGGCAGATCCGGGGAGACTCACCTTCCTCCCCCGGGAGGAGCCGCGCGGGAGTGCACCGCAGGGATCTGCTGGGTTTGGAGACTCCACCCGGGGTCGGGTACCAGAGATAGAAATGCGCGGTCAGAGGCCGGGCGAGCACGGAGTGCAGCCGGAGACCGGGGAGACGGGACTGACTGACGGCTTTTCTCTGGGGGCTCACTGAGGAGCGGGGCCCCGAGTTCTCGGCTCCTCCGGGGCGGAGATTGGGAGGCCGCCATTTTCACTCTCCGCCTCCAAAGCTGTACGCAAAGCTCGCAGGGAACAAAAGCCCCGGAGGGCAAACCCGAGCAGATGACTTAGCCGGGAGGGGGCAAGGGCGGGGCAATTCCGCCTCCGGCAGAGACATTTGGAAACCACGGCAACAGGCCCCTCCCCAGAAGATCAGCGAGAACAGCCAGCCAAGACCAAGTTTACCGATCAATGAGAACGGCAGAACTCCAGCGCTAGGGGAATACTGCACATAGAATTCATGGCTTTTTTACCATGATTCTTTAGTCTTTTAAAATTAATTTTTTTTAACTGGCTTTTTGTCTTTTTATTTCTTTTTGAATTTTTCTTTTTCCCTTTTTCAACCAACATCTTATCAATCCCTTTTTTAAAAAAAAAATTTTTATTTTTCATTTTTAGAGTCATATTCTATCCCTTCATAGTAGTTACCCATATTTTTGGCTTATATATATAAGTTGTTCTCTCTTTAAAATTTTGAGATAGTTTCTTCTAACAGATTAAAATATACCCTAAATCTCTAGTATATGGTGTTTTCTATTCCCCTGCCTGATCACATCCTCGCCCTTTTTTTTTTCTTTTTCTTTTTTCTTTTTTTAAATCCTCTTCTTTCTTTTTTCAAACAACTTCTTATCAATTCCTTTTATAAAATGTTTTATAATTTCCATTTTTAAAGTCATATTCCATCCCTTCATCATATCAACCCTTATTTTTGTACATATATAAGTTTTTCTTTCTTCAAAATTTTGGGAGGCACTTTCTTCTAAAAGACCAAAATACACCCCAAATCTAGTGTGTGGCACTGATCTATATACCAGCCAGATCATATTTGATCACATTCTGTTTTTTTTGTTGTTGTTGTTGTTGTTGTTGTTTTGTTTTGTTTGTTTTTGTTTTTATCTTTTTCTTTTTTTTCTTTTTCTTTTTTCTCTCTTTCCCTTTCTTATCCCACTGCTTCAGGTCTTTTCTGATTTGTTTAGAGTATATTTTCTGGGGACGTGGTTACTCTGCTAGCATTTTGTTCTCTCATTAATCTATTCTCCTCTGCACAAAATGACAAGACGGAAAAAATCACCTCAACAAAAAGAACAAGAGGTAGTACCGACTGCCAGGGACCTACTCAATACGGACATTAGTACGATGTCAGAGCTAGAGTTCAGAATCATCACTTTAAAGATACTAGCTGGGCTTGAAAAAAATATGGAAGTTATTAGAGAAATCCTTTCTGGAGAAGTAAAAGAGCTAAAATCCAACCAAGTAGAAATCAAAAAGGCTATTAATGAGGTGCAATCAAAAATGGGGGCACTAAGTGCTAGAATAAATGAGGCAGAAGAGAGAATCAGTGATATAGAAGATGAAATGATGGAAAATAAAGAAGCTGAGAAAAAGAGAGATAAACAACTACTGGATCACGAGGGCAGAATTCGAGAGATAAGCGATACCATAAGAGGAAACAACATTAGAATAATTGGGATCCCAGAAGAAGAAGAAAGAGAGAGAGGGGCAGAAGGTATAATGGAGCAAATTATAGCAGAGAACTTCCCTAATTTGGGGAAAGAAACAGGCATGAAAATCCAGGAAGCACAGAGAACCCCTCTCAAAATCAATAAAAATAGGTCAACACCCCGACATCTAATAGTAAAACTTACGAGTCTCATAGACAAAGAGAAAATCCTGAAAGCAGCTCGGGATAAGAGATCTGTAACCTACAATGGTAGAAACATTAGATTGGCAACAGACCTATCCACAGAGACCTGGCAGGCCAGAAAGGACTGGCAGGATATATTCAGAGCACTAAATGAGAAAAATATGCAGCCAAGAATACTCTATCCAGCTAGGCTGTCATTGAAAATTGAAGGAGAGATAAAAAGTTTCCAGGAGAAACAAAAACTAAAGGAATTTGCAAACACAAAACCAGCCCTACAGGAAATCTTGAAAGGGGTCCTCTAAGCAAAGAGAGAGCCTAAAAGCAACATAGACCAGAAAGGAACACAGACAATATACGGTAACAGTCACCTTACAGGCAATACAATGGCACTAAATTCCTATCTTTCAATAGTTACCCTGAATATAAATGGGTTAAATGCCCCAATCAAAAGACACAGGCTAACAGACTGGATTAAAAAACAAGACCCATCGATATGCTATCTGCAAGAGACTCATTTTAGAACCAAAGACACCCCCAGATTGAAAGTGAGGGGGTGGAAAACCATTTACCATGCTAATGGACACCAAAAGAAAGCTGGGGTGGCAAACCTTATATCAGACAAATTAGATTTTAAACCAAAGACTGTAATAAGAGATGAGGAAGGACTCTATATCATACTTAAAGGATCTATCCAACAAGAAGATCTAACAATTGTAAATATCTATGCCCCTAACATGGGAGCAGCCAATTTTATAAGGCAATTAATAACAAAAGCAAAGAAACACATCGACAACAATACAATAATAGTGGGGGACTTTAACATCCCCCTCACTGAAATGGACAGATCGTCTAAGCAAAAGATCAACAAGGAAATAAAGACTTTAAATGACACACTGGACCAAATGGACTTCACAGACATATTCAGAACATTCCACCCCAAAGCAACGGAATACACATTCTTCTCTAGTGCCCATGGAACATTCTCCAGAATAGATCACATCCTAGATCATAAATCAGGTCTCAACCGGTACCAAAAGATTGGGATCATTTCCTGCCTATTTTCAGACCACAATGCTTTGAAACTAGAACTCATTCACAAGAGGAAAGTCGGAAAGAACTCAAATACATGGAGGATAAAGAGCATCCTACTGAAGAATGAATGGGTCAACCAGGAAATTAAAGAAGAATTAAAAAAATACATGGAAACCAATGAAAATGAAAACACAACTGTTCAAAATCTTTGGGATGCAGCAAAGGCAGTCCTAAGAGGAAAGTATATAGCAATACAAGCCTTTCTCAAGAAACAAGAAAGGTCTCAAGTACACAACCTAACTCTACACCTAAAGGAGCTGGAGAAAGAACAGCAAATAAAGCCTAAACCCAGCAGGAGAAGAGAAATCATAAAGATCAGAGCAGAAATCAATGAAATAGAAACTAAAAGAACAGTAGAACAGATCAACGAAACTAGGAGCTGGTTCTTTGAAAGAATTAACAAGATTGATAAACCCCTGGCCAGACTTATCAAAAAGAGAAGAGAAATGACCCAAATCAACAAAATCATGAATGAAAGAGGAGAGATCACAACCAACACCAAAGAAATACAAACAATTATAAGAACATATTATGAGCAACTCTATGCCAGCAAATTAGATAACCTGGAAGAGATGGATGCATTCCTAGAGATGTATCAAACACCAAAACTGAACCAGGATGAAATAGAAAACCTGAACAGACCTATAACCACTAAGGAAATTGAAGCAGTCATCAAAAATCTCCCAAAAAACAAAAACCCAGGGCCAGATGGCTTCCCAGGGGAATTCTACCAAACATTTCAAGAAGAATTAATACCTATTCTTCTGAAAGTGTTCCAAAAAATAGAAACGGAAGGAAAACTTCCAAACTCATTTTATGAGGCCAGCATTACCTTGATCCCAAAACCAGACAAAGACCCCATCAAAAAGGAGAATTACAGACCAATATCCCTGATGAACATGGATGCAAAAATTCTCACCAAAATACTAGCCAATAGGATCCAACAGTACATTAAAAGGATTATTCACCATGACCAAGTGGGATTTATCCCTGGGCTGCAAGGTTAGTTCAACATCCACAAATCAATCAATGTGATACAATACATTAACAAAAGAAAGAACAAGAATCATATGATACTCTCAATAGATGCAGAAAAAGCTTTTGACAAAGTACAGCATCCTTTCTTGATCAAAACTCTTCAGAGTATAGGGATAGAGGGTACATACCTCAATATCCTAAAAGCCATCTATGAAAAACCTACAGCGAATATTATTCTCAATGGGGAAAAACTGAGAGCTTTCCCCCTAAGGTCAGGAACGCGGCAGGGATGTCCACTATCACCACTGCTATTCAACATAGTACTAGAAGTCCTAGCCACAGCAATCAGACAACAAAAAGAAATCAAAGGCATCCAAATTGGCAAAGAAGAAGTCAAACTCTCACTCTTTGCAGATGATATGATACTTTATGTGGAAAACCCAAAAGACTCCACCCCAAAACTGCTAGAACTCATACAGGAATTCAGTAAAGTGGCAGGATATAAAATCAATGCACAGAAGTCAGTGGCATTCCTGTACACCAACAACAACACAGAAGAAAGAGAAATTAAGGAGTTGATCCCATTTACAATTGCACCCAAAACCATAAGATACCTAGGAATAAATCTAACCAAAGAGACAAAGGATCTGTACTCAGAAAACTATAAAATACTCATGAAAGAAATTGAGGAAGACACAAAGAAATGGAAAAACGTTCCATGCTCATGGATTGGAAGAACAAATATTGTGAAGATGTCAATGCTACCTAGAGCAATCTACACATTCAATGCAATCCCTATCAAAATACCATCCACTTTTTTCAAAGAAATGGAACAAATAATCCTAAAATTTGTATGGAACCAGAAAAGACCCCGCATAGCCAGAGGAATGTTGAAAAAGAAAAGCAAAGCCAGCGGCATCACAATTCCGGACTTCAAGCTCTATTACAAAGCTGTCATCATCAAGACAGCATGGTACTGGCACAAAAACAGACACATAGATCAATGGAACAGAATAGAGAGCCCAGAAATGGACCCTCAACTCTATGGTCAACTGATGTTCAACAAAGCAGGAAAGAATATCCAATGGAACAAAGACAGTCTCTTCAACAAATGGTGTTGGGAAAATTGGATAACCACATGCAGAAGAATGAAACTGGACCATTTCCTTATACCACACACAAAAATAGACTCCAAATGGTTGAAAGACCTCAATGTGAGACAGGAGTCCATCAAAATCCTAAAGGAGAACACAGGCAGCAACCTCTTTGACCTCAGCCGCAGCAACTTCTTCCTAGAAACATCACCAAAGGCAAGGGAAGCAAGGGCAAAAATGAACTATTGGGACTTCATCAAGATCAAAAGCTTTTGCAAAGCAAAGGAAACAGTCAACAAAACCAAAAGACAACCGACAGAATGGGAGAAGATATTTGCAAATGACATATCAGATAAAGGGCTAGTATCCAAAATCTATAAAGAACTCATCAAACTCAACACCCAAAGAACAAAGAATCCAATCAAGAAATGGGCAGAAGACATGAACAGACATTTTTCCAAAGAAGACATCCAAATGGCCAACAGACACATGAAAAAGTGCTCAATATCACTCAGCATCAGGGAAATCCAAATCAAAACCTCAATGAGATACCACCTCACACCAGTCAGAATGGCTAAAATTAACAAGTCAGGAAATGACAGATGTTGGCGGGGATGCGGAGAAAGGGGAACCCTCCTACACTGTTGGTGGGAATGCAAGCTGGTGCAGCCACTCTGGAAAACTGTGTGGAGGTTCCTCAAAAAGTTGAAAATAGAACTACTATATAATCCAGCAATTGCACTACTGGGTATTTACCCCAAAGATACAAAAGTAGGGATCCGAAGGGGTACGTGCACCCCGATGTTTATAGCAGCAATGTCCACAATAGCCAAACTGTGGAAAGAGCCAAGATGTCCATCGACAGATGAATGGCTAAAGAAGATGTGGTATATATATACAATGGAATATTATGCAGCCATCAAAAGGAATGAGATCTTGCCATTTGCAACGACGTGGATGGAACTGGAGGGTATTATGTTGAGTGAAATAAGTCAAACAGAGAAAGACATGTATCATATGATCTCACTGATATGAAGAAGTCTTAATTGCAGGAAACAAACTGAGTGTTGTTGGAGTGGGGGGTGGGGTGGGAGGGATGGGGTGACTGGATGATAGACACTGGGGAGGGTATGTGCTCGGGCAAGCGCTGTGAATTGTGCAAGACTGTTGAATCTCAGATCTGTACCTCTGAAACAAATAATGCGACATATGTTAAGAAAAAAAAAAAGAAGAAGAAGAAGGTAGTGGGAGGGGAAGAATGAAGCGGGGGAAATCAGAGGGGTAGACGAACCATGAGAGACGATGGACTCTGAAAAACAAACAGGGTTCTAGAGGGGAGGGGGGTGGGAGGATGGGTTAGCCTGGTGGTGGGTATTGAGGAGGGCACATTCTGCATGGAGCACTGGGTGTTATGCACAAACAATGAATCATGGAACACTTCATCTAAAACTAATGATGTAATGTATGGGGATTAACATAAGAAAAAAAAAATTAAAAAAAAAAAAAAAGTCCAGCATGGGGCTTTGTCACTCCCCACCATCTCTGCCTCTTCTACCCACTGGGTGTCCCCCATTTCCCAGGTAGGACTTAAGCAATGCCTTCATGTGGTCATAAGTGTCTCTGCACCATAAATCAGCCTTCTCAAGAAGAGGAGAGCTTGAGTTGGTGGCAGAAAGAATAAAAAGGAAAAGATGTGGGTTCTCATCTGACACTGATATTACCAATCTTGAGGCCATATCATATGCCAGAAACTGTGCATATAGATGTGACATCTATAATTTTACTTTTTTTTTAACATCAATGAGGTCCCAGATGAAATATGAGGATCAGAGAGGTTTAGTAACTTGCCCAGGCATTATCCATTCCTAAGTGCCTATGCCTGAACCCAAGCTCAGTTTTGTCTAATTTGGGGCTCTTTCTGAAGCATGGTGGTGTTGCTAAGAGGTGATGGTGCTTTAGAGTCCAGGCTTATAACTGCCCCTGACTCCATCTTTTAGGATCACAGAAATGAATAGATGCAGCAGCACTTTGTAGATGATAAAACATTCTGCAAATTTGTCTAAAGTAAACAATAAGGCAAACATTTGTGTGCACAGCTGCTTATGGCATATTGTATTGTTTTTAATATCCAAATGCAGCAAGCAAGATAAATGTCCTCAAATCTGGGATACTTATATATATAAATGACAGCTTATCCATACAGTGGAGTAGGAGAGGGTAGATATGCCTTGATCCGGAAAGATACCTTTAATACACTCAGTAAAAAGAGACTACGGAGCACCATGCATAAGCCCATTTATGTTTTTGAAAAAATCCTTTTCTATGTCCCAAAAGTCTGTAAAAATGTATGACAAACCATTAATAATGGTACTCCCAAGCAGAGGTAAGAAGGAGAAATGTGAGGTTAAAGGGATAATTTTACTTACTGTGGTTTGTTAGAAATTTTTATAATAATTGTGTATGATAATAAAGAAAGTAGAACTATTTCCGAATTAGGAAAGAATTAAAGTCAGTCTATACACCCAAGGAATCGTACTCATAGGGACTGAGTGGATGCACAGCAGGGACCACAGTGTGTTGCAGGCAGCCCTCTGTTGAGGCCGGAGGGCCCTTCCCCTCCCTGAAAGCTCCCACCCCATGCTGGGGCTGCCATGAAATCCTGATGTTCATAAGCTGGAGTGATGTTGTCAGTGTTACTAAGCTGACAAAAGAGCTCTACAAAGTAACATGGGTTAACACTTTTTAAAAGGCTCAACTATGAAATGTTTTATTCCATTTATCAAATGCTTGTAACTTCCATTTCCTAGAAGGTAGGAGAAAAAATCTACTTAAAGCAACCAGGGGGGAAAAAAAGACGACACTAAAAATCATCACCTCCAACAACAACAAAAAATCTCATTGTGCTTAGAGAGAAATGCTGCTTTTATTCAGATCCTGTAAGTTGCTTTGTGGGGACTTTTATTAAAATGCACTGGAACCTTCAACCTGCAGCCTAGAGAGAAAAAAATTAAGCCTTCCAAGGTCTGTAAGTCTAACATCTCAGCACTGATGAATGGAGACTGGTTGGAGGCTCTTATGAAGATGTACCTCGGAGATGCTCTACTTTTGTGTTTAGTTATTCAAAAAGGAGGAGTCTATGAGATTGTATAAGGAGAAGTGCATAAAGAACACAACTAATTGTTGAACACAAAGAATTGTTGAATTCTCACTATATATGCCAGGCAATGAACTGTGTGCTTTGTATTTATAACTTCAGTGTGTCTTGGGAAAACACTGGAGACAAGTATTACCCCATCTTAAGATATAAAATAAGATTCATTCTAATTATCATTACCATTCAATATTTATTGATCACTTCATATATGCTGTTTACTATAATAATAGTATTTTATATGCACCATCTCATTTAGTTCACAGAATAATCTTGTCAATCTGCTACACTAGTTATCCCTATGTTACAAATGAGGTAATTCAGAGGTTTATGTAACTTGTCCTAAGTCACAGAATTGTAAGTGATGGGGATGGATTAGAATGCATGGCTTCTTGTCTCCAGGCTTACCTGTTGTGTATACAGGTATTTTAGCAATTTTGTATTGTTTATAATATCTAAATGTAACAAACAAGATATATGTCCAAATGGTCCCAGCAATGGGCTCCTTTAAGATTTCCATTGTAGAAATGGAGGTCTGTGAACTTTTTGTAATATTTCAAAAAAATTAATTTAAAAATTAACATTTTTGTAATATTTCAAAAAAATCAATATACTTACACATCTCCAGTATTACCACATGGGCTTATTAATTACAATGTCAAGATTTTTTGTTTGCATAAGAACAAAATGAACTCCAGATAAGCACCCTATTTAACTCTACTGGTCAGAAAATTCAGAATGGTGCTTATATATTATTACTTTTTTTAAAATGAGTAAACATGGGGTGCCTGGGTGGGTCAGTTGGTTGAGCGACTGCCTTCGGCTCAGGTCATGATCCTGGAGTCCTGGGATTGAGTCCCGCTTTGGGCTCCCTGCTCAGCAGGGAGTCTGCTTCTCCCTCTGACCCTCCCCCCTCTCATGTGCTCTCTCTTTCTCTCTCTTTCTCGCTCTCTCAAATAAATAAACAAAATCTTTATAAAAATAAAAAATAAAATAAAATAAAATGAGTAAACACATCATTTAATGTTTAATACATGCTTCTTGTTTGGGAGACCATGTATTTTAAACCATGCATCCAATAAGAAATGGTGGGTGAAAATTCCCTGGTGGTGAAAACTTTTGCTACTATTTAATCCGAAAGTCATTCAAAATGTGCCTTCCATCTCTCCATGCGAGGGCTGCCCAATGAGCTTCCTCCCTCCCTCCATTACTACCCTCCTCTCTGTCCCCTCGTTGGCAGCCTACCATATCTCTTCTGTTTCCTTTGTTCCCTTTCGCTTTATGTCTTTGCTTTATGACCACACTTCATCCCTAATGCCAGGACAGCTTCAGCCACAGGCAGAGAAGTTTCCTGTAGAGATCAGCATGATTCTCGCCCACACCAAATGATTTCTCAAATACATCTCCAACAGTTTATTGATATTTGAAATTCCATGGATAGAATGTCACTCTTTGACTTAAATCTAATTCTCTCCTGTTCAAATATAGCCCTGATTGAAAGCATTAAAACATTAGTGTAAACCTGTCTGAGTTAAGGGTCATAACATATCCACTTCTATCTGACCCCGTTTCACTGTTGAATAATAGATTGTGCATCATCCCCGAATTCCTTGAGGAAAGGGATTAAATCTATGTTATTACTTAGATTCAATGTCTAGAGCAAATACCTGACATACAATAAATAATCACCACATCAATTTCATTTAATTAATTAATTAGAAAAACCAATATGAAGTGTCAGGTAACTTGTAGAGAGGTAAGGAGAGATTCTTAGATAAGGGGATAGAATCAGAATGGAGAATCTGGAAGTTTCTGGGCATGGACTTCCTCAACTGTACTGGCAACACAGCTTGACCCCACACAAATGACTAAGGAGAAAAGAGGAATCAAAAAATATACACAATCTTCTACCCTCCTTCCTACAGTGAAAATACCCTTAATCACTCAGCCATCCTCCAGAGAAAGAACGTAGACATCAGAAAGCTCATTCAGTAATGATTGATCTAGTTTCCTCAGTAGGATCTCCCTATATCTAAATTCTATTGTCCTCTTTTTTTAATATAAAATGGAATCTCTCCCCATGAACCCCTCACAATTCAGGTAGGCACAAAACAAAGTTCAGAGACAGATCTCATGAAATACCCCACTATCCTATGCCTCAGCCAGAGCTCAGAGCCCACTCTCACTGACAAGTATGCTTAGGAATTGATCACACCAGAAACTTTAGAAAAATTACCATCAACATGAGGCTTTAAAATCTTACCCTCCAACCTCTTTTTCTTTGCTGGGAAATTATGGAGAAAGTAGGCCAATCTAAAATATAAGAGAGCTGACCAGAAAAGAGCAATAAATCTGAGGAATGAATGTGAATCCTCTGATCTACGTGTGCAGTTACACAGACATTAATGCTGTTTTTTCAGCTCAGATTAGATATAATTAAAACCCTCCCCAGAATCTCATCTCAGAACAAGCAATAGAGAATGTGCATCTCTCCACGGTGCTGATAAAATCACTGCCTTCTAGAACTAGGGCAGTTCTCCCCCTCTTGAGAAGTATGAAGTCTCAATCTCTCCCTCTCTCTCTCTCACACATACACATTCTCCCTCTATATATCTCTCTCTGTGTCTCTCTAGCTCCCCTGACTTACTGCAGTGTGTGCCTCTGCTTTAAATATTCATAAAGCATGTGTAACTTATTTCACTATATTTACTATCATCCCCACCCAACTCATTTTGGAAAGTTAGGCTATCTCTCTGTGACCAACCTATATACTCACAATAAATTTGGAAGAGGAAGAACTAGTTTATTTTCTGATTTATTATAAATTTTCCAATTTGATCTATGGTTTCTTGTGGTTTTTCTAGGTGAAAAGAAGATGGCCACTTCATTTCCCAGTCTCCATAATATACTCAGGGCCACCACTTATAATCCATAGCTCTGATCTTTCCTTGACCAGCTGCAAACAGGAAAGCCTTTTTTCTGAATATTCAGCCCCTTTATATTCTTAGCCAGTGACAGCCCAGCCTAAGTGGTTAGTATAACCAACTCATCTTGAACCAGATCCATTTGTTTATTCCTAGAAGTACATTAAGAGTTTCTTTCCAATAAGCATGTAGTATCTAGAGTAGTATTCTGCTCACAGTGTTCTTAGGTCTGGAATGAATTTAGAACCTTGGGAAGCTGCCTAAACATTGAGTTGCTGCTCCACCCTAAACTTCCATCCTACAAAAATGAGATAGCCAGGGTGGCATTCATTATCATTCAAACCTCCAGAAATATTCCTTGAGCATCTACTTTAGTAGTTCGTAACCATTGCTGCATTTCTAGAATAACCTGGGGATTTTCTAAATATATAAATATTTTCATGCCTAGGTTCTACCCCAGACTAACTCTAAATCTCCAGGGCTAAGGTCAGGCATTGCTGTTTTTTAAAAGCTCTCCATGTAATTCTGATATACAGCCAGAACTGAGTACCACTGACTCACTAGATGCCATGCTCTGTCCTGCTTTTAAGAAGTAATAGTCAATTGGCAGGGAAGAAACACTCAGTGAAGAATGGACCATAACAGAAAGTGCTAACACAAAGTGCTGACTAAACTCAGAAAAAAGACAAATAACCCAATCTAGGGGAATCTGGGAAGATGTCCTGAGGGAGGTGCTGTCAGAACTAGCAGGAAAAATATACACCTGATATACTCTTTGCTATAATAAGTATGGCTTTATAACAAGAGTGATTTCTCTAATAAGAGTATAGCCTATTGGGGCACCTGAGTGCCTCAGTCGTTAAGCATCTGCCTTCAGCTCAGGTCATTATTCCAGGGTCCTGGGATCGAGCCCTGCATTGGGCTCCCTGCTCAGCGGGAAGCCTGCTTCTCCCTCTCCCACTCCCCCTGCTTGTGTTCCTGCTCTCGCTATCTCTCTCTCTCTGTCAAATAAATAAATAAAATATTTTTTTAAAAGCATAGCCTATTAACACATAATGAACCCTTAATATTCTTCCAACCCCTTTCCCCTTGGCCTGTGTCAAGTCTCACCCTCTCACATTGAGTCTTGGATTCCTACCTGCTCCCTAGAATTCTGATTATGATAGTCCCATTACTATAATGTCTTCATGAAACAGAGTTCACCACATCTTAGCCTTGGACTGTGGGCCATTCCTTGAGGAAGTTCAGTCCTTTGAGTCTGGTGAGGTTTTTTTTCTTCCAGGCACTAACCCAGGCATTCTAATCATCTGTAGCCAGTTCACCCCTCCCATAGAGAGTAACCAGATGGGTTTTTGCCTGTGTTTAAGATGCTCTTCTCTCCCTGGTCACCTATCAATCTCCTACTCCACGGTCAAAAAAAAAAAAAACTAGCTCAATCATCACCTTTGGGAAGCCTTTCCCATTCAACCTCTTTAAACCCCCACCTAGGATTAAGTAGGATTGGTTGATGTACTTTTTGAGTTCCGACAAAACCTATTCAATATTTCCTGGAACTAAGGTGCCACATCTTTCTTTTTTTTTTTTTTAAAGATTTTATTTATTTATTTGATAGAGCGAGTACATGAGAGGGGGGAGGGTCAGAGGGAGAAGCAGACTCCCCGCCGAGCAGGGAGCCCGATGCGGGACTCGATCCAGGGACTCCAGGATCATGACCTGAGCCGAAGGCAGTCGCTTAACCAACTGAGCCACCCAGGCGCCCCAAAGGTGCCACATCTTTCAATTTTGAGTTTCCAAAGTGTAGCGTTCACTTGACACAGTGGAAGCACAAAGCACATGTATAAATATGTGAAATGAAAGTGTCAATGGATGGATGGATGGTTGAATAGATGGATGGAAGGATAAAAAAATGGGTGAATTATACTGCCTAGATTTATTTTATATCTTATCAATTCAGATAATAATGCAAAATAATAGATGTTCTAAGTTATCTATTCTCAAAAAGCAAAGATACTAGTGATTTTCTTTCTTTTTCTTACATGTACTCTCTCTTTTCTTCTTTCACTTTTTACCCTATAACCAAGAGGATGTGGTGTTGTAACTTGTCTTCCAGAGTAAGTTTCAAGTAGATAAATAATTAGTACTCTGGGGGTATTTTGGAAAATGGTAACTATTCCTCTCCAACCTTCCCTGAATTTTGTCATTCCTTACCCCAAGATATGAAAGCATTCCCTCTGCTCCCTAAAGACAGGCTCTTTTCACAGAAAAAAAAAAAAACAAAAAAAACTCCACTTTTCACAGAGGTTGCTTTCAGAGCCTGCTTATCAGATTTCTAGTGCCTCTCCATGAGTTTCTTTGAGGCATATCTGCCCTTTATTACCTACCCACAGCCACAGTGACACTTGCCAAGCCAGAGGAAAACATAAACAATACCAGCCTTGCCTTCATTTTTACATTTCCAATCCCTCACAAAAATATATAGGATAAATTATAATGTCTAACAAAATCAACTACCTCTTTTATTCCCTCACATTATACCTTTAATTTTAAAAATTCACTATTTCACAAACATTATCAGAAACAAAAATGACATAATATACTTGTAAGTCCAGCCCTGCAACATATCTAACTTATTATTCTATGATGCGTTCAAGTCCTTGTGCATGCAAAATCTGTATGCAGCATGCAGACAATTTGTGGTCTGCTTTTTCCAGTTAACATGACATAAACATTTTTATTATCATACTTTTTGGCCAAAGGGAAGGCTCTGTTTTTACTTACCCTTTAAGGTGATATAGGGAAAAGGTCTAGATTTAGACAGATTGAATTCTGGCTCTGCCATTAACTTGTTAGGTAGCCTAAATCTATTTATTTCAACTTCTGTAAGTCTCAGTTTGCTCATTAGTAACATAGACATGATAACAGCTTACTCACAGAATTATGTTAAAAATTAACTTCTGTATTTAAGGTGCCTGACAGTGTTTGGCTTAAAACAGGCATTCATGGGGGCACCTGGGTGGCTCAGTCGCTAAGCGTCTGCCTTCAGCTCAGGTCATGATCCCAGGGTCCTGGGATCGAGCCCCGCATCGGGCTCCCTGCTCAGTGGGAAGCCTGCTTCTCCCTCTCCCACTCCCCCTGCTTGTGTTCCCTCTCTCGCTGTGTCTCTCTCTGTCAAATAAATAAGTAAAATCTTAAAAAAAAAAACAGGCATTCATGAATGTGTGACTCACAGGTAACAGTAACATCTTTAAAACATGGATCTGTCATGAATTAGAATATAAAGTACACATGAATAATTAAGATAAAATACAAGATTGAATTCAAGTACATTCTACCTTTGGGTTCCACCCCCAGAACAATGAGAGTTTATATTCACTCACCTGAAGTTAGAGATACTTAGGTGGAAAAGCTTGAAAATCACTGAAATCTATCACCACTCTCTCACAGATATATTTGAGTGACCTGCCTCAGATCACAGAATGTCAGAACTAGGGCTGGAAATAGAACGCCTATGTTCTCAAAAGCTGTTGAAAGGCTTTGATACCAAATATCACCTTTCCCATCACCACTGCCTCAACCAATACAGCACAAAAAGCAGACATCATTAATTAATCAAAACTTTTTCAGAGGGATTACACTGTAGCAAAATGAAAAAAAAAAAAAAAGAAACACATACTAGGTAACAGCATGGTAGTCACGACTAACAAAATATTAGGGAGAGGTAAACTAATGCTGAGAGAGGTTATGTAACTTCCCCAAGAGCACACAGCTAGCTAGTGGTGAATTTGGGAGTCTGAATCCACATCTGTATGTCCCCAACATCTTTCAACTAGAGTTTAACTCAATGAAAATCAACAGATCTTTTTGACTGCCCGATCTGTGCCAGGTGTTGTGTTAGGATACGGCAGCGAACAAGCAGAAGCAGTCCTTGCACCCATGAGCCTTATTGTCTAGATGAGAAAACAGACCACTTAAAGGGAAGCAAAATGCAGTGAATGTCAGGTAAGGTAAAGTACTTACAGTGTTTGTAAAATATGCACACAATAAGAACATGTAAATGTGAGCCTCTACTCTGCTCAGAATTCAATTATACCATAGGTTAAACGTGTTTACACATACTGGCTTGGGAATCTGACCACCATTATTCTTCTGCATTATTTCTGTGGGAAAATGTGTGCTGAATTCTAAACTAATTCAGGAGCACAACAAAGCTCAAAGTTGGGGGCACAACCATACTCAAAGGCTGGTACCTGCTTTTTATATGATGCTTTAATGCAACAACAGCAGGTTTACCTTTCTCATTAGCTTCTGCTGAGTATAAAAAGTAAAATTAGCATCAGCATATATTTCTAGAATGTAGAGCAATTGAGATGGGAGGATCAATCAAACCACAAAGATTAATTATTGAGCATCTGCTTGGAATTCAGCACTGTGCCCAAAAAGTATAGAAATATAGAAGAAATATAAGACTGGATCAACCCTATCCTTGGAGAGTCTGTAAACCAGTTATCAGATATCCATATAGGAGTAATTCCAGTAAATGGTAGGCTATTTAAAAATTTTAAGAGACTGGGGTGGACATATGACTGTGGAATGGCTAGGTGGATCAGAGATCAGTGAAGCTGACCCCAGCTTCAAAAGACAGCTATAATTTGGATATTTGGGGAGAATTCATCATGGCAGTGGGAGGAGTGTTCATCGTGGAGAAAGGCATAAAACAAGGTGGGCTGTGAAATAATTAATAGACCATTGAGGCCAATGTTGGGGAGAATTGGAGAATAAGGTCTTAGAGGTAGTTCTGAATGAAAGCACATTTAATCACTTTGTCTTAATCACTTTGACATCCCCAGTGCCTAGAATGGTGCCTGACAAAGTGGGTGCTCAGTTAATGTTTAGTGAGCTGTGAAATAGAAAGACAATGCATTTGTTAAAGAGAGAAATAACAAAAAAAAGTACGAGTCCTCTTTCAACATAAACCAGACAAGCATAACATGATAAGAACAAATGTAAAATTGCACATAATTAAGTGCTAAATTCTACAGTAAAGCCAAAAGTTGTCAAAATGCAGCAGAGAAAGTGACTAAGACAGGGCAAAAAGAATCTGTGATGACTTCTTAATGGAAGAGGAAATTGGGTTGGGTCTATTAGGAAAGGCAAGGTTTGGCTCTCAGAAGTCCACAATTCAGATGCTCGTAGGGTGAGGCAGATAACATAAACATGAGAAGCCAGTCATCTAGAAGCACAACAGGAAGTGGTGGGTCTGTGGCTTTTATTAAATAATTTGGCAAGCCAAATAAAATATATCTGTGGACTAGATTCAGGCTGAGAACCACCAACTGGACAACTAGACAAGCAAAAGGAAGAAAAAGAGTTTATTTCAGATAGAGGAAACAGGTAAAGGACAAAGAAGAAAGAACATGAAGGCCTGGAGGAAGACCCAGAGCCCAGTCTTACCAGAATGCATAATGCTGGCTGAAAATAGTAGGAAATGTGATTGGAGAGAAAAGCTAAGTTGGGTTTGGATTCCAGGTAGAAGAAAAGGTAATAGATGGAGAGCCAAAGATAACTTTAGCATGTTGCGTTGCTTGGAGAAACTGTGCTGAAATTAAACATTTTATTTTCTAATCTGGGCTGCTAAATCAACTGCGTTTATCTCTAAGATGAATGTTGCCTGAAATCTCTCTGAGAAAATGTCCATCCTAGAACTCCTCGATTGTTTTCTGAAAACTTTCCTTGTTCAGTCACTAGCTGCTGCCCCCAGATTGTATATGACAGTTGGGGCGCTATACACAGAGCTGTGGATCAAAAGCATCTTCAAACACAGAACACTTTCTTCCTTGCTTAACACATTTTCACGTAAGGATTTACATTTACACCTGAATAAATCAAAGTTATGGTTCCCTCAGTAACTGTAACCTGGACCAAACATAGCTATATTTTTCTGCTGCCAAGCGGGCTTTTAACTCATGCCTCCCAACTGTGAAGGGGAGATTTAATTCAGACATTATGCAAGAAATGCTTTCTGGAAAGCAAGTGGCTGGCCCAGTGAAGGTTCAGTGTAAATGGCTGTTCCTTTCAACTTGTGCTTTTATGCAAAGTTTCCCTGCAGACAGAAATCTTCCAGAGCCCCTCCACAGTCTTTCATGATGAGCGAAAAGATAACTTCTCCACTCCTGCAAGCTGTCACACTTGCTCATTCATGGGTCAGAGCCCAGCTTTGTTATTGCAGGCATTTGGTATCAATGAAAGGCATTACAAGGAGCCAAGACTAGATGAGAGAGTAAGGCGATTGGGGCACTTGCCCAAGGGGCAAAATTTAAGGGGCATCAAAAAACTCAAAAATAGAGACAAATCAAATTTAATGCCATATTTTTTAAAAAAAGAAAAGTTAACTCAAAAAAATCCATGGTGAACAAAATATCAAAATGTTGAATTTTTTAAAAATATTGCATTGATATATTATTTTTCTTGATTACTGAATTTTTGGTGCCCTCTTACATTTTGCTGCCATCCAGACAGTGCCTCATTTGTTTCTCCCTTGTCCTGGCCCTGAGAGGCAGTCCATATAGGTGAGGGACAGGACAGACAGAGCAAATGAGGAGAAGCCATCATGGATTTGGCTGTAGGCAAACTCCTTTAAACTTTGGTCACGGCAGATAAAGGAATATTGAAGAACATCTCAAGAAATATTTCTAGTTGGTATTGATGGAACAGAATGTGTTGGATTATTAATTTTATTGGAGAGAGTTCTAGTCAACCATCAACAAAAGCTGTCTTCTAATTTTCCAGGTGGATTCTCTGAGAATAAATGACACAGGGACCATCTGTTAAGTTATGCCAAACCACTCACTTTCCACACCTGCCAACTAAAGATCAAGTGACATTCAAGCCCCACATGTTGGCCTAGGAATTACTGCATGGACAGGGCTGTCAAATAGCCCAAGTGAGATGCTATAGCCTCCAAGGTCCTTGAGACCACGGCAGGCTTTTATGCTCTTCCACATTCCCAGTCCCCAGGCTAGTCCTGGGTTCCTGCATGCTAACATGGGTTTAGTCAACTGCTCATTCGGTGGGAGGTTACATTTGCCTCCTGACAGGCTTAAGCAGTTAATAGGGTGGAATCCTCTGGTAAGGCCAGTCATTTGCCTGCAGATTTTATTATTGTCTCCGATAAAGCAGAGAAAACCCTTTTTCTATCAGCATCCCTTCACATTGGAATAGGTATGCTTTGGGGAACTGCTCATCCTCAAAATGCATTCTTTGTAAGTGAGCAATCACTCCTTAAATACTTCAAAGATAAGCTTTTATTTTTTTTTTATTTGGCAATAGTGTTAGCTTTATGGACAAGTTGCAAAAATAATACAGAAATTTCCTATATATCCTTCATCCATCTTCCCTTAATGTTAAAATCTTAATGTCAACGTGACCAGAGCACAATTACTGAACCAGAAAATTCACCTCGGTACAGTCCTATTAACTAAACTACAGACATTATTCTAATTTTACCAGTATTCCTGCTAATGTCCATTTTTCAGTTCATGGGCCAATTCAGGATCCCACATTGAATTTAGTTGTCATGTTTCTTAAGTCCCCTCCAATCTGTGGAAGTGCTTTGTCTTTGGAGGCCCAACCTTCTGAAGAGTACTAGTCTGCTATCACTTAGAACATCCCTCAGTTGGGGCTTGTTGCAGCGTTCTCATCATTAGATTGAGGCTGTGCATTTTTGGCAAGACTCCCCACATAAGTGGTGGTGTCCTTTTCAGTGCATCTTATCAGGAGGCAGATGATGCTGGTATGTATCTTTTCTGGTGATGCTCCTTTCATCACTTGGTGAAGGGGGTGGTGCTCATGTTCCTCTACTGTAAAGTTACTATCTTTCCTTGTGCCATTAAAAAGTGGATACTTCGGGAAATACTTTGAGATCATGCAAATACCCTGTTTTGCAACACTTTTGCCCATCACTTTTAGTCCCTGTTGACGGTTCTTCCTTGTGACAATGATGACTGTGGTGTTTGCCTAATCAAAAGTGAACATTAATCATCTCTAAACCCTATTTAAGGCCCAAAGACCAAAACCTACTGAGGTGAAAGATAACAGTCTCCTGTCAAATGTGCCTTTCCCATGGCTGTGAGGTGAGACACTCAGTTGAGGTACAGCAAGCCTATGGCACCTGACTCCTCATCCCCACCCCTCACCGATGCAGGAACCAGGGCTTTCTCACTGACCTATGTAAACACTCAGTACTACCTGGGAAGAAATCATTACCAGTTGATAAGAACTGCCATGGGAAATGGAACATATTTCTATATCTCTGCTCTAGGTTGAGTGTTTAGTTTGTCTTAAAATCACTGCATCCCTGGAGCATCCTCTCTTTGACCATGAGAACTTGTAGACAGCAGTTCCAGGGCTGCTGGGGAGAAGAGAAGTGCACCACCAGCTCCCCTGTGCTTTGGGGTTTTTATTGTTCTTGGCAATTCTGTTGAGTCCCAGGCAGTGGGGTGCTGATGTGCGTTTATCAACTGGCTCTCCAGGAAGACAAGAACAGAGGCCTGGGTATACAGCGTTTGGCAGTTCTGTAGTATGAGGACCCCCTTCATGCTTGACATCACTGAACGCAGAGTCGGGAAGAGATGGACAGCAGCAGAAGAGGGTTCAATAGTACTTCTGTCATAGACACAACAGATGTAAATAACCTCAAGCACACAGATAAGAATAAAGTTTAGTAAGATAATTAGGAACTGACGTGTTTTGAGTATCTGTTTATTATGTTTGATTTTAATATAGCTTGTTTAATTATAGATATTTATATAAATTTTTAATAATGGCAGTTATTTAACAAATAACTCACAAGATTCCTAAAAATTTAACCCTCGGTTCTCATGAGCTGCTGTGAGCCAGCTCCAGCACACCACCCCATACAGTAGTTATCACGAGCAAAATTCTGGAACTCGCCAAAGGAGCCCCTGAAAAGGCAGGATGACACTTTTTGCCAGACCCTTCAGGAACCCGTATGAGGTCCAGATGCCCTGCAGGGAGCGGCTCTGCTCCAGCAGCAGCATCTGCGGCTTCTTGGCAAGCCTCCTGCGGAGCCTGTGAGGGCTCCAAAGCATCTGGCTGCCACCAGGCCTGCCTCAAGGGTTATTTTCAGTGCTAATGGGGTACAGGGTTCTCCCCACGCTCAGTACCTATTTGCCATTCTCCCAGGGGGCCACTTAGCCCTTTACTGTTCTTAAAAGAATTATAGGCCTGGAACAATTGGAAGGAGCATAGGAGGCAAGGGGAACAGAGAGGCAAGAAAAAAGTCACATGTACTGAGTATGGATTATATGCCAGGTACAGTGCTGCGCGTTTGCACCGATGTTCCTGTTTACTGTAATCCCAATACACCCAGAGAAAGAGCATCCCCATTTTACGGAAAGAGTGTCTGAATTCCCAAGGTTCCCACACTAATAAAAAGCAGAGCAGGATGTATCCGCAGCTCTGCTCATCGTTGTGGCCCCAGCATAGAGAGTATTGCACGTGATCGCAGCTCTAGAAGTATTTGTGGGTTGGACACATGAATGTAGCCTGACTCCAAAACCTGTCTCTTACCTCTACCAAGGAAATGAAGCCGGAGAAAGTGCCCTTAAATGGTAAAGTGTACACGTGAAGAGGCAGAAGGCAATATGGGTGTGAGAGGTTGTTGAGTTAAGAGTGAGATGGGGGATTCCCTCCAGGCTCTGCCTTTTACTGACTCTCTGACCTTATTAGGAGTATCCCTGACCTCTCTCTGAGGCTAGGCTTCCTCACCGGTAAAATGGGGAGAGTAAAACCTACCTTCCCATGTGGTTGCCAGAAACAAACAATTGGGATGCCTGAGAGAACACTGTGTAGGCTCAAGTGTGCTGAGAAAGAAAGTGTATCATATGCCACCATCCGTGACATCATAACGTTGTCGTATTGGCCTAGACAGGGCACCTTTAACACCATGGACGCAGAGGAAGAGCAAGGGGTGAAAAGAGAATGGCTTCGGACACAGCAGAAGTAGAGGAGTCTCATCTATTTCAGCTTTAATTTGGAGGCTTAAGTAGCTGCTCTCTGTCTAGAGCACACCACAGATGAAAGAATTTTTGCAAGCCTTGTCTCCCTGCCTTTTGTTTGAAATATGAGGGAACATATAGGCTAGAAGAAAACCCCGCTGCTTCTGCATGGTGGTACTGATTCCTGGGAATTAAATGGTAATTCAGAGAGGCAGCAGCGGCCTCCCTTTCACCCTGCATCAAGCAGGCCGCCTGGGATTATCAGAGACCCCAGAACTAGGGTGGCCATAGGGGGTGCTCTTCAGAAGAAGACACCTACCTACAGACTTCTTTCCCACATGGCAGGTCAGGGGCAGTGCTGGCCCAAGAACACCCTCTAGACTGCTCCTGGTGCCTACCATTGTCCTTTCCCCACACATCGCAACCCTAATGGAGCTGCTGATGCTATTTTCCTTTTGTTTCAATGTCTGATCCTCTTTACAGGAGGGGCATGAGTATGTGTACATGTGTGTATATGTACATGTGTTAAATCATACATGTATATTCAACACATTAGACAAATCACCCATTGCAGGTAGGGGAGGCAGGAGAATGGGAAAAAGAGATGGAAATAAAAGGTAAGAAACACATACACACACAAAAACAAACAAACAAAAACCAAACAAGTGAGGGCCTTGCACATACCAATGATGGTAATGTGTCATAAACTGAAGGTGATTCATTCAACCCCTGCACCTGACACCCAACGAATGCAGAAAGAGAAAGGAGAATACCCTCCTAGCATTCAGAGCAGAAGACCCAAGGGAGAAATCAGGTTCCACCATTGATTTGAGCAAGTCATATTTGTTCATGTATTCATTCCTACAACAGATAGCTTTGTGAGCCAGGCATTGTGAGGGAGGTGGGCAGGGAAGGGTCGAGCTGCTGTAAAGTTGGTCTCTGTCCGCACAGCATTTCCGGTCCCATAGGCAGAGAAGTCCACAGAGGATGACAACACAGATGCCATGACAGAGCAGGAAAAAGCTGTTCCTAGGACACAAGAGAGGGGTTGGGGAAGAGGGTTACTGAAAGAATTTTAGTGAAGCAGGAGGATGGAGAGCGAAGATGGAATTGGCAAGAGGCGATGCTGAAAGTGGGAGTTCTGCAAAGCCAATGAGCAGGGGCTTGCTATCTGAGCTTTGGAGCTCAAAGCCTGGCAGGGGACACTTACAGGAAAGTGCAACACCAAGAAATTAATGCTATAATATCAGTCCGAAGACATAGTTATGAAGACCCAGAGAAGGAAGTCCTTGATTCTGTGTAGGGGTTTGCAGGTGAGAGGATGAGGGCATGGAACTGAGAAGACTTTAGAAAGGAAGTATTGTCTGAGCTGAACCTAAAAGGCATTTAGGATTTTACGTGAATAGAAAGAATGGGAATTGAGAACACTCTAGGCAAGAGAAAATGCATGAGCAAAAGCCTTCCCTACCAGCATCTAAGCTGATAAATAAAAACACCAGAAATTCCAAACTGTCCGTGACTAATAGTGTGCCTTGGTTAACCAGCCCCCAGATTTAGTCAATGGACTTAAAGGGTTAAAAAAATAAAAAAGCTGGGGCACCTGGGTGGCTCAGTCGTTAAGCGTCTGCCTTCAGCTCAGGTCATGATCCCAGGGTCCTGGGATCGAGTCCCACATCAGGCTCCCTGCCCGGCAGGAAGCCTGTTTCTCCCTCTCCCACTCCCCCTGCTTGTGTTCCTGCTCTCGCTATCTCTGTCTCTGTCAAATAAATAAATAAAATCTTAAAAATAAATAAATAAATAAATAAAATTAAAAAGCTGATTCTGGGCAGGTAAAAACAACCCTATCTCCTGTTCAGACTTAGGAGTCATCTTTACATACTTCATGATTGATAAGCAGGGTACAAAATGATGACTCTTCTTTCTGTTAGAGGAATGAAACATAAAAACGGAAAGCCTGTTTTAAGAGTTGGGAGAAAAAAAAAAAACACTCCCTCTGGGTTTGGCGCAGAATTAAATCATACGAGTTACTCAGCAGCCGGCAAGGCACAGAACGAAGCCAGTGTGAAACAGCCTTTCAAAGTAACTGGAGTTGACAACTAACCTTGCTCTGGAAGGGGGAGAAAGGAGTTAACAGAGGCAGAAGTCTGGCCTTTCATCCTTCACCTGAGCCTGTCCCTTTCATATGCCAAGTGCAACTCAAGCAAGCTGGGGGAGAGAATTTAATACTATCATTAAAAAAATATCAACACCCAGGCTAAGGCGGACATCATCCCCTGAGTCATATGCCACCCAGGCTTACAATGGATAAGGTAATAACAGGAAACAGAGCTTCCTCATGCCACGCCTGCTGTGCTGGGCTGTAATTACCCAAACATTGACAATCGATTGAAGGCTAGCATCCTTTCCCATCCCCCAACACACAATGCCCCCCAAAAGAAAGCTTGGCATACTGCACTATAATTTCTAGATTTCCACATGTGGTTCTATCCGTGAGCAATGGTTCCTGCAGGTAGATACAATCTATAGTTGGGTGGGGAGACAGGCTTTTCCATGATGCCAACAAAGTGACAGTAAAATGGAATGGCTATGCTGTTATCAGCAGAGAAGATCCAAACAACCAGAAGAAAAATCCAGGACATTTATCCTGGGAGGCTTTTTTTTTATTGTTCCTCCAAATTTCCAACTTTGAGAAGTCGGTGCCTATAGAAACCAAATAACATGCCTGATGGTCTGGATTTTCAAAGTCAGATATTTGCACAGGCCATGTCCCCACTACTGCATGACAATGAATTTATGAGTACCAATGAATGTGCTTAAAGATTTTGCCATTTTATGGTTTATTAAATGCCATATTGGAAGATGCTGGGTTTTGTAGACTGGAAAAGGCTCTTTAATTAAGATGGTAAAGGACTGAGGATGAGTCCAACCAGTCTTCCATTTCCAGTGAATACTGAAGATAAAAAAAATTAGGTCACATTAGAGTGATGGCTATTAAAGTGTAGTCCTTGGCCCAGCAGCATCCACACCACCTGAGAACTCAGAAAAATAAATGATCAGGTCCCATCCTCCAAACATAATGATCAGAAACCTGTTTTTACGGCTCCTCCGGGTCATACTGATCCATGCTTAAGTTTAAGACTTTCTGCACTAGAGCTGTGGGTTCTCCTCCCCGGTTGCCTATTATCACCACCTGGTAAAGTTGTCATTGTGATGCCCCACCAATCCCAGACCAATTAAATCAGAATAGCTGGGGGCTAGAGATTTGACACAGCTGCTTTAAAAAACTCCTCCAGTGATATAAATGTGCAGCCAGAGTGGAGAGCCACTATATACCAGAACAATAAAGATTTAGATGAGATATTTTGGGACCTCTGATTATCAGTTGGGTTCAAAGTAATAATGGCTACTGAATGTGTCTCCTTCGTGGAACAAAAACCGTTTGAGAAGAAAAGAGATTTCCATCTTCATGAGCTGAAGAGCTTGGCTATGAAGCTCTTCAAGAGCATCAGAATCTTATACCAAACTCAGTGGTAATAATAGTATTTAATAACTCATCCAGCAAAAACAGTTACTCACCATAGGAAAGAGGTGGGCTAGGGCCCACAGTCAGAAGTCATTATAAAAGCAATGCACTCAGAGGCAGTAAAGAGTGACACCACACCTCCCACACACCTCAAGTCCAAATGCCACAATCCTCCAAGGGGAGCTCAGAGCTTCCCACTCACTTCTCGGCTTTGAAGCCCCTAGTACCCAAGGTATGTGAGACAGTAGGCTCTTCTCACCAGTGTCTGATGTTACCCAGTGTGCAAAATGATAACAACCCATCAGAACAGAACTCTAGGAGACCACTCACATGGGATGGGCAGAGCCTGAGCACTGCTGCTTAACAAATGAACCATGAACTTCTACCCAAACCAGGAAAATGGTTAACCCATTATAAGTGTGTTCCTCAAATTAGGGTCCACTGGCACATTCCAACAAATCCAGGATTTTTTTCCCCACGAAAAGGGATATGAGGATTACTGAACTATAAGAAATACTGTAAACTCTTTTCAACAGGAAGAGGCAACATTCTTTAGGATGTTTCTGGAGAAATGAGGAGCCAACTCTCATGTTCCTACACTACAAGTGAGAGTAAGACCAAATTCTCCCTTAATTTTTTTTGTAAAAGATCAAATAGCAAAGACTGGAACAAGTTCAACAGCTGGTTGGTGAATGCACTTATGAAAACACCACCATCATCATGACAATATCACAGGGTGAATCTTGATTATCCAAGCTTTTGGTTATTTTTTTTAGAAGATTTTTATTTATTTATTTGAGAGAGAGAAATGAGAGAGAGAGAACACAAGAAGGGGGAGTGGGAGAGGGAGAAGCAGACTCCCTGCAGAGCAGGGAGCCCGATGCGGGACTCGATCCCAGGACTCCAGGATCATGACCTGAACCGAAGGCAGTCGCTTAACCAACTGAACCACCCAGGCGCCCCCCCAATCTTTTGGTTATTATTCTCCATCTCCCCCAAGAAAAAGAGGGAGGATAGGAAGAAAATGAGAGGGAAAAGACCATGCTCTTATATCTCTCATGCCCATGATTATGCAGACTTTGGAGTCTGACTGACCTGGGTTTGAATTTTGACCCTGTCATTTATTTGCTGTCTGGCCTTGAATGTTAAGTCTATGAATTTTAGGTTTTTCATCTTTCAAGTGGGAATAATAATCCTTAGCACCAATGAGGGTGAGCAGAGAGAACACTTGGATGGCATTTAGCCCAGTGCCTAGAAAACAGCAAAGGAAGTAGTAGCTGTGATCATTAATTATTCACCCTTGAATACCCAGCTTCAGTTCCTTTGCGAAGACTTCTTGACAAAAATGCATACACATACACTCACACACACAGACACACACACACACACTCTCAGAGTCTTTGTAGCTCCAGTACATCTTGTATGCATCCATGAGATTTTAGTCATTACATTATGTTGCAATTGCTTATTTATATAATCTGTATAGATTTTCTTAAGGAAAGAGGCCAGGCTTGTGTGTCCTCAATGCCCGTCACATAGCTGATGTATCATATATATTTATGAATGAATGAATGAATCAAGCCACTGCATTTACCTAGTAATGAGATAAGAAGCTTAATTAGGATGGCAAAAATGGAAAGGACAAGACACATAAGGAAGTTGATAACAATCGTTGACTAGGGGATACAAGCAGTAAAGGAATAAAATAATAAAATGAATGCTCTGCAGTGTTTTCTAATGATAGCCAATCATAGATATAGTTCATCCAGGAAGCCCTTCTTTGAGAATTTTCTTGGGAGGAGAGGGGTGGGGAGAATGTTTATACATATACTTATAAAATACTTGGTTGTTTAAGTCTACCTAGTCCTCTGAAACCAGCCCATCTAGGAAAGGAGAGCTCTTGGACATTACTCAAACGCAAGGTAAGGTTGCCAAATGAACCTGAGTTAAATCAAGAATCCTTACCTTTCTCTTCCAAATCTTAAGAATTCTACATCTTTACTGTTACCACTAATCTATCTCCCTTGCTCTCTTCTGCAGACTCTGCCCTTTTGGAAGCCCTCTACTTATTCCCCTGAAACTTTCTCTTTGGTGCCATCCCTGCCTAATCTCTGAATGATGTCCACCAAATATACATTGGCTTCACTGCCATAGCCACCTCCCTACCACTATCCCACTCTTCACCCTGTCTCTAGAGTCTAGGCCTGCGCAATCTGCTCAGCCAGAAAAAGCCTTAAGCATTTTCACCATTGCAAGAGATAACCAAAGAAAGAAAATCAAAGTAAATCAGCTAAAAAAAAACAGATAAGAGGGTTTTCTTGACTGTGTAGGCATAGGAAAGCCTCCCTCCTGCCTCTGTAAGCAAGGGTTTCAGTAAATGGACAAGTCATCTAAAAAGTCTGCAATACATCCATACCTACACCCTGAGAAATCCTGTCCAACAATAAATATGGTGACATAATGCTACATGCTTAACTCCAATCCCCAAGCCATCCTTCACAGCCATGGGGGTTAATCACTGGAAAAGTAGGCCTGCTGAGCAAGCCATTGACTTTTATCTTTAGACTTCGACTGCTATTCATCAGCATCAATATTTTAGAGCTTAATCAGCTCAGTGCTAGTCTTAGTCCAGGACATCTACATCATCATGAGGACTCACCGCATCCTGACAGCTGAGGACCTCCAAAATGCTGTTGAGTAGTTCGACACAGTACTTCTTCTCCTGGACTTGGTGTTGCATCTCATCCTTTTGCTCCAGCAGCTCCTTCAGTTCTTTGGTGATGACAGGAAGAAGAATGTCCCGGCATTCTGGAAGGAAGGCAGTTCAGAGGCATTTGAGCATCCTCATTCTGTAGTTCCATTCCTTTCCTTCCTTCTTTCCTTCCTTTCTTCCTTCCCTCCTTCCTTCCTTCCTTCCTTCCTTCCTTCCTTCCTTCCTTCCTTCCTTCATTCCTTCCTCCCTTTCTCTCTTTCTCTCTTTCTTTCTTTCCTTCCTTCCTTCCATCCTTCCTTCCTTCTAGATAATTTTTCTTTAAATAAATAATTCATGAATATATTCTCCTTGTAAAAAAATTTAAATGTTAAAGATTAGGTGAAGATTTCCTTAGAACATCATTCACAATTCCAGTCCCTCCCCCAACACTCGATCCCCAGAGGAAACCAGTTCTTTTATTCCATACATATGTGTGTAAAAGGACTGTATATGCATATATATACATACATATACAATTTCTGTACGTGTATGCATATAAAAATGTACCAGTATAAAATATGTAGTATCATTTTGATTTGGCCTCCACTTAAGTAAGATATATTATACTGTGATGATAAAACTTTGTGATTTTTTTATAATTTCACATATGTATCAGTATAAAACATACATGCCATTTTGTTTTTGTGTCTTTTTCATAAAATGGGATTCTGCTATATCTTGTTTTGTACCTTGATTTTTCTTCACTTACCTATTGGAACATTCACCTTCCTGGAGCACTTTCTATGTTATTACAAATAGGGATCAACTTAATTATAGGTAGCTGTTGTATAGTATTCTCTATTATGGATATATTTTTTTTATTTAGTCATAGCCCTAGTGATGAACATTTTTCACTGGCACAAACAGTACAAAAGTGAACAACCTTTCACTTGTATCCTTGTGCACAATGGTTTTCATTTTAAATAAATTAAAATGTTCACAAAAAAGGGTATCTCTCTTAGCATTGCTGTCTCAGGAGATTTCTAGAAAGTTCTGAAATCCTACACAGCTTTGTTTCTGTATTTCTCTTGAAAATGGCAAAACTTCCAAGGACCAAAAAATATTCCCCCAATTTTTCAAGCTACCTCCACCCATCCACTCAGCTTCTGGAGCTAAGATGTAAATCCTATACACCAAGATTTCATTTTAATTCAATACAACAAACAGGTATTGAATATCTTTGATGAGGAAGGCACTCTCTTTCCAGAAGTATAGCAGTAAGATAAGGTTCTCACCCATTAGACACTTAAAATCTTGACAGTGATGATTAGCAGCAAAAACAAAGAACAATGGCAGAACATAGAATAAGATAAAGGTGGGATGAAGAAGAAAACATCTCTTGTTCTGTCACCCCAATATCTATTCCTTCTTCCGGCACAGCACCCTGGTTTCACTCTGGGGAGCCACGCTGCTGTGGAATATAATCCTAGGAATACTCTCATGAGGCTGCTTGCCCTTCTCTGGACAAGGGCTGGACATCTAATCCTAATTAGGATGACCCCCTGAAATCTGAATCTTGAGGGAACTTTAATAACAACAATTGCTGCCATTGCTAACATACTGAATGCTTACAAGGTGCCAGGCACTGCTTTAAGTGTCTTGCATGGATTACCTCATTCAATCTTTCCAATGACTTTGGGAGATAGATACCACTATTTCCCCATTTCACTGATGAGAAAACAGAAGGACGTGCCCAAGTGTACATAGCTAGTATGTGGTAGATTCCAGTCTGACTGCAGAGCCTGTGCTCTTAACCAGAATGCTCTTAGATGAAGAATATAATCTTTCTTGGAGCTCAGCTGTCGGTAGGAAGTGCCCTGAAGAGGCTGCCCATGGTTGCCTGCTGCTTCTTCTCCCACTCCTATTCTGGGTCTCTCCTCTCCGATGACTGGTTCCCCAGGTTTCCTCTGATTCTATGAACTACTCCCCATCTTCCAAATACATTATTTTTACTTAAATTTAGCAGAGTAGGTTTCTGTTGCTCACAACCAAAGAATCCCAACTGGTAGAGTCATAAAATACCATGTGGGCTTCAGATGGGAGAAATGATCTCTGGTTAGAAGATTCATGTAAGACTTTATAGGCTCTGATAGAATTGTGTCCCTTCTCTCAGAGCATCAATGTAAGTTTGTAATTAAATTCTAATTAGTATAATTAGTTAATGTCCCTTCATCCAACCAAAGTGTAAGCTCCATGAGAGCAGACTAAATCTCAAGTGCCTAACATAGTACCTGTATCATAGTAGTAACTCAGTAAATCTTGGTTGAATGAATGGAAGATAAATTATTTGAGATGATCATTGATGAGTAAATGGCACTGACATAGGAGGAGTGAGGATTTAGGATACATAGGTCTGTGTAAGTAGAATAGGCTTTTGGAAGTAGAATAATGGAAGATAATTTTTAAAAGGAAAGTTCTTCAATTTAGTGGGAGGTGAAGGTTATAGCTCTATGGAAACAAAGTTATAGGCAACCAAAATTTTGATTCAGCTTTGCTTAAAATTAAGGTGAAATCATAGGCCACAGGTTTAATAATATTTAACTTGGACTCAAGAAATTATTGGCCTGAGGACTTTGAGTACAACGAAATGTACTGGGTGAGCCATTATTTTTCCCTTAGAGAGATAAGGGAAAAGACAGGATAATATTTACATACCAGTTACCATAACATTTAAGTTAAATCTATACCTGGTCCATAGCTTATGACTATAGGTTGAATTTTTGCTCAGATCTATTTATTAAAAGGAGTAAAGAAAGTTGATGCAATGTTCATTCAGAAGTTTGTTTGAAAGGTTATCTTCTGGTTTCACTTATTTGTGGAACATAAGGAATAGCATGGAGGACATTAGGAGAAGGAAGGGAAAAATGGGGGGGCGGAATTGGAGGGAGAGATGAACCATGAGAGACTATAGACTCTGAGAAACAAACAGGGTTTTAGAGGGGAGCGGGGAGGGGGATTGGTTAGCCCGGTGATGGGTATTAAGGAGGGCACACACTGCATGGAGCACTGGGTGTTATACGAAAACAATGGATCGTGGATCACCACATCAAAAACTAATGATGTATGGTGACTAACATAACATAATAAAATTTAACAAATAAATAAATAAAAGGATGCTAATAAAAATTAAAAAAAAGAAAGGTTATCTTCTAAAGGATGTTGACAAATAACTTGGGAAATTTTTGTTTGTTAGAGAAAATGATATGAGTTAGCAAGCTCAATGTTGAAAAACAAGGTGAGTTCATTTGAAGTTGTAAACTCATTAGATGAATGGCTTCCTCAACTTGCTTAAACTTAACTTCCCAACTCTGCCTTCACCGAGGTTGTCACAAGTAAAACCAGCCAGAAGCTAAGAATTCTGCATTCTCTCACTAAGTTAGATAAGGATTGTAAAGTCTTCCTCTTTGAGAAGTTAATTTTGCAAGTAAAATAAAAGATCTAATAAAGGAAATTTTTAAAAAAAATTTTTTTAAAGATTTTATTTATTTATTTGAGAGAGAGAGAGAGCATGAGCAGGGTGAAGGGCAGAGGGAGAAGCAGGTTTCCCGCTGAGCAGGGAGTCCGATGCAGGGCTCGATCCCAGGACTCCAGGATCATGATCTGAGCCGAAGACAGACACTTAATCGACTGAGCCACCCAGGCACCCCTAATAAAGGAAATTTAAAACACAACAAAAAGTCTTGTTCTCCCACAGGTCTCTGGGCAAAAGGGAGTCCTCAAAAGATGTGTTTTAAGGAGATTCATGTCCCTGAAGCATAGAGGGGTAGCTGGAGGAAGAAAAGAGGGCAGAGACCCTGCAAAGGGCAGAGACCAGTGAATATGCCACTACCGTAGTCCAGGTGATGATAAATGAGAATATAAGCACTGGGTTCTACCCTTCTAGAGTCCCAGCCTCCAATGCAACATTTTTGTCTTTTGTTGAAGCTAAAGATTTAATAGGACTGTAAAGGAAGTTGGTAAGAAACAGATCAAGAACAGTCAATTGTCTTGAGTTTACAGCATAAGAAGACAATGTCTTAAAGTCTAAAATAGCCTGTTTTGACTCAAGATTAAAAATCATTTAAAACTATAGGGCACCTGGGTGGCTCAGATGGTTAAGCGTCTGCCTTCGGCTCAGGTCATGATCCCAGGGTCCTGGGATCGAGTCCCGCATTGGGCTCCCGGCTCAGCGGGGAGCCTGCTTCTCCCTCTGACCCTCTCCCCTCTCATGCTGTTTCTCTCTCGCTGGCTCTCTAAAAAATAAATAAAATCTTTAAAAAAAAAAAAAAATTTAAAACTATAAAATGGGATCACTAGGACCTAGAGTGATATGTAAAGAGATATGTAAAGCCAGATAAGGGGTTAATCCATTCAGGTAGTTAATTAACTCATTCATTCATTTAGTCAGTCTACTATATTCATTGAAGGCTCCCTAAGGGGCAATCACTATTCTGTGGTGGGAGGTAATGGTCAGGGGTTACCGGCCCATCCCAACAACAGAGCCAACAGAAGAGGCAGATGTAAATAGACAAGAAAAAACCTGGTGCTTTTACCTCTTGGGAGTGACAACCTACGAGGAGTGTTCATACAACAGAGCTGTGTAGTAACAAAGGTCAAGTTTTTCCTTAAAGGTTCATTCTGCTGGTGTTCTGTTGAGATCCTCAGTTAGATCCCATTACAAAGATATATGAATCCAAGGCAAAAGGCTACTTGGGAGATTTTAGATATTAATGAAGATCTCCTTGGGAAGTCACCAGACACTTTAAATTCTACTTCAAATAGAGTTAAAATAGTAGATCCTCAGGGAGAGGTCTGGTTTTGAGCTCTCCATCCCTATCAAGTATTTAAGTAGTAGGTAAGTTGCCTATGGATAGGGATGATGAGAAGGTATTCAAAGACTCAGAAGGGGTGAAATAAATGGTTGTTAAGTCCCCATCCAAAAGTCTACGATTCCCACAAAATACAGCTTCAGAGGAAGTGGCAGGAGGTAGGGTTTATTTGCTAGGTGGAAAGACAGTGGATGGGTCTGCATTATTTACAAACCACTGATGTTGTGGGAGCTGCAGACCAGGCCCCAGCAAAAGCAGTGGTTTATCAATCTGAAAGTCCTCTACTTCACAGATTATCAAAACCAAGCATCCCCACAAGACAAAGCCTCCTGGTGCTGAGAGTCAGCAAAATTTTAGCTGAGGGGGCCATTAATAACGTGGCCTGTTTTTCAGAAAGTACTTTATTTTCTCATTAACTATGATTTCTCAGAAATGTCTGGCTCCTCTGTTTTGAGATGAAATAATTTTTCTCGTTTGTAATTGGAGCTGTGAAATTATATTAGCCTGTAAAGCTTCAAGAAGTAGCATTTCTAAATTGTGGCTTGATTGTCAAGCAAACAAACACAAACAGCTTAAAAGATAAATGTTGCCAGAGCCTTAAATCAATCTTTATAGGCAGAGCCAATGAGTATCAGAGATCTGCAAACCTACCCCAGTACCTGATACCCGACAAAGGCTGGGAGATCTGCCACCAGGTGACAAGTCCAAATTGTAATTGGCCCAGCACTTAGGAAACTGCAGAGCTGTTCAACTCTGTATTTTCACAGGAAGGAGCTTTCTTTTGTTGACATGATGTTAGAGAGGACAATGCAGTGTTTCTGGGCTCTGGTTTCTTCCTTCTTGGAGAAAGTTTTGTCCTATGGAAGAAGGTGCTACTGCCAGAATCCATAGCTCTCTTGAAGTGTCATATGCTTTTGCAATAATTTCAAGACTCAGGGACTCTAAATATGAAGGTCCTTTCCCTCGCCTCCATCTCCATAATATTAGCCCCATAGAAAGAATGAAATAGAGATGCTTTGTCCATTTTGGAAAATCACTTTGAGATGCATCAGGGCCAAAACTACATCTGTGACCACAGCCCCAACCCCAGCTCCAGAGGGAAGCACACCTAAGAACCACATATGAACTCAGCATCTTCCCCACAGGTCGGCTCCTCCTCTGCTCGGTCTCAGAGTGAAGGCATCTCAGTCACACAGTCCACACCATCAACCAAACAACTTGCTTCCTCTCTCTGAACCCAACGTCAATCCATCATGAAGTCATATCCATCTGGCCCCCCAAGCCAGCCTTCTCCATCCTCCATTCCAAGTCTCCCAAACCTATCTCCCCATTTCCAATCTCAGTAGCAGGAATTTCCCCCTAACTCAAACCTGACCACAGGACCCACAGCTTGAAGTTCTTCCGTGGTTTCCGATTGTCCTCAGGGTGAGTATTGTGAACCCTTTGGCATAGCTGAAAGCCCTTTGTGACCAAACCCTTCATTACCTCCCCATACTCTACTTCCCACACTGTCCCAGCCTCTTCCTCTCCTGTTTGTTTTTGCACATTATTTTCTTTGCCCAGAATACTTTTATCCCATCTTTCTTTACCTAACTTCTTCTTGCCTTCTAGGTCTTAACTTAGATGCCAAAACCCCTAGGACAGCATCCCTGACATCCCAATATGACTTAGGTGACTCTCTCCTATATTCCTGTAGCACTCAAATTCTGTCTTAATCATATGTCACACTACGTGGTCATTGTCTGTGTAATGGGATGAGCAGTGAGATCCTTGTTATCATCTCAGAAATGAAGCCGAGGCCCGAAGCTGAAAACGAAAGATGTAATTACCCCTCATTCTAAATCAAATTGTCTCCAGTAGTGGGGTACACCTCAAGGTTTTCTGAGACATACCAGTTCAGTACCAGCCCCACACCAATCTCCATGCACCTGAGGGAGGATCAGCAGAGGTCTTTGGATATAAAGCGACGTCCATAGAGAAAGGCCCCAAAGTGGATATGGAGTGAGGAAGAGCCAAAAGGATCATTCATGAAATCTACGAAGATGAGACTGGCACCTTATATCCCCACTAGGGACATGTTGGCTGATCTTCGAGCCTAGATGCATCCCAGTTCTGCCAACACAATGGAGAGACATGAGAACACTCGGAAGCCCTGCTCTCACCAGAGGGAGAAGGGTTAAACACAAGCAAGGCATCTGTCAGGGGCTTGGTCACATCCTCAGTGTGGTTACTCCGTGTCTAAACCTGCTGGTAGCAACCTTCACTTGGAGTTTCATAGCCAGCTCCTTACTTTATCACCAATATAGGTTAATTGATTCTTCAACCCCAGTCAATATTTTACAGGCTTTAAGGTGAAACTCATTCTGCTTTACCCGAGTTCCTATTGACCGAAAGGTGAATTCAGCTCAGCTCAATCCTCTTGGGGGATGGTGAGGAGCTTGCGGTTATCAAGGCTTGTCCTGTCCTCCCCACAGCCCTTTTGGCAAACAGAGAAAATGCCTAATTGAAGCCTAAAATTCTCCCTGGGCATGGCTGAGCAGTGCAAGCTTGGCTCAGTGCTTTTCTTCTGTTCAGGTGTCAGAGGCCATGTGGTTGGATCAGCTGGACATGGAGGAGGACCTCCACACACAGCTCCTCTGACAGACAGCAATTTGTTCTCACAACCTCCCTCCTCCAGCCAGTGTGTCATGAAGAAAAGTAATTCCACCCACTGGGAAATCAATAACTACCCACAAACTTCATATTTTGGATCAGGTTACAAGCCTTTTACAACTCTACTAGCATTTCCCCCCACATTCTTCAGCAGCAACTCATGATTCACTTTACTTACCTCCCTGAAAGCACACCTAATTACAATATCCAGAATCATCCCTCACTGCCCCTCCAGCCTACATCTGCCATGATGTACATCTTCACTTTATGAAGCCTGAGGGCCAAAATATGTCTCCCCAGCTAAACAAACACAGCCTATTTAGAGATTTCAGAACTCAGCAACTGTAAAAATTCTCCTTAGGTATCTTAGAGGGGTGAATGCTAAAGAAGAAATGTAATTCCAGAACTTTATTGTAGACACCCACTTCACCTTCAGTCCAAGCTATTGCTTTTACCACATAGCCTTTATATTTAACATGAAACATGACATTGCACTAAACCTATAAGAAAATGCCCTATAAGAAGTTGAAATTGGCCACTCAGAAACATAGTGATGACAGGAAAGGTAGATTGATATATAGTTGCTGGAATTAAGAGGATGTATGTTTGTGCCCCAAAAATGTCACACTGATCATAAATATAATTTATAAGCTCTGATAGTCTATGTGTAATCTATTTATATCTTTGAGTATATAGATATAGACATAGATATATGTTGCTGGAATTAATCTATGTCTATTAATTTATGTCTATATATATATATGTAAAGAGAGAGAGAGGGAGAGATCAAATAATTACTGTAACAGATACTGTTCTACTGGATGTTATATTCTAGTGGATATCAAAAACAATTCAAGAGCATAATAATTGTCTTAGGTGGGATTCTCCAGAAGCAAACTCAGAGATGAGGTTTGGATGAAGGTGACTTACTTAAGAGGTGTTCCAGAAAACACTGGAAGGGGAGTAGAGAAGTAGAGACCATCAAGGGGAGGAGGCCAGGCAGGCTGCAAAGGCAGGCAAGCATCACGGGAAGGAGTGCGGGCCGCGGGGGCAAAACAGCTAGGGTATTTCAACCCTGGGAATGGACAGCCGTGGGCCCTGCGAGTGCTCTCAGCACACAGGCCCCTGCAGCCTAAGGGCAGCCCAGGGAGGCCAGTGCCAGCTATGGGGACAGAAAGTCCTCCTGGAGCTGTTGTGCACAAAAATGCTCGTCAATCACAGGAGGCCTAGAGCCCTAGAGTGGATGTTGCAATGACAAATATGGACAGCTGCCCCCAAGACAAGGAACTGGCGAACAGGAGAAAGAGAGCCTGGGCGTGCAGGGAAGGCCATTCCACATGAGGCAGTTAAGAAGACCTCTTTCCTGGGACCTGAGTGTGAGAAGGGAACAGCCTGCAAAGATCTCAGGAAAGAGCATGCCAAGCAGAGGAACTAGCATGTCCAGGCCCTGGGGTGGAAAGGTGCCTAACATGTTGAAAGAATCACGTGGACCAAGTGTGGCCAGATTATGGAACACGGGAAGCATACTAACGAGATGACAAACTTGGAGAGTCTGGCTGGGGCCAGGTCTCATCATGTGGCCCATGGTAAGGAGTCTGACCCTTGGGGGAAATAAACATGTTTTGTTTTTGTACTTTTAATGAGTGTTGGGGGTGGACCTAGAGAGGAAGAGGTAGAGGATTGTTGAGGAGGGGAAGAAGAGTTCTAATATTTATTGAGCCCTCACTATCTACCAGGCATTCTCTGTATGAAGAGAGTATCATTTTATCTATTTTTTGGATGAGGAAACTGAAGCTCAGAGTGGTTCAGTAACTTGCCTAATATCACACAGCTGGGATTTAAACCTAGGAAATGTGCTTCCAGAGCCCACATTCACATCTACTAAGCTATCCTGCCTCCTTACAGTAACAGTGATGGAGAGAGAAGATGAAAGTTTGATTAGTTTGTAGCACGAGAGACAGAAGTGGAGAGACGTGGAGCAGAGTTAACATGTCTTGCTGATGGATTAGATGTGCTATATCAATGTGTAAGCATATGGATTTTGGACAGTTGAGTGAGAAAATAATAGATTCATTTTAGGATTTATCAAATTAGGATCTAATCATGGGGACCATTTCATTGCCTCAACTAGCAAGGAATGAAAAGATTCCCATTGACGTTTCTCTGATGGTGTGAAGTGGCTGCAGAGATGGCCCTGTCATCACGCCTTCTGAGAGCTATTAGGGCATAATTGGTGTGTTCTGACAGGTACCTGCACTTTCACTTACCCCTTTGCACTTTCTGAGATCATTTTCACTGCCACTGCTGACCAGCCTCCTCCCAGCCAGCTCACTCATTAAACCATAATCAAGCTCCATAGAAAGTGCTTTTAGGAAAATAAAGGTGCAGATATGGCCAATTGAGTCATGACCCCAAATTTGATTTGTCCCTAATGCTTAGAACAATTACATTCACAATGCGATACCAGATGAGTGTAGCTTAGCCTGTTCTAAGACTGTCTCGCCCACCTCCTAACCCTGGCTAATGGAAGGAAAAGCAAATGGAAAAGCTTGGGGTGAAACCAAGTGGCCTCTATACTGGATAATCTGGGCCGTCTTTGAAGGAAGATTCCCATCAAAGTACTATGCTTCATTTCACATTCATGCAAGAGGAGAAATGAGTCAAGTTAGCTTTTTGACAGCAAAGAGCTGTGTCTTACTTCCCTTGCACCCATTTGATTCTAATTCAGTGACATCTGGAATTCAAATAAATTTATAAGCACTCAGGACACCTATTAGAACAGTCAGTACCACCCATACCCCTCCAGGGCTTATCATCCCTGACCCATTGCCTTTCTTCCACACCATGTTACACAGATCCCTTAATCTCTTCACCCCACCCCTTAGCCCTTTGGAGACTCACACGATTCACTGGCTTCATGGATTTCAATCTATACTTAACCAAGAACTCTTTCACCTTTAACTCTTTCTGAGCTAATTTGCAGTGGTATACTCAGAGTTTTCTCGGCAGTAGGAGTCATTATAACAAATGCGTTTTAATAAAAGGTAGAAACCATTTGTCCAGAAATCTATTGAGAATGAAAGGGAATGCGAGAGGGGGATATTAAGTATGAGACAGGCAACATATGTTGAACTCCTTCTCGGTGCCAGGCACCACACTGAGAATTTATTTAATCATTACCAAAACCTGTTCCATATATTATGTTACCGCATTTTACAGATGAGAAAATAGGAGCTCCAAGCAGCTTAGCTTACCCAGGGTCACTTAGCTAGCATGACCACAACCAAGGCAAGATTCCAAGATAGACTTGTCTGGCTTCAGTGCCAGCACCATTCCAGCTCCACTCACATGTGCATGAGTGCAGACAATCATTCCCAACTCCTAGATTCTGCCAGCACGAGGCAGCCACCCTTTGAATTTGTTAGCTCCCTCAAGCTGGCCTGAAATAGAAAATCCAAGATCCTGGTTGATTGATTTGTTTAATGGTTGGTTGTTTTGTTTTAATAAGGGTTAGGGTCCCAGGGGAATAAAACAAACAAATTCCAGTCCTGGAATCATAAACAATGATGAGCATTCATCAACTTGATGATTCAACCTTCAGTTCAGTCATTCACTTTCATTTTGTTAATTCAACCAACCATTTTCCTGAGCTACAATTGATTGAGCTTACCCACCTCACTACAGTTGGTTAGCAAACAGCAATCATGACTTTCAAACCATTCACTACCTTTTCCTAGGAGACAGTGAGAGCCTGGAGCGAGATGTCTAATCTCAATCAAGTCCTGTCTCCTATAGTTCCTAGAACAATCTTGTCACACAGTAGGATCCTAATAAGTATTAGATGAATGAATGAGTGTTTGCTGATTTCAGAGAGGGAGCCGGGTCTGCCTACATTGAGGGCAACTCTCAGAATCAGAACCCTATTTAGTGTTGGGTTGTTGCAATATTTATTACTCTGGGCTGTCCTTGAATAAACCAAGTGACAGTAGCTGGGGGCTGGGGGAGGGATGTTTAAGGAGCACTGTATGTGTGCTTCTTCACCTTCCCACCTTCCCTGAGCAGCCCTTCTAGCAATACCTTCCCATTCTTGGCTTTACCCCATCACAGAGGCAAGGATGGGAAGTGGACAGAACTCTGGATCGAGTGTCCAGAGACCTAGGTCCGGGTCCCAGCCTTAATATTGGTAGGCTGTGTGGCCTCAGATAGGTCATTTTCCTTCCTCTAAAACTGGGGATTAAAATGCCTAATTCATAAGAGGATCCAAATAAGACATCATACAAATTCAGTTGTAGCTATTAAGTATAAAGAGATGTGGGGCTCTGATGCTATGCCTAAGAAGTTTTGGGATCCAAAGCAAAGCACATTGGAATTTCAGTTTCCTTCAGCTGTAGCTGACATATACACTTGACAAAATACCTGGACCAGGCATGCTGGAATGAAATGGATTTGAAGCTATTACGTGCATTATTCAAACAAAGTGCGCTTCTGTCTGAAATACCAAACTCGGAGGACTGCGTTCCAAGAGGTAGATATAAATTGAAATGATTGGGATATACGCTTTGGATTTTTATCTTCCCTTTTGTATGTGGAGAGACTAAAGGAGAGCTCAGGCAAGCTTTTTCTGAACATCCTTTTACATTTCTGTTTGCAACTTAGAATAATAATGCCACTTGCCTGCAATCCTCAAGCCGCCCCCTGAGCAATCCTATATTGCTGCCATCACAAAACTTAAGAATACCAAGAAGAACACAAACCAACAGCAATGTTTTGGATCAATATGAGCAGTCAGCATTCCATTTCTGGGAAAAGTGCACATTAAAAGCCTCTTGTTTACATTTTAAGGTTAACAGAGGGGCCCTTCATTTCAGAGAATTAAATGAGAAAATTCTCCTGGATTCAAGCATTAGCAAAATGGAATGGTTGTGTACTTGTCTCCAATCATCATCTGATTCTCTCTTCCTCTCACCTTCCCCATAACAGCTCCAGAGGAGAGGAGGCTGGGGCCCCTCTCATTTACAGCCCTACACATTTAAAATCCAGTGTTGCTCATTACAAAGGGAAAAAAAGAGAAGTGTAATATATTTCACACAAGCTGAATAATTGGAAGCAAACTTCAAAGAAGGGGGGGAAAAATCACTGCCTTTTACCCCCCACAAATAAAAGTGGAAATGGGGAGAATTTCTCCTCTGGCCTCTTCTTCTTTGCTAAAAGCACTCAGCTAAGAAGGCAGAGAACAGAGACAGTCTTGAGGGGGTGGGGGCTTTTGCCTGCTTAGTTTATCCATTCCTGCAACAGAGCCCACGTGAGCTCTCCCCTGGAAGGCCCAAAGCAAAAGAGTGATTTAAGAAATGAATCACATTAAAAAAAAAAAAAGAAAAAAGAATCACATACTTAGGCCCAATATTTTAATGAGAGGATCAAAGAGATTCTGTTTGGACTCTGAAGCCAATGAAGAGGAAACTGGGCTAAGATGTGAGACAGGAGAAAGTAAACAGAATAAATATCAGTCAGCAACATGTAATAAGCTTTCTGTACAAAGGGAAGACAATATATGGTCTTTATCCTTGGGGCAGTCCAAGTGTAATAAAGAAAAGAACCAGTCAATTGATAGGAACAGTATAAAAAAATGCATACAATGAAACACACTGTATTTCCAATTATGTTTGGTCCCTGCTGATGAACTTCAAACTGTACTCCTATGAAATTAACATTTATATTTTATTTCAGGCATGACATGTTGATATACTTACTATTAGTTTTATGTATTTCTTCCCATGCTACCTTACTCCAAAAAGAAAAAAAAAAGAAAAAGAAAGAAGATGACATGCCAATGTAAAAGTTAACATAAGGGCTCCAAGTGCCCATAAAATGTAGCTCTTCACTCGTGTGATAAACAGGGCAATAAAGAAAATCACCCAAGTTCTAGAGTTTGCTGGTCATTAAGGTAGAAGAGAACTAATTCTGTAAGAGAAACAGATTTTTTCTGGTACTAAATTCTTAAAGAAATTTTTCATACTGAGTTAATGTTAATGGTCTACATTAAAGTTTAGTAGTGTTTAGCTGCTTTTGACATCAGACCGGAATTTTAACCCTGAGAAGAACCTGAGAAAAGCTAATGGCTTCTGTTCCTTTGTGTCATGTATCTATGCAAAACATAAAAACAACAAATGGAGGAGGGCTCACGACTGTGCACTTGTCCTTACATGGCACTTTCATGTATTTTTCATGCAAACAAATATTTATTTGTTTGCCTAGAAAATGTCAAGCATCATAAATGGCACAGAGGTGTATGGGACCAGGATGTAAATGGCAAAGATAGAAGTGACCAAATTCAAGGCATATATAAGAAGATTCAAAGGCCTTAGTGATTGATTGAAAGTGAAAAATGAGGCACAAGAAAATCTGAGAGCTAGCTCCAAATGACTGGCAGAAAAATAATGGAAGAGGAGAAGGTTTTCATGAACAGAACGAATACAGCTTTGGAAATGTTGAGTTGGAGTACCTGTAAGACATTCAAATAGAGATGTCAAAGGGACAGCTGGCTAAATGTGTCTCAAAATGATCTACTACAAATGGGTAAGCATAAATTCAACTATATGAAGATGCATTGAACATGGCTGCATCCCCAAAAGCATTTATAATGGCTATTATAGTGTATTTAACAGAGAGCACCTCACTAATATTTGGTGAAGACCATGATGAAAGGAAAGGAAGGAGAAGGAAAAGGAGGGGAAAGAAGATACGGAAGACAAGGAAGAGGAGGAGAAGAAAGTAAAGATGGAAAAGGAAAAGTAGCAACACCTGGGGTCTGAATGAGGATGTCTGGGGACACATGTTGGGACAAAGCAGCTCAAAGGGGCTTGGAAACATGAGGGATTTTCACTTGAAATTTTTAGATCATCACAAAGACAGGTTTAGAAAGAGCCCAAAGATGGCTAAGCAGCCCAAACTGCCCAGGGGGCGTAACCAATACACTTGTCAACATTGTCACTTTACTAAATAGGAGCAAGTAGGAGTTGGAGGGCAGAGTTTTCTGGCAACAAGAGTCAACCACTATTTCTAGAGCACCTATAATGTACCCAACTGTTGAAACTGGGATGGAACATAGCTAAAGTTTGGCCCTTTCCCTTAAGGACTCTCCTGCTAGAGCATCATGCACAGCCTACTAGCCCAGGACAAACAAGGCATAGTGATTAAGTGGACTATGAAGAGGAGGAATGCAAAGAAATGTCAGCATGAAGGAGGCTCCATTCTCATTCTGCTGATGCCCTAAGGACCAGGCCACACAATGAGTGCTACAGAGCCAATGGCGGAGGATAAGAGCAGGAATCTCTCTGTATCTTTGTTTCTTTATTTGTAAAGTGGAGAAAATGAGAGCTCCTCCCTTCACAAGGTTTAAAGAATAAAATAATATGTGTAAAGCACTTGGACCAGCACACCTGGACCATGGTAAGCACTATATAAGTGCAAATCATTACTGTTTATTTTTGTTTTAATTTCTGTATGTAACTTTCTAGGTAGTAAAAACATGCTGTATCTTGATATGGGTGGTGGTTGCATGGCTGGATACATAAGTAAAAAATTCACTGAGCTGTACATTTAAGATTTGTGTATTTCACTATAGATAAATTCCACCAAAGTTACAAAATATATATTGTTACAGTGGAAGGTAATAGTTTCCCTTCAACAGGTGTACACAGTAAGGCTTGAGGAAGTCAAGCAAGTTGCCTGAGATAGTCCACCGGATCTCAGCCTGCCTTCCTATGTCAGCTGAGCCTTCGTCCTCGACAGGGCTCAAGACAGTGGCCACCCAAAGATGCTGTCCCACACTCAACTTGGAGAATCTTCTGCATGAAGAGAGAGCAGCTGTTCCCTCCTCTCTTTCATTCTTTCTCCCACCTTCCACCCTCTTCTCATTTCAGCTCAATTCCATTGTCTCATTAACTATTAAAACCAAAATCCTTGCCAAGTCACAACCTGCAGGTTTCCCTTCACCCAGAGAAGGACTGGCAGTGATAAGGACTGAAGGGAACACACCCCAAGCCCTGCAAATTCCTCAGGGGCTGAAGATGCCCCACTAGGCACTGAAGTGCACCCACTGCCAAGACAAAGAGCATCAGCCAGAGAAGAGTGAGTGATCCTCATTTACGAGGTGCTGTAGAAATTAATTTTGTATGCCTCTTCCATTAGCAGTGTGTCTGAGTTAAACTTAATATGCAAGTTATCATGTTAATCTTTGATACTAAAAAAGAATGTATCATCATTAACCTTCCTATCCCTGCATTTAGCAATGCAGTCTTTTTATTAGCCACATGCAAGAGAAGTAGCATTATTTCTTGGCATCTCAGTGCTCTACCTATCTGTATGCAGGTCCACCGGTCACTTTGTAAAATCTCTGCTGATTCAGAAGCCCATTTTTCAAACATTTGACTCTAACTGCCCATAAGTCACCAGAAGTTGACTCCACCTTCCCCCCATTTTTTTTTCCAGAGTTGTCTAAATGAGAGTGAATTTTCCACTGAAAGAGCATTCCACAAAAAAAAGAAAGAAGAAAGAAAGAAAGAAAGAAAGAAAGAAAGAAAGAAAGAAAGAAAGAAAGAAAGAAAGAAAGAAAGAAAG
>NW_023270231.1:14202113-14307710 GCF_011800145.1 Mirounga leonina | reverse complement strand
AAGAAAGAAAGAAAGAAAGAAAGAAAGAAAGAAAGAAAGAAAGAAAGGAAAGCACATGATGGTCAGTGGAAGGCGGCCCACAGCAGGAAGAAAAATGAATAAGTTCTGAGTGATATTTATGAAAAGAAAGCTCATGCCAGGCTAGCAGTAACCGATCTTCAGAGTTCCAGGATATTTGGCTAACTAAGTTATAGGTAAAACAGGAACTTTTGCTTCAGATGAATAGGTAAACACAATAAGCAACATTGGAAGATTAGCCATTAAGGATAATGGGAAAATCAGCCAATAGTATAACGTAGTACATCTTTCTCTTCATGTATTCACTTGATACGCGTAAATTGTAGGTTAAAGGGAAGTTAACTATACCTCCCTTTGATGGATAACTTTAATATTTGTAACCCATTCATTCCATACATTCTAATCTTTAAAATGTGATAACAGTAGGACAATGTTAGATAAATTGCATTTTGCCACCTTTTTATTCCATTCACACCCTCTCATTGAACAGCAAGATAATGAGAAATTAAGGAACTTCTTAGAAGGGGAAAACAAAACAAGAATGAAGTCTACAATAGAATCTTAAAATAGAACATCAGTCCTTGAAAAATAAAACCAGTTTCTGTTCTCAATAAATGCAACAGTATACAGTTTATAATTTATAATTACCTACACACTGAAACTAAATTGGCTACCAATCCAGCTTTTTGGCTTGTAGGAAAGCTACCGATAATAGGATTGTAGACATATCTGAGTTCATCTCTGGTATATGGGTAGTTTTAGGTTCTCCTTTTAAATCTAATAATTGGGGATGCCTGGGTGAGTTAAACGTCTGCCTTTGGCTCAGGTCATGATCCCAGGGTCCTGGGATCAAGTTCCGCAATGGGCTCCTTGCTCAGCAGGGAGCCTGCTTCTCCCTCTCCCTGCCGCCTCCCCTGCTTGTGCTCACTCTCTATTTCTTCTCTCTCTCTGACAAATAAATAATAAAATCTTTAAAAAAATAAATCTAATAATTGTTTTTCTGGCTGATACCTTAAAAAGGTATGACATGAATAAGAAAGCAATAGGATTCAGCCATATATATCCTCAAAGGGCCAAAAGAATTCTAAAGGGCAGGATCAAATATTTTCCAAGGGTTCAGCCATTTATTTTCCAAGTTAACCATTATTTTTGTCAATGTGAAACCTACCATGTACTGCTCATAATTTACACCCTACACTATTATTTACTTAATATTTTTTCATAAAGTAGCTGCATGCTAATCTGCTTACTTTCTTTTAAAAGAAAAATTTGCTATTTCAGATGGAAAACCAGTATTGCTTGCCATAGATGAAAGGTAAGTGTAACAATCAATACTATAAAAACAAAACACTTTTATTAAATTCCAAGAGGAACTTAAGCCTGAGGTCTGCTCCCTTGTTATCAAAGGAGATTAGTAGAGAAAGATTAAAGACAAAGCAGCAAAAGCATACAATCCTTGACATAACCAGAAAGATTGAAAGGGAGTTGGGAGGGAATGAATGATCTTCTGCTTCTGTGGTACAGTACTTTATTTGTGCATACCTAAAATTATTCTCCATGCCAAGGAAAATAATTTTGCATATAGTAATACATACCCACACTTTGAAAAACACAGGTACCAAGAAAGAAATCAAAATTGGGATTCCTGGTTTCCCATCTCTGCAACTAACTCATGGTGTGACCTTGGGTAGTTCATGCTGTAAAATGAGAAGGTTGGATCGGACAATCTCTCCAAGGAGTTGCTCAACTCTACGTGCCTATGTATTGTGAAACCTTTAAACATATTCTAGCATATCTTCTCATCAACTAAAGTTTTCAGTTATTAATTGCATTTACCCTGTTATCTGAAAGTCTTAGCAGGAAGAAGTAGCAAAGATTTGAAAAGATCAGCTACTTTGGGGCAGAAGAGCCTTTTGAAGCTGTTGTGTTGAAAAAAAAAATCGATAAAATCGACTGCAATCCAGGCACAACAGAAGCTGACTGTCCAGGATATATGCCTGTGCATCCCTTGACTTTAGAAGCCAGTGGGCAAAGCGCTGTCTTTACATCGACCTTACAAACCATCACCTGATCATTTGCCTCAGTCAAGTGATAATTTATGCCAGGTGAGTAATAGAAGGTATTTATTCAAATTATCAGTCTTATCTCCCTCTTCCTATAGAAAAGTAGATTGAGGGAAAAAAGATCAGTAATTAAAAACCAGTAAGTAACTGTAAGCTTGTTCATTTACAGATCTGGTATAGTTAAGCAAGTTTCTATTAACTATAAAAGAACAACAACCTACTTTATAAGGTTTTTATAAGAAATTACCAAAATAACTATTATCAGCATTACAATAGTACGTATGTATATTCTCTTTTTCACACAGTTTTTTTTCCTGTCTTGATATTCTGAAAAAGTCAATTTAAGCAACAATTTATTTTTAATGTTCTACATTGGCTTCACCTCTGAACTGATAGTAATGAAAACAAATAATTATAAGTGAAAACTTAATGAAAATAATAATTATATTAATTTTATGCTACCACTTATGGGCATTTTTATCATCCAGGGACTGTGCTAAGCATTATTTCATTTAATATTTATATCAGCCCTATTATTATCCCCATTTTACAGATAAAGAAACAGAACCAAAGAAGTGACACGACTTTTCCAAAGTCATAGATGGATATAGAATCCCTCTTGGGGCCAAAGTCAAGAAAGCTATGAAAAAAATTTGGAAAAAAAAAAGTTGTGGAAAAAAAAAATCAGAAATTACCCAAATCTAGCCTAATATATTGAGAAAGGCTAACTATTTTTTTTCTTTCTCTCTATACATTTTAATAAAACTCAATGTTAAAGTCTTCCAAAATAAATAATCTGTCTTAAGGTTCTCATATATGTCTTTTTTTTAACTTTTTTAACTTTTTAAATTAACATATAATGTATTATTTGTTTCAGGGGTACAGGTCTGTGATTCATCAGTCTTACACAATTCACAGCACTCACCATAGTACATACCCTCTCCAATGTTCATCACCCAGCCACCCCATCCATCCCACCCCCTCCACTTCAGCAGCCTTCAGTTTGTTTCCTGAGATTGAGAGTCTCTTATGGTTTGTCTCCCTCTCTGGTTTCATCTTGTTTCATTTTTCCCTCCCTTCCCCTATGATCCTCTGTCTTGTTTCTCAAATTCCTCATATCAGTGAGATCATATGATACTTATCTTACTCTGACTGATTTATTTCACTTAGCATTATACCTTCTAGTTCCATCCATGTCTTTGCAAATGGTAAGATTTTTGCAAGATTTCATTTTTTGATGGCTGCATAATATTCCACATCTTCTTTATCCATTCATCTGTTGATGGACATCTAAGCTCTTTCCATAGTTTGGCTATTGTGGACATTGCTGCTATAAACATTGGGGTGCATGTGCCCCTTCAGATCACTACATTTGTATCTTTGGGGTAAATACCCAGTAGTGCAATTGCTGGATTGTATGGTAGCTCTATTTTCAACTTTCTGAGGAACCTCCATACAGTTTTCCAGAGTGGCTGCACCAGCTTGCATTCCTACCAACAGTGTAAGAGGGTTCCTGAGAAAGGCTAACTATTTACAGTTCTGAAGCTCTTTGGTATTTCTTTTGTTTTGTTTTCTTAAAAAAATTTTTTGATGTTTTAAGAAGAAAGACTGAATCATCTAGCTCTCTCCCCTGCAGTCCCATGGCACTTTGCTTATAGCTCTACTACAGAACATTCATCCTGCATTTTAATGAAGAGTGCCTCATTTTGCAAATGAAGGCAAGCTCCTTGAGGACATCACCACATTTTTGCCAACTTTGTATTTTCTAAATATCCAGTGTTCTCCCCTATGTTGGCAAGAGAGGGAGAAAGGTAGAGCAAAAAGCTGCAAAAAGCCTGGCCACACGGAAGGAGCCAGGCATCAGAGCCACAAGACTGCCATCTCTCCTGCTCTCTTCCACAAATCCCAAGGTCTGTCTCTTGATGTGTGTGGCTAAGATCTCCTGATGAACTAGGATGAGGGAGTAACACATCTTATGCTTAGAGAATTATTTTCTTCTTTTCCTGCTGAACCCACAGTATAAGCCATTCTGCTGTTTGCAGACTGGTCCCACCATCCATCAAGATTTGCAACTCACCGTAGGCCCCTGAAACACCACAGATTTTCCTGAGACGTGCCTGGGACCTCTTGACTTCTTGGCACAAGCGTTGAACAGACAGCAGAGTGCTGTACTGAACCTCTTGCTACCTAGGCTGTAATTGATTTAAAAACCTGCAGCTGCAACCAGAGGGGAGCCCAGAATCCCTATAAACCAAACCAAACCAAACCAAACCAAGCATCTCATTACACACATAGGTTCTGGCAAATCTGGGACACTGGCAGGGAGGGGCACAGCTGATGAAAACCAATTTATTGAGACCTGTGGAAATATATGCATGAAGAGAAAAATCCACCTGCAAATGGAGGTTCTATTGTCCTGACTGTTACCCCCTCTCCAAGTGCTCAGAAAACTGGTGCAGTCCCCCAAGCCAGGAAACATAGACCCAGCCCTGAACAAACCTCTTAATGACAGACTGTGGATTCAGCCAAGGCCTGTGAACAATACACTACCCAGGATACCTCTGAACACAATGAGTCCTTCAGTGTCTTTCATGTCAAGCCGACATTAGTACCCTCAAAAACCCCAAGATAACAAATGCTTTTCAAGCAGTTTTAATTGTACTTGAAGTTGCTGCCTCTTTTTCTATGCTCTTCTGGCAATACAGACTTACTGACACAGATGGACACAATCTTAGAGATCCAAATCTCTGATGATACACATGAGGAATGGAGCCCAGAGAGGGTAAGTGGTTTGTCCAAAGTCACACAGCTTGTTAGTAGCTTTACGGGACTAGAGATCCAATCTTCCTATTCTTAGTACAGTATTTCTCCAAACAGACTATGTTATCTATCTTTCAATTAAGATAATTGTTTCTTCATCCTATAAACATGCATTGAGGACCTACTCAATGCCAGTTACTTGGAATACAGAGAAAACACTCTTTACCTGAACGCAAGAAGGTGCAAATTCAGGAGGTGCCTCAGAGAAGCATCAAAAGAATCAGAGCCTCCCCAGATCCATAATATGTGGATTCTCACTGCATTTGTTTGATTTTTGATAAACCAAATGCAAGCTAGGAGGAACGCCCTCTGTGGCCAGAAGCTGCCGGCACAAGGGGGCCAGAGCTTCTATACCAGCTGCCAACTTCTTTTAGCTCACCCTTGCAGGAGGAGGACTTAAAAACTTCCCCACTGTCTTGAGGAGCCTGCAAAGAGTTCACTGGGGGGAGGTGTGTTAGAAGGACCCAACATACATTTTTTTAAAAAACAACACACTTTCATTATGGAGGGGAGGGATGCTTAAAATGTACAGTCGAATCAAAGCTGACCCTGTTCCTCCTGGGTAACGGAGCCAATTTTGGCCAGAGTAGAGCGGCAACACGGAGGGTAAAATGGGCTTAAGATGGGTGGAAATTGCGGATGCTACTTAGCACAATAATGGCAGGATTGGCTAATCCAAAAGGATAGAGGCCAAAGCCAAATCAGTAGAGGAAATATGCTTCCTCCAAATGAAATAAGACTGTGTTGTGTTTCTGAAAAACAAAACAAAACAAAAAAAAGCAATGCTCACCATGCCTACTTCTTAGATGACCCAGAAAGAAAACTGGTTGTAGCTCTCTCTGGCAGGGAATATGACATGGAATGAATTCCTACAGCCCACCCGTTCTCTCTCTGAAGCCTGTGGTCAACTGCCACACTTACCCCACATCCTGGAACTAGAGGGCATGGGCGTAGGAGAGTCTCACTCAGAATCAGTTAATGGCTGATGCAGGCTTAAGAAGGGACCAAGGGGCAAGGGGCAAGGGGCCAGGTTTTGCTCCAGGACAGGGGGAAGGCAGCGATTTAAGGACGGGGCTGCACAGGGAAGATGTGGGGATGAAGTGGGAGGTCAGGCAATGACTGAGATGGAGACACAGACAGGGAGATGGTCAGACGTGAAGAGCTGGGGGCTGGTGGACTGCAGGGTGGGCACAGTGTGGGCCTGAAGCACCACCTAATCACCTTGTGAGTTCCTCCTGAGGCAGCCCTGGGAAATCATCACCGCAGCTGGCTCACAGGGGTTTGCTGCAGGGACCCCTGACACACAGCAACAGCAGATGCATTCACCAACCACTGGCCTACCATGGGCGTGGACGATGAAATAAATTCCCTCGCCACCTGCCTAAGGCACGGACATGTGCCCCTGAACCAGAAAGAGAGAGGACCCCACCACACTTGAGTCACACTTCCAATAACAATCTGTACGTGGGCAGCTAACTGGCCTCCCTGGAGCCACTTAATCTTTAAGGGCCTTTCCCCTTCCTCTGCAGAAGGGATGACAGGAGGGGCAGCTCGATTTGTGTTTCTGTGTGTATGGTCACTGGATTTTTAACATTTTTAACATAGACATTTTTTAGAGCAGTTTTAAGCTCACAGCAAAACTGAACAGAAAGTACAGAGTTCCCATGGACCCCCTGCCCCCCCCCACACAGCCTCCCCACTATCAAACCCCTCATCAGAAACAGATCAATTTTTCAGAGAATTCTTTAGACCTAGACTTCTTTGTTTAAACCAAATTGTCTTGGATGTCTAGAGAGAGGGGGAGAGAGGTGGGAGAGGAGAGAGAGGGAAGTAGGGAGGGAGAGGGAGAGAGTGCTACTCTGGTAGAAGCAAGGGAAGTAGGTCTGCTTGCTATCCATGCAAGGGTGAAACTTCTTCTTCCCATCTTCTCTGAATTGCTAAATTTGACCACCTCTGGGCAGCTGATGGCTAACGTCCCTTCCAGCTCAGATATTTGATCTACCTAGTGGGCTCAATTCTTTAACACACACATGCATAAACAGTCCTTTAGGTAACTCTCAAAACAACCCACCAGCCAAGGAGAACAAGTGTTTATCAATTTCATTTACGTTAAATAGAGCGGAGGTATCAGGAGCCACCCCCAAAGTCCGACAGGAGTCTCCTTCTGGACTTTTGCATCTACTGTTTTTGGAGGGATTGGGCAAAAGAGGGAAGGTAGCAGTGTGAGCACAGTCCTGAGTCTCATCACCATCTCAGACATTTCAAAAACCTTGAGTGCAGCCAACAAATCTATATGCTGGGGACATGCAGACAATTCAGGGTAGTATGGAAATTAGGAGCGGGGGTTGGATCCCAGCTTCCTGTGTGTGCAGAAAAGGAAGAGAATAATAGCCTCTATGAGTAGGGCTGACGTGAGGCTCTGTGAAGAGAATGATATATAGCTCTCAGCACAGGTGGGTCCACAAACATCGGAGTGAGACACCTGATATAACCCCTAATCCAAGCTTGTCATTTGAGAGACGAGGAAAATAAACTTAGAGAGTCATTCACTTCTAAGTTGGAACAAATAGAAAACTGCAAAGCTGAAAACCCAGGTCTCCTGAGTTTCAATTTCATATTCTGTTCCGCTATCAGATGATTCAGTAACAGTAATACTAGTAATAGTCACTAATGATGACAGCGGTGTTCCATTTGTGAGCCCATCCTAAGTACCAGACCCCACTACGCCTCTCACAGGCACGGCCACCCATGATGCTCACAATAAACCCATGACATAAGCATCCTATGCTGTTCCCATTTGGCAGATGAGGAGTCTGATGCTCCTAGATGCGAAGTGTCATGGTGAAGACAGCAAAGTCAGGACTAGATCCAAGCCCTTGTTCTGAATGATGGTCCTGTGTTGTGCTTACTTCAAAAATGGGATGTCTCTCCTCAAACAATTTTATCCTTGTTAGCTGAAACCATAATTAGAGCCTTATTTGCCTTTGAATAATTGGCTTCCCCCTTTGCTCCAGTGTCTGGTTCCACTTGGGCAGTCGCTCCAGCCTGGAGGGTATCACACTCAGCAAATCCACTTTGGCTGCCTGAGGCTAATGAGGGCTCTCGACGTGGTTGCATTTAAGTGCCTGGTACTGCAGAGAATATCCACACACAGACACACCCCCTGCTATCAAGGATGACAGTGGAGTTGTAATAACATGCCCTTCCCAAATTGGATCATACCACTCCAGCTCTTCGCTGAGGACAATATGGTCTGCTTTCTGCTGAGTCTATCACATAAGGAGGAAACAAAATCCTGCATATGACAGTGTGTGTGAGAGTGCGTGTGTGTGCATGTGCGCATGTGTGTGTAGGGGAAGAAGAAGGGAGAGTCATGATCCTCGACAAGCATTGGGAAAGCTGAGTGAGATTCATGTCTAACAGTGAAGAAATAATGAGCACAGAGGACAAAGATTTGTCTATCAAGGCTATGAATTCCAGCAAGTTTTTCTAACATTAAATTAAATGAACCCAAATGTCCCTAAATAGGAAAATAGTGCAATCAGTTATAGCCCATCTATACAACAGAGTCCTATGAGGTCCTTAAAAATGACATGGGAAAACATCCTCAGTGAAAGAAGCAGATTACAAACCAATTATTTAAAATATATTGTAGAAAAAACAGGAAGAATAAGCAATGGTTACCTCTAAATTATGAGCTCATAGATGCTTTTATATATTTCCAAAGTTCTACAAGAACACAATATTTTGATAATACTACTTTCTATAAATAATAAATGTCATTTTTCCAATCCTGGACCAGCATTCCCAGGAATATGCCTGGGGAAGCTTATGATATGGTCTGGTTGGAGACCCCATTAGCAAGGGAGTGTGTCAGGCAAGGATGAACCCCGAGTTCTGAGACTTGAAAGTTGGGGGTCTCCAGTGAGACAGGGTTCCTCCTCTGACACTACAGGGTTGCCCCAGAGTCTGTTCTCCAGAGGCCCTATACCACATTCACCTACCTCCTCCATAAACCTGTCCCCAAAAGCACTGTTTTCGCCAAATTCTGGTAATAGTCATATGCAGGGTTATTTGTAAGTAACCCTATAAACCTGTAATAGACTGATTCAAACCCTATAAATTATTTTAAATCCATAAATGATAAATTTACACCAGAGGCTTGCTGTCCTGGGTCCATATGCAGGCTTTGTTTGGCCTGCATATTGCTTAAAAAACATATCGGTAGGCTTCACATAAAAACACATTTGTGGAACTTCTCTCCAAAGAGGGGAAGATCAGGTAGCATTGAGTCCACATATTGACATGGCAACAAAGAGTTGGTACTGATTCACAGCTGTCCTCTGTACCCATGGCATGGACTTCCCCTCCTGGTCCTCACCATTCCCTGTAGCCTCCCCACCATGAGCTGAGTTTCAGTTGATCATCCTCACCCTGCTTTCTTAGTGGTAGAGAAATACTTCTCTGTACACTTGTCTCTGTCAAAGGTGGAAAAATGACTGACTGACCCAATGGCACTGTGTTTTAGGAAAAAATAAAAGGAATCACATTTCTTTACAAAGTAAAGAAAGTTCTCACATGTTTCATAGGTAAGAAGAAAATGTGTTATAAAAAATATAACTGGGGGCACCTGGGTGGCTCAGTTGGTTTAAGCATCTGCCTTCGGCTCAAGTCATGATCCCAGAGTCCTGGGATCGAGCCCCACATTGGGCTCCATGCTCCACGGGGAGCCTGCTTCTCCCTCTCCCTTTGCCTCTCCCCCTGCTTGTGCTCTCTTGCTATCTCTGTCACTATCTGTCTCTCTCTCTCAAGTAAATAAATAAAATCTTAAAAAAATTTTTTTAAATATAACTGAAGATTATATTATTATTAAAATATATATTGGTAAGGTTATTTTATTAAAAGGCACAGTAACTATTACTCTGCATCTTCATTTCTTTTGTTTTAAAGATTTATTTATTCATTTATTTGAGAGAGAGACAGAGACAGTGCACTCACAAGTGGGGGCAGGGGCAGAGGGAGAGGAAAAGAATCTTAAGCAGACTACCCACTGAGCACAGGGCTCCATGCAGGGCTCCATCCCAAGACCCATGAGATCATGACCTGAGCCAAAATCAAGAGTCCAATGCTCAAATGACTGAGCGACCCAGATGCACCTGCATCTTTATTTCTATTACCTTCATGTGTGGGTTCAAGTTTGAAGACCTCTGGAGTAAATCTTTTCTCTCCCAACTGTAAGCTCCCCAGGGGGACAGAAACCCTTTTGTTTAAATGCCATTTTGCACAGCAGCTCAGAGAGTACATTTGGGAATCAGACAGACCCCAACTGGAATCCTGGTCCTGATATGCTATTGGTCTATGACTGTTGACAAGTTTCTCAGCCTCTCTAACTTTTAGTTTCCTCACCTGTAAAATGGGGATATTAATACCTATACTTTACAGGGAGGTCATGATAACGCGATAATGGGTGAAAAAACTTAGCATGGTGTCTGGCACAATATAATGGTTAAATAAATGGTGGCCATAAAATTATTTATGACTATCTTTCTTTCATACTCCCCATAGCATAGTGCTAGCTACATTTTTAGATTTTCAATAAATATCACTTGAATTGAAATGAATCTGCAGCTGTTTTTCAATTCAGCTGTATTGTGGTCTTAAGGAAACTTCCTTCTATTCTAGGAAGATGTTGTGGGGGAAAAATCAGCAAAATCAAACTTAAAACAGGTCCTCATAAAAGCCTCAGAATGTCCTAAAACCCTGCCTCACTATAATTTAAACCACCCATGACTGTAATTCCACAATGAAAACAAACAAAACAATTTTGGAGTCAACATATAAATTTGTAAAGATTTACAGAAATTCTCTCATTGTGTATGTTTCCTCTCATATAAAGAATCATTCCAGAACTGGGAAAGAACCCCATGGGTCATGGATCGAAAGGCACAGAAACAGCCTGATCTTGCAGTTCTCTAATTTTAATGAGGTACTTTTTTTTTTTTTTTAATTACAGAAGAGTTGATTTGGGTTGTCATTAAAGAGGTAATCTGGGATTCCCCCACAATTAAATCATACTTCATAATGCCATTAAAAGCTACTATTCTAAGTATTTGGGGAGGTTCAAGAGGGATTCTTTTCTTTGATTGTATGTCAATCTCTTTTCACTTCAGCCAAAAAAAAGGACACTTTATCAAATGTCTCCTGGGTTTGTCCTGCAGCTTCTTAAATCACTGTCTTCTCTGATTGTAGATCTGAGGGTTTCTTCCTGAGATTGAATTCTGCGATCAGTCACATTGAAAAGGGAAGAGATGTGAGGGACAGCCACTTCTCAGATCTCCAAGTGCGGAAGGGACATTTTGGAACTAGATGTGGCTTTGTAACACTGTAGGTGGGAGGGGCAAACCCCTATTTGAAGATCTCTGATGTCTCCAAGTGTTCTGGTGAAAAAAAAAAAACTTAGGTACTCAAAACTCAACAGCTCTTTCTTGAAGAAAATAAATTGGCTCTGGTACATAAATCCTTTTACCTTTACCAGGGTTCGAGCCTGGCTACGTGACCTTGAGGGCATCATGGTTTCCCTTCATCTGTTTGACCTTCTATAAAATGGCCTCATTCCTTGCTCCCAGCTCAGGCAGGATATTTTAAAGCATTGCGGGCAATATATAGGAGAAGGGGTTTTTAGGCATGAAACAATCTTTGAAAGACTCAGCAATATTATCATTGTGAATCAGAGAATAATTTTTTAAATCATAGGTTTTCATGTTGCTAGAGCTCTGGAAAATCTTGTGCAATGTCATGATTGTATAGTTGCTCCACAGAGGTTAAATGGCTTGGCCAAGGCCACACAACTATGCAATAAATTAGATAATGAGCATTAGTGTGTAGCAAAGTGCCTGGTGCATAAGAAGCACTCAATAAACGTCACCTGCAGTTCCTACTGTTCATATTACTGTTGTTGCTATTATTCAGGTCTCCTTACTCTTAGTTCAGTGTTTTTTTTTAAATCAGATACATAAAGAAACCACCTATGGACCCAAGCAATTTTTTGCTTAAGATAAATGATCATTCAAAGAAACCATCTCATTTCTTTCATAACTGAGAAGGTCCAAGCCTAGAGAAATACTGTCTTGCCACATAATATAGGAAGCCGACATAACACAGGAGCCTGATTTGGGGCTTGCCTACAGAAAAAGAGGCCTGACCCTTCTGGCCCTTCTGACCTTTCCACCCTCAACCAGTAATAATAGCACAGAGGAATTGCACATTGTGGACCAGGGATTGAATACAGGCTCCAGCAGGACTCCCTGCCCTCAAGTCCCCAGGGAAAGGTAATGTCCTTGAAATACAAAATGACACCAAGATGGGGAAAATAGACTGTCCCACATTTGAAACTGAGAACAGTATATGGCTAAATGGCAAAAAAGATAAAATCAGACTCCTACCTCACACCATATATAAAACGTAAGTTCTGTAGATTGATTACAAACTTCTGTATCAAAAGTAAAATTATAAAATTCTTAGTAAAAATTCAAATGAAAATCTTTTAGGCTTTGGGATTGAGAAAGATTTCTTAAACAAGACATAAGATTTGACTATTAAAATGATCAGTAAATTGATATTAAAAGTAAGAACTTCTGTTAAGAAATTACATCTTAAGTAAATGAAGATAAGTTATGAGTGTATAAATGAGAGAAGATATCCATAATACGTAAGGTCAGCAAAAGATGAGTATGAAGAATGCATAAAATATCCTGTAAACCAGTAAGAGAAATACAACCAACCCAACAGAGAAATGAACAAAAGACATGGACGGACATATCACAGGCATGAAACACAAGTGGCAAAGAAACATGAGAAAGGATTTTCATCATCATTGGTGATCAAGGAAATGTAACCCAAGACAGGGAAGACTTACCTTACACCTCCATCTTTGGTAAAACTTAAGAAGTGGGATAATACCCAGTGTTAAAAGAATGTGGATCTACAGGATCCCTCATGAATTACTGATGAGAATGTAAACTGGTGCAACCACCTTTGGAAAACAGTTTATCACCATCTTCTGAAGTCAAGCATTTGGTCCCTTATGACCAAGCAAATCTTCTAGTAGTTGTAAACACAAAAGAGACTCTTGGACATTTGCAACAAGAAGCATGTACAAGAATGTTCTTAGCAGCAATGCTTACAATAGAGAAATACTGAAATAGCCCAAGTGCTTGAAATTATATGGTTTATTCACACAATGGAACCTTCCACAGTCGTCAAAACAAGGAACTCGAGCAACCTGTAATATGGATGAATCTTAGTATAATATTAAATGAAAATAAAGTAAGTTTCCCCCCACTCCCACCAAGTTACTCACAGTTCAATACCCTTTTTATAAAGATAAAATAACCAAAGCACTAGGGATATACAGAGATGCAATAAAGCTGCATAAAAAGGAAAGCAGAGGAATGATTAAGGAAGATTCAAGAACGTGGTCACCTTAGGTAGAGAAAGACAGAGCCACATGGTCACATGTAACTGATTAAGTTTCTAGTTTTTGTTTTGGGTAGTGAGTGCCTGAATGTTTAATTTATTGTTAAAGATAACTGAATATATAAATTTAAAAAAGTAGGGATTGTGTGGACCAATGATGAGGTGTATTATGAATCAACTATACTGTGATGCTTCCAGTTCTGTACAATCAAAGTCCTTCCTCTCCTTTCCCCTTTTGTAAGCAACTCTGGCCATTTAATTGCATTACTGCCAAGTTCCAAAGACCAGTTTCTGAAAGCTGGCATCAGTGAAATTCTAAGCAGAGTAGGCACATAAAGAAATAAATCATAGCCCTTATTCATAAGAAGTCCATTCCATCAGCACAGACAGTTCCATGAACAGACAAATAAGAGCACGGAGGTCAAGTATGGAGATGCAAGTCTGCACTACGCACTGTGGGAGCCACTTCTCGCTGCCCACACTGCTCTCCTTTTCCCCACTCAAGCTCCTGGCATTGTGCTTCCAACTCCAGAGGCGTCAGCCAGAGGGCCATCTTTATCAGAATCCACTTGGAGGGCTGATACCACGCATATCATTTGCCCTCCCACCATCTTCAGGGTCAGAATCTTTGGCATAGGGTCCAGGAATCTGCAATTTTAATAAGCTCCCCAGGTGCACCTAAGGTTTGAGAAATCTCCCTCACAGAGGGTCTATGCCTTGTTTTATCCCCTTTGTGAATTGAGGATAATATTCTGATCGTACTGAACTCTCTACTGTCCCACCTTTCCCTTTTGGTCAGGTACCCTGGCAGCCATCCCATTTTTATAACCGCTGGGGAAAGAGGTGGGGAAGGCTTCCTCAGAAAGGAAGAAGATGTGACAGAGGGGAAGGCTAGTGGCCCCTCTGCTTGAGATTGAGACCTACAGCCACAGACATGTGTGCCCCAAAGTTTCCTCTTGAGCCAAAGTCCTAAAGAGAACCATTTTGGAGAGGTTGTGGGGAAAGCCAAAAGCCGAGTCTTTCTTTCCTTTCCTAATTTGGTTCCTGGGACACTGTGCCAGATGCAACATTGGAAAGAGGGAGAGGACTATTTTGAATCTGAAAGACTGGTTACATCTGAAGCCACAAGGTACCACTAAATGAAAATTTTAAGTTGCCACAGTACAAAGTAAAGGAAAGACTCAAAAAGATTAGACTAAAAGCCAACAAAGAGGGGCTCCTGGGTGGCTCAGTCGTTAAGTGTCTGCCTTAGGCTCAGGTCATGATCCCAGGGTCTTGGGATCAAGCCCCACATCGGGCTCCCTGCTCAGCGGGAAGCCTGCTTCTCCCTCTCCTACTCCCCGTTTGTGTTCCCTCTCTCCCTCTCTCTCTGTCAAATAAATAAATAAAATCTTAAAAACAAAAAAACAAAAACAAAAACTAGAAGCTTTATCATCTTTGCACACTGAACTTGGTGCAGAAATTTGCAAACTTGCAACAGTTGCATCCCCACTACCTCCCAGGCCCCACCTATAGTAGAAACAGAGTAAATGCTGAATGGATGGGGCTGAAATGCCTACTTACTGCAGACATCAGGTTTGGGTCTTAAAGGGATGAGTAGGAGCTACTGGTTAGTGGCTGGAGGTAGGGGAAGGCCTTGGGGAGAGAGAATGCCTTCTAGGCAATATTTGCAAATAGAAGAATTGTGGAAGGTTGTGTATAATGTCAGGAGAGACGAGAAGCCCGCCACAAGACTAGTGCATATCCTGGAAGGAAGAGGACTCATTCTCTTACTGCCTTTTCCTTCTGAACAGTCTCAGAGCCCAGCCTGATGTGGACACCCCAAGCTCCAGGTGGCCCACTAACACCACAGCTTGCTCTGAAAAGCTGCAGCAGCATGGCTACTACTGACATCAAGAGTCCCATCTCCCGCCCAGGCAAAGGTCCCTAGGCACAGCTGTCAGAGAGTTGTCCAGCATTGGAAACAGGGACAAGGAGTGGAAGATGGAAGAAAAAAATTCCCTTGGGAGGTATAGGGAGGCACTTTTTCTAATATGATGAAGGAAGCACTTTCAACAAGAAAATAAGCACTATTGTCTCCTTTTTATTCATTCTGAGAATAAAGCATGGCATAGGAGAAGGAAGATGAGTTTTGTTATTCAAAAGACTTGTGTTCCGAATCCAACTCTAACACCTACTACCTGTGAATAGCAGAGGCAGCACTCATCAAATGTTCCATGTGCATCCCTTCACTTCCAGATTCCCTTGCAGCTGGGTTGGGAACTTGTGTTGGGTTCTGGCCAAGGGACTGTGAATGGACGTGGTGGGTGTCACTTTCAGGCTGTGGTAGTTAACAAGTGTGGCTATCCATCCTCCCTCCCTTTCTTTCCTTCTGCCTGGAGGCCATGGTACCAGCTGGAATAGCTTCAGAAGGGACAAAAGGCACAGAGCCCTCCTCAGACTTTGCGAAAGAGAGAACTAAACCTCCACATAGCTAGACCACTGAGATTTGGGGATGTATGTCTTACCCCAGCAACACATAGCCCAATACATGAAGACCCTAATACACTGTGTAATATTTGGCCTCATTAGGATGAAAGTTACTTGACTTTCCAGACCTTAGTTTCTCCATCTATATCATGGGAATAATAATACCTGTGATATTGGGTTGTTGTGAGAATTTAATACATGTTCATGTCCTATATAACACCTAATGCATAGTTGACATTTAATAAATATAAGTCTGTCTGTCTGTCTGTCTGTCTGTCCCTCTCTCTCTAAGATGCTATTGATGTCATTATTATTCTTTTGGCTATTATTGTTATACACTAGACGCAACAGGTGCTTTTAAATAAGTAGCGAGTGTGTCAAGTACTCTGCTGGTTGTTTTACATAATTATCCCATTTTTGTAGCTAAAGGAACCAAGGTTCAGAGAGGTTACTTGTTCAAAAGAACACAGCTACTAAGTGACCAGGGCAGAATCAGAAACAAGAATTACCTGAATCAAAAGTCCATATCCTCATGGCAACATTCCTATTCACATTCTTCAGATGTGGAATCCTGGAGGCTCAGAGATGTTACATAAGTTTACCAAGCAAAGTAATAACTGCAGAGTGAGAGGACTTTCCTCTATTCCCAGGCCAGTGCTGCCGTGATGTGCTGATTAGCAAAGATAAACCCCCTATGGTACTGGGCACAGCCATCTGTGCCCCTATCCCCCACAGTGAACTGAGGTCCCCGCAGCTCCACATACTGTGGGCAACAGATAAGAGGAGGGGGAAAGAAGGAAATTACATCCTGATAAAAGAAAAGCTGGGTGCTTTGTACTCACAGAACAGCTTCTCAATACAGTTTCCAAAGAAAAACCCATTAGCTGAAAATAAAAACTGGAAGAACTTCCAAATCTCTGTCAGGACTCTGTCTCTGTCTCTCTGGATCCCTTTCTGGGTCTTTCTTTTCTTCTGTCTTTCTGTCTCTGTTTCTCTCTGTTTTTCTCTCTGGGTCTCTCTCTCCGTCTCTCCCTCTACTCCTCCTCTGTTTGTTTTGGAAGTTGAGAAAAGCGAGCAATGTGGATCCTAAAGCAGTTTACACTGAACCAGATGGTTCATCTGATTAGCATCAGACTAAAAAGACACATTACTTAGAGATTAGGTTCTCATAGGGACAAATCTGTTCCAAAGGCGCATAAGGTTTGCTTTTCTCTTAGACTCCCCTCAAAGCTTTCTCAGGGCACATCTATTCCTTTCTCCCATCACCACCAGAAGGCAAGTCTGAGCTTGAGTTGGAGAAGACAGCAAATTAGTCTCCACAGATTTCTTAGTTCTCCTCTCCCTGAACCCTGAAGTCATTCACGCTAGGTGAGCCATTCCCTATTTGAGACTTGGCTGTTTGAGACTCTTTTAACCCTCTCACACCAGAGGCTAAAAAGCCATATTATGCCCCTGACAACCCAATGAGACACGTTTTGTGGTTATTCCCACTTCACAGATGAGGAAATTGAGATTTACAAGGATTAAGTAATTTACTCAAGATCACAGGTCTAGTAAAAGTTGAGACTAATTGCTTACATGAAAGAAAAAAGGGGTAAAGTGTGTGTGTGTATTAAAAGAGCCCCATGGAACAAACCATCATAAAGGATGGTTGGCAATTGTTCCAAACTATTTAACTGTGTGGAGGCCTACAGCAAGATAAACAATAAAACAAGAAAGCACAAACATCTCACCCTGACCTCCACTTCTTGTAGGCATACATAGCATGGGCCCTTTGCAAAACTATGGAGAAATGAAATTAAGGTTGGACAAAACCCTTCAAAACCAGAGTGGGAAGCACATACAAGCCAAGGCCCTGTTATTGATTAAGTCCTGTGTTTCTCAGAGTTTGAGGATATACATGTAGCTTCCAGGAAAACAAGGAAGCTTGGCTTAGGGCTACATGCAACTGTCAAACATGAAGGGACCCCCTTACTGCAAAGAATTAGAAGGTCAGAACAGAAGCTAGGAAAACAAAAGGAGCAGAAGAAATAATAGCCACACCACCAATAATAACAGCTACCACTTAGTATAGGACATTATGACATCATAAGCACTTTAAAAGCATTATTCACCTCATTAGCCCACACAACAGCCTTTTAAGATAGATATTGTTATTATTTTTCCATTTTACAGATGAGCTTACTAAGGATCAGAAAGCTTAAGTAAATTGCCGATGGTCACACAGCTGATAAGAAGACGAACCAGGAATTCAACCCAGGCCTAGTGAGATACAAGAACAGTGCCATTAACCGGTACACCTTCTCTCACTCCCTTCTCCAAAGGATCCTCCTGAAGATAGGCCAATAGGATAGTCTGCCAACATTTCAGAAAGTGCCTAAAAGCCTTCTGGCCCCTCTGCTTGATATCAGTACAAATGTTTAAGGCTGTGAGTACAAGCTAATGTCACCGACAATACTCCAGGCAATTTGCACATCTGGCAGTTAAATGAGTGCAGGTTGAAAGCAAATCCCATCCCTAAGGCACAGGACACTTCACAGGGAGAACAACAGGAGGGATTTCATTACAGCTCAAACTTGGCTAAGGAATCAAACTCACCTTATTTAAGGGTATAAAGGAGACACTCACCCAGGAGCCAATGACACCCAGTAAGCACACGTGAATTCAGATTTTATTCATTTGGAACCTGAATACTTAAGAAGGGGTATGAGCTGAAGTTTCCCTTTGGGGTTATTTTGGGAAGAGGGTTCACTTAGCAAATCAATCGTGGGAGAGGAATTACCTTTAATACATACTGCTTTCACATGCGAACCAAGGATGGATAGACTAATTATATATTGCCTCCCCTTTAAAAGGGGTCCCAAAGAGTTCTCTGTTCACTTATTTCTAGTCTCTTTAAGTGTTTAAAGGTAAGAATTTTGCATTTCATGTCTAACTGTGTACAACACAGGGGCTGGCCTTCTGTCTGTTAATATTAATCGGAGGGTTTTTACTGAATCAGAAACTCAGAGACACAGCAGGACTGGTGAGCAGCAGCTGTCCAGCCTGCTCTGGGATTATGCTCCCTCTCAGGGGCCATCACCAGCCCAGGAGATGTGACTCCAGTAAAGGAACTACTCTGACTTCCAGCAGCCTGGAATGGACAGCACCTGCCCCATCCAGGATGGTGCTAGCACTCCATCTGGCCTCATGCTAAGCCGGTCGCCTGACAATGACAATGACGGTGGGTCTGAACAATGAAGGCGAGCCAAGTAGCCCCACCCTCTGCTGCCTGTGGGGTGCAGCACCATATGCAGCTGAAGTCACCCTTGCCACCTCCCTGGGGTGGGACCCGATTCATCTCTACAGGGACGCCACCTGGAATCCGGGAAGAAACTGCCAGGGCAGGAAGGGGCAGGCATATGTCAAAGCCTTCAGAGTGAGGGCAATTCATTCTGATGGGGAAGGCAGAATGTGAAAACCACAGAACGCTCACTTTTTAAAACCCAGTATACAAGAAACGCAAAAAGACTTACCAGGATTAGTTTCTGATCACCTTGCAACAAACCACCTTGCACAAACAAACCATCTATTTATTGCATTAATCTGTTGGCACACATCTGTCTGAATGGTCAGGAAGCCATAGACATGAATATAAAATCACCAGAACACTTTGCTTCGTGTGCCCTTCTCCTATCCTTAACTCCAGGGATAGGAATTCAGACAGCAATTTTGGATGCACCATGTTAACCAGGCATTGGGGAAAAAGAATATTTACAGTGAAGTGGTTCCTGAATATTTCTGTGATTTCCAGACAATTTACATAAATATTCAAGCCTAGCTCTCTGAATAAATCTCAGTTGGGTGATGACTGATCCCCTGCTTTCTAAGACCTCTTGTTTCTTGTACAGTTTGCTTCTCATTTTAACACTGACACTGGTGTAGACACAGAGAAATTAAAAATTGGGAAGTGTTGGCCTTAGTATAAAGAAAACAGTGCTGACCCTCAAAAGTCTTTTTTTTTCACCCTCACAGATAGCTGTGATCCTGCAAATATCAAGTGTTGCTGGAGATGAGGTAGATGATGAATACTGACTTTTAATCCTGCCTGGCCATATCCAGGGGTGTGGCCACCTAACTCACCAACCTCAAAAACAGTGCACCCCAAGGCTCTTAGCAGTGGGCCCTGGTCAGGGGACTGGTGGTTATCAGAGATCAGTTTGGGGTACATACATGTCTTCAACTTGAGCAGAAGTAGGAATTAGAGAGGGGTTTGTTTTGTTTTCATTTTGAAAAATGTAAATTACTTTTGAAAGGTAATGAAACAACATGGATCCAAATTCCTACTCAATCAGAATCTCTGAGATGGGTCATGGGAATCTGCATTAGCTCTCTAATTTATTCTTTCACTTTAGAAACTTTGAGAACTTCTCTGTGACACGTTCTTTCTACCAAAAGAAACTTCACCTACTTCCGCTCAAGTCGAAGACATGTATGTACATATAAACCATGTAGGGGAAAAACCTCATAGCAGAATGACCTAAAGTGTAGGACTCCAAATTTACCACCTCATTAAACTCTCTGAGGAGGAGCAAACAATGCAACCTAAGCTTCTTAAAATCAGTTTAGATTCTGATAGCTGAAGTTGTCAGCCACTTTTTACTTTTCGCATTTATTCAGACCAAGGGAGTTACTGCAGAAGCAACATTTGAGTCACCAGTGAGTTGTTCTGGCCTACTGAGCACGTGAAGTACATCGTGTGGTTTCTGGCACCACCCACCCCGCCAGGATGCTTGGCACTCACCTTGCTTCTTAAAGAGGTTGCTCTGGACTATCTCATTCATGGATTGGACTTTCTGCTTCTGGAGTTTCACAGGGGGGATGCAGGTGTAGAACTCATATAGGAGTTGGCTGAGGGCAGGAAAAACAGGAGTACAGAGGGCCAGTTAAATCAGTGCTTCCCATATCCTGGCACTTACAATCCATGCCCAGACTGCCAGCCCTGTGGAGGCAGAAATAACATACAACTTGCTCCCTTGCCGCCCCCCCGCCACCAAATCCTGGCAAAGCATCAGATGCATAATAAGCCTTTGTGTAGTTGGTGTTAGTGTTGACTCCTAATAACATTCGAAGAGATGTGAAAACTTGAAAATAATACCAATAACCCTGAGCTCTTTTGTATATCAGACACATGCTTGGCACTTTACATCTGTAATGTCATCTAAACCTCATGACTCTATGAGGTAGCTACAATACTTATCCCAATTTACAAGTGGAAAACCTAAGGTTCAGAAAGGTTAACTAGCTTTCCCAAGGTTGCACAGCTAGGGGGCTCAAAAAACAAAGATTTGAAACCAAGTTCTGACTTTGTTACCATACCACTTTATTTACTGATGTTTTATAGTTAGTAATGCCTTATAAGTCTTAAGATCAAAAGGGTCCTTAATTTAAAAAAAAAAAAAAGCTATGAAAAATTGTGGGTTAGAAGCAGTTTGGGACATGATAAAGGAGATAGTTCTTCCCCGATAGAGTGAACATAAAAACACCACTGAAACAGAATTATAGCCCCTGTCAAGCTTTCCAAAATCAGCTCATTGTGTTCACTCATTCCTTCAAGTACTTGTTAAGCATCTATTTGATGTGTGACAGGCAATGTGCACAACAGTGGGGATACAATAGGAACAGACGTGGTCCCAGTCGGCAAGGAACTTACATTCTCATGGAGGTCGGCACGCAACACAGAGGCAAACAAATCAATATGAGAGGACATGTGCAATGAAGACAAGAAATAGGGAGTTGTATTAGAATGTAATGGTGTAGGGGCTGGGGAGGAACTGAATTGATTTACAGTATTCAGCGGTAGCTCCTCTGAGAAGATACCGTTTAGTTTGAGACTAGCAGGATGAAAAGAAGCCAGCAGAAATCTTGGTGTGAAGACAAAAAGGCCATGAGTTGAAAACACTGACAAGATCCAAATCATGTCTGGAGTGCAGTGAATAGAATTATAGTGATGTTCACATCTCAGTTTTGATGACTATGCCATAGCTAAGTAAAGTTTGAACTTATTAAGGGAAGTTGGGTGAAAGGCATATGTATAGTATCTTTGCAACTCTTTTCTGGATCTAAAAACATCTCAATAGAAAAAGTTTTTAAAATTGGGATGCCTGGGTGGCTCAGTCGGTTAAGCATCTGCCTTCGGCTCAGGTCATGATCCCAGGGTCCTGGGATCGAGTCCCACATCAGGCTCCTTGCTCGGTGGGGAGCCTGCTTCTCCCTCTGCCTGCCACTCCCCCTGCTTATACTGTCACTCTCTCTAGCAAATAAACAAATAAAATCTTTAAAAATAATAATAATAATAATAAAATAAAATCTTCTATATGTTATCTTGGAACTTAAATGAATTTAGGAAAAAGAAGGAAAGGCCATATCTGGTGTAGAGGCCTCTATTCTAACAGCACAATTACTTTAAACTAATGTGTTCATCTCATGAGAGAAATGGGGTAAAGAAGAAGGCAAAAGGGAGCCTATCTCTCTATTATTCCTGTAAGTGACTGGAGGTTGTTCTCTACAGTCCATACAGGACACAGACTGGGACCCCAAAATAAACTTCAAGCCCAAATGAGATGGCAACATTCACACCAACTATCAGCTCTTTAACCCACATGTTTGCATTCTGTATCATTTGTGTCATCAAAGAAGGATCTTTATTTTATGTTGGTTTTCACCAAAGTCTGGCAAAATAAAAACCGGAATGTAAAAATCTGACAATGGAAGCCCTACACCAAGTTCCTAAACATGTACACCAAGTTCCTAACCATGTGCCCTCCCCACCCCAGCTCTGAGTACCCATGCAGAATCCCCCACAAAAGCACTCCTCCTCTCCCTCCCTCAGAACCCCTCACCTGCCACCAGAGCCCAGGAAAGTACATGGTCAGCTCTCACCTGAGTAACTTTGCATCAAAGACGGTTTCCACATCATGGAGGACAGATGGGATGTATTTCAAAGCCGCCACCTAGGTGGAAAGTGAAACCAACATGAGGGATGCCCACATCCAACAACTCCACATGGTAAGGATACTTTGCAACATGAGAGGGATCAAGGGAAAATGACCCTGACTCCTGCAGAGGTTCAAGACTCCGTATGCACACTGAAACATTAGCATGCACTTCTGTGATGACGAAAGTGAGCCACAACTTCTTGTATCTTCAAGGAGGCAGTAATGTGTATGATGATCACAGACTTCAAAGTTAGACACCTGCTGTCAAATTTTGGTTTTACTCCTAGTAACCATGTGGTTTTGGACAAAACACTTAACCTCTCTGATGTTTCAATGTCCTTAACTGTAAAATAGGGAAAATAATACCTATTTTGATTGGAAAAATTAAAAATCACATGCATGAGCCATCCGACAGAGAGCCAGGCATGTTTTGGGTACCTGCTAAATGGTAACTTCAATCATTATTGGGAGATGGATGGTGTGTTTGAATTGTTTTGTGGGCGGCAAGGACAGCTTGGACTGAGTTATTCATATTTTCTCTCCCTGGCCAATTTGTCAACAATGGTGGGCATGTTTTTGATCACTAGCTGGGTTAGTGTACTAGCTGCGCATTGTGGTGGCCTGTTTTTTTTCTCTGTGTAAATTGACTAATGCATTCAGAGGTATGAGACCCACCCAATCCCCTGCATCACAGCATCCTTTGCAAAGCAGCGGAGTACCTACAGCTACTACAGAAGGAGTTATAAGCCACATGGCTGGAAAATAATACCTAAGCATCTAGTGGAAGGATGCATTTAAAATTCTTCTTTTTTATTTTTCTCTATATTCTAAGTGTTCCATAGTCAACATGTATCAATCACCCTTTTGTAATCAGATCAAAATAAAAATATTGAAAATTTCTTTCTTAAAGAAAATCTTCTTTTTTTTTTTTTAAGATTTTATTTATTTATTTATTGGAGAGCGAGCAAGAGAGAAACAGCATGAGAGAGGAGAGGGTCAGAGGGAGAGGCAGGCTCCCCGCCGAGCTGGGAGCCCGATGTGGGACTCGATCCCAGGACCCCGGGATCATGACCTGAGCCGAAGGCAGTCGCCCAACCAACTGAGCCACCCAGGTGCCCAAGAAAATCTTATTTCTAACCATATACAACTGAGCTTCTAGTTAACATAAATAATAATTATGACTATCCTCTGAGAACTTTCAGTGGGGCAGACATCAAACACCTAATAGATTATCTTGTTAAACCTTATGTCAGTCCTACAAAGGAAATACTGTTTTCATAGAAAATTTACCACTTTGCAGTAACACGATTTGGAAGAATTTCCTCTTGCTTGTCCTATTGTTTACTGCTTGTCTTTTAGCTTTGTTTACCGTATCTTTCACTGCACAGAAGAACTTTAATCTGTATGTTGTCAGGTTTGTCAGACTTTATAGTTATTGGATTTTGTGTCTAGGAATTTATTTTTTATTCTTTCAAATCAAGATGACAAGAAATAACAAGATTCCAAAGCTGATGCTCTATTGAGACACCCTTGTTCTTTGATGTTAGGTAGGTATCCTGTGAGGTAAAAGGCGCTTTGCAATAAAATAATTCGGGGAAACTCTGGTTTAAGAAAAAATAAACCAGTGACCTTTTTTTTTCTTTTAATTACAGAACTTTTCAGAATTTTAATATGCTAAGACACACTGTAACATTCTTCTAAGCAGTTACAGTATCCAGTGCATTCCAACCTATTTGGTCAGGGGCCATTTTTATCAGGAAGCACCAAACAGATGTAGCAAAAACAGAAGCCTGAAAGGCTGGGCAAGCAAAAGAAAAGAATGAATGGGATGAGTCTGGGCCTGTGGGAAGTAAGGAGGTGCATGGAACCCACACTCTCTCTAAAGAATTGAGTCATTCTTGGGGTGCCTGGGTGGCTCAGTTGGTTGAGCGACTGCCTTCGGCTCAGGTCATGATCCCAGGGTCCTGGAATCGAGCCCCACATCGGGCTCGATGCTCCACGGGAAGCCTGCTTCTCCCTCTCCCACTCCCCCTGCTTGTGTTCCCTCTCTCGTTGTGTCTCTGTCAAATAAATAAAATCTTTAAAAAAAAAAAAAAAGAATTGAGTCATTCTTGTTTACCTGTTCTAACACTGTGCTAGTCAAATCAAACACATCAGCAGGCTGCACTTTCTCAATTGGAATACCTATTTACCATGTCTAAATTCTAAAGATATGCTCTATGCTGAGGCATATGCCCTAAAAAAGACTGGTCCAAACACTCCCAGCAAACTGTTTCTCCATTCACTCTTAGACCAACGAACATAGAGCTCTGGGCCCCGGGGGACCTGGGCAAGAACCACAGTGCTCCACCTAGCACCTGCATGGGCCAAGGCCCATTTCTTCACACCCTGAGCCTCAGCATCTTCACGTGGGGGAAAGGGGAGTAATGTGAAATAAAGTCTATCATGTATCTATTGTAATGACCAGCACATAGTAGGCCCCCCAAGGTGCGTGTGCTGAATTTCACCTTATTCCATCTCTCAAACACCCGCCCTCCCTCCCCAGCACCTGGACAAAGTATGATATGTACTCATCAGAATTAAGACCAAAGGGAGAGGACAAAAACAGAAACTGAGCCCTCAGCAAGTTGCGAAAGCCGGGACTTCATTGTCCACAGCAAGTTACTGGCTTTCACAGGCAGGCTGCATGCCATCCCAGGGCTTTGAGGCTATGCTGCCAGACAGCAGTCACCAGGACTCCTACACTGACACACACGCTTAAAATGCTTCAGCGGATAGTGAGGAGGGGTTCGACGGGGCTGGGACAAGGGCTGTTCCAGAAGGAGCCAATCTTCCCAGCTTCTCAGCTCTGGGCTGGCAATAAAGTAAACCAAACTAAGTAGCTGTCACCCCGAGACTCAGAGGGTGTTATCAACTCAACTGGAGAATATTAAACCTCCATCTGGTCCAGGTGGCCTCACAGTGAAGTGGCAGGTCTGTGGTTTTCTTTTCCAACAAGGACAGCCCACCTCTGACCCAGAAAGTCTGAAGCACTGGCCCCAGGGCTCCTGTCCATAGTTCTCCCCTTCACACGGCTCTTACCCACGTGAGTGGAGTGATAGCAGGTAGGTTCAGCAGGTGCAACCAGCAAGCTCCCCCGGAAGGCAGAGCAGCTCAGCCATAAGACCCCCTGGGGACCTCCATTTGTTGCATGTTTCTAAGGCCTGGAAACTAGAAACAGCTTGGCTTTCTAGACCTATTGGCCTCTTGGGAACTAAGTTGCTTTACTGCTGATGTAATTTTTACTCTCATTAATACTACTTTTATACATAAAATAATATTGTCATGTTACTATTTTCATTCCATAGTATATATTCCTATATTATATATAATATTTAAGAAAAACATACACAGATAAGTTTATGTATGTGTATGTATATAAAGGTATATAATAGGATTATTAATTATAGGGTTTTAAAATAACAACCATTATTGGAAACTTTAAGCGTGTCAAATGCCTTACATGCATGACCTCACTGCACTTTACAACCACTCTATGAATAGATCCTGTCATCCCATTTTACCAGCAAGGAAACTATGGCACAGAGAGGTGAAGTAATTTGCCAGAAGCCACACAGCTAAGATGCAGCATAGTAAGAATTTGTACCTGATTCTGTCCAACTTGGCCCTAGCCAGTGTGTCTGGCTACTGCCCACCCTGCTTTAAGGAAAGGATTCAATAGGGGAAAGAAGGCTGATTTGGGGAAAGAAGGAGAAAAAGAACTTTCTCCTCTTTATGAGGATAATTTTTGAAAAGAAGGTACAGTTTTTCTGACATCTCCTCAGTTAAGGATCTTCCTCACCACATGTATCAGGGTTTGTAAGAATGGACACCAGGAAAACATTTGTCAACTTAGTAATTAGCTTACCATGTGGCACCAAGAGAGGATTTCCCAGATTAATCACCAACTCTGGACCCCTCTCAAAGGCTAGTTTCAACCTCAAGAAGAGAGCCAGATCCAAACCAAGCAACATTGGTTTCACTGACCCAGGGATAAGTCATGGGAGGACACTTGAGATGATTGTTATCCAGATGGACTTCCCCAGAATTGATAATCCTGGGCTGCTAGAAAACAACAACTATTTAAAAATAACAACAAAAATCAAACCAAACACTCCCTCAAACTCAAAGGGGACTTGTTCTTTGTTTCCAGGCTCCCTCCCCCTCCAAACGGAGTAAGAGTGAACTGCACAAATGCCAGTAGACAGAATTTTAGCCAAAAAGAGCATGTCTTGTGGTGATGCAAGGTTTTACAAGAGCTCTAGACATCTTCCTCATTCAAGAGCACAGACGGTATTTCCATCCCACCAATTTTCAGTCCTTTTATTTTCACCAAGCACTGGCTGGTCAAGGTCCATGGAAACTGGACAATGTCATAGAAATGCACCACAGCATGACCAGAAGAGGACAGCTTCCTTAGAGATATGGCGCCGTCCCTAAGGACAATACACGCAGCTCTCTCAGGACAGTCAGCCTCCTCACCAATCTTTCAGGGAAAGAGAAGGAAAGACAGGCCAACACATTCCAGAATACATATGTCTCCATACTTTGTGTAAGCCAATATTATGCTGGCCCCCATGGCTTGGTGGGGGCAGGGGAGTTCATTGTTTCCAAATGGCTGGCTGGAGAGGCTGACTGTCTGAGTCAAGTCCCTGTGGATCACTTTTATCTATGTTGCCTTGAGCAGGTTAACGCTGTGTTCTCGTTTTCTCACCAGGAGAATGAAGGAAACAAAGCTACCTAATTTAAGGCCAATGTGAAGATTAAATGTTAGTTATCAGTATGCCTACAACAGCCTCACTGAAACAAATTTCATCCTCCCCACCACTGAATCCATCCTCCCCAAACATTACCCCTAAGTATGGGGTATATGGTTGAGAAAGGGACAATTTAAATAGTAAGTTACATTTCTCCTACTTTGGGAATTCAGCCTACAGCCTGAGGGCCCCTTCGCAAGAATAGACTACTTTCTTCCTTTAGTTGGACACTTGAACAATTTATACCAATAAACAATAAAAAGAGAGGAAAGAAAAAGGCATCCTTAATTAGCTTGCCTTCATGAGTATGGACCGAACATCTATCCTTCTTTATTATTGCTTACTGTTGCTTATTACTTATCCATTTGACATTCTGCAGGAAAGACTTGGGTCTTTCATGAAACTATGCTTTGTTCAGTGGTGATTAGGAGCACAAACTCTGGACTTACACAGTCTGGATTCAAATCCCAGACCTGCCCCTTCTTAGTTGTGGTTAAGTTACTCAGCCTTGCTAAGCTTCCATTTCCTCATCTGTAAAGTAGAGATAAGAAGAGTATTTGCCTAATAAGGTTGTTATAAAAATCAAATGAGCTAACAATATATGTGAAGCTTTCAGCCTAATGTGTGATACATAATAAATGCTAAAACGCAAAACAGCGGAAGCTGGTATTCATTGTTTCATTTGTTTAGCCAAAAAATATTCGAGTACCTACTAAGTGGCAGCCGCTGGTTCAGATACTGGGGATACAAAAGACAGACTCTGCCCTTCTGGACACTCTAGTGGCATTATTACCCTGTATGACAATCACAGTGGCCAAGGGAGCATACCATTCAATACATGCTGTTCATTTATTTTCACTCATACCATCAAATTGGAGCAGTGTGATGAACCCTGGACCTAAAGGAGAATGGGACAAATGGGTCTGCCTAATGTCACCAAATGCCCTTTCCTCACATTTGAGCTACATCCAGTTCACTCATGTCTGATTTTGATCCTCTCAACCTACCATCAGTTTTATCAAAAATGCTCACAGGGCTGGCACACACAGGGACTTCTAAGCTTATGGCCTGTTACTGAAAATACATGGAAACCCCTGTCCTAATCCATTCCTTGTGGTGGGGAGAACACTAACTTTGGAGTCAAGAGACCTGGGTACTTTCAAAACCTAGCTCCACCACTGTGGATAGGTATAATTTGGGATGAATTATTTAACTTTATGAGCCTCCTGTGGATGCTGAAGACAGTGATTCCTTGCAAATCTCTGGAAGGATGAAAAACACTGTATGTGAAGAGCCCAGCTTCATGCCTGGCACATGGTAGGTACTCAATCAATGGAAGGCATTTTTAATGATCTTCTACCTTCTTTGAATTGCTGGTTTTTAATTCTCCATAGTTTTGAGCGAGCTGCTGTCATGCCAACTCTGAACAATAAGGAAACCACAGGAAGCAATTCACAAACACCGGATGAGTCTTAGAAATGAGAAATAACTTGATGAGATCCCAGAACTCACAATGGACACAGCCGAAATTGATTGAACCAGATCTGCTCAACACTAAATTAAAGCAGGCATGAATGAGGGTTTCCACCATCAGCTGCTACCCAGCTGGAGGTGTAAAGTTGCACTCATTGGCGTTCTTACCCAAAACTTATGGCAGACACTACTAATAGATCACAGCACTCTCTCCCACTATACCCCATGCAGGCTCAGAATCAGGACTCCAGTCATCCTATACTATTTGTCATCCCTTTTTTTCCCCCCATACAGTCAGTTCTTGTGGGTTTATTCTCCCTGAAATTTGTATTTATGTTTCCTGATCTAGCTGAATAACCAATCGTCCTAAAACTGTTCAGCCTCATGTGACGAGGTTAGGAATATAAATAACCCCTCCTACTCTAGGAAAATGCTCCAAAAACTTCTGTTTTAATGATGAGGTAAAGAAGGGAGAGGTATAAATGGCTAAAACTATTTAAATTGAAATATGTAATAGGCCCTATATTTCTCCCTTTATATACATTGCTTTATTTAATCTTCTCAATATTTCCTCTAAATTAGACATTAGGCTTTCCATTTCATAAAAGGATAAACAGAGGTCCAGAAAACTGAAGCAATTTGCCCAATGTTACATGCCCAAGTGTGGATGCCTAATTCCCACCGAGGTCTCTCTCCAGTAGCAAATGCCAAAGTTCAAGAATGGAGCTTGCTAACATTACATGGCCTTGACCCCTCTCCCCTCATCAGCCCACACATCACACCTTAAAACGGCATTAAATCTTCAAAGGTTGTTGCTTCCCATATTTGGATAAGGCTATATCCTTCTTTGACAAATTTTCAGCAACCATAGACATAGGTAGAAAGTATTATTGATTTATGTAAATCCTGGAAGCTAAATTTGGCCCTCAGAGCAAATTAAAAAGGAGAAGAAGTCCCTTTTGAAGACTCTCGGGTGGAAATCCGTGAGGAGAAACCAGCATAACCTGGCCCAAATCCCAGGGAAAATAAAGCATTTCTAACATAGTTTCCCAGACAGTAAGAACTTGAGTAAAAAGGCTTATACCCAGACCATAATAATCACATTAGTTCTCTGCATTTGCATTGCATTTTACAATCTGCTCTTTCGTAGACAGTGTTTATTTGATCACAGTGAAGTCTTACAGATGAGGAAACAGACTGTGAAAAGTTAAATGACGAGCCTACGGTCATACAGCTGAGCAAGAAGAACATCCATGTCTCCTCAGTGCCACGATGCTCACCGGCTCTTTGCTTTGTAGCTTCCTTTCTTTCTCCTCCTTTCTTTCTGCCCTTTCTTATTCCCTCTGTCCCTTTGTCCCTTCCCCCAAGGTACATGTAGCTCATCACCGGGAAATAGGTGCTGAAATTAGAAAAAGTGGCTCTATGAGAGCTGCCTCCCTCCGGCTTTCTCAAGGTCAGTGGTCTGTCTCTCTCCTGGCACCTCTATCTCTCTGAAGCATCTGCTCCTTTCTCCTCCCCACCAACTGTCTTCCTTCATTTGTCTGGCATTTCTGCTTTCGTACTTCAGCTTCCTTGGAGCTATTTCAGAACGGACTCCATGCTGCAGCCTCTCCCTTTGCAACCAGTCAACCTCAGCCCTCACAGAACAACCTCACACCTCTCCCTGGAAGCTCAGCTGCTTCTAATATGATACAGGCAGGGTGACAGGCTCCAGCTCTTATCACATTTCTTCATGCTGTCCCCTGCTCCTGTTATTCCCTTTGTTGTAAAATAATGAAGGTTCGTAAAAGGATGAGGGAAGACTTAAAACAACAACAACAACAACAACAACAACAACAACAACAACAGGGGAGGGAAGGTGAAAACAGTAAGACTCATCCCAAAGAAAACAGTCTTATCTCCAGCAGGTGCTAAATGTATAGTGTAAAGAACAGGGTAATGTAGCAGCTCAGAGCACGGTCTTCAGAGCCAGGCAGGAGGAGATCTGGACGCCAGCCATACCCTTGACTGCAGTGGAGCCTGACAAAGTGGTATCAACTCTGAGCTTCAATGTCCTCATCTATGAAACGGAGATCTGCACACCTATCCTGAGAGTCATTCGTTCAACAGATATTTATTAAGCATCAGCTATGTATCAGGACTGTTCAAAGTGCTGAGGATACATTGGTGAACTAGACAAAGCCCCCCTCTACACACACACACACACACACACATACACATGCAAACACACACACACACAGAGGTCGCCAACATTTGTTCAATCAAAAGAAGCAACTAGCCGAGTGATTCCTGAACTTTGCTTCACAGCAGGGAGTTTTTTAAACTCCCCTTACCCTGGTCACACTCCATACTGATTAGATTAGAATGTCTGGTGGCGGTAACCAGGCATCAGAATTTATTAAAGATCCCCAAGAGATTCTGATGTGCAAAGTTGGGAACCCATGGCATCAACAGTGGACGCTGCCTAGACAGACTTCTGCTTCTGCCTCCTCACCTTCGTTCTAACTGGACACTAGCACCTCACCCATTCCAGCCTGCGGCTGGGTGATCTCAGGCACAGCAGATACTTAGATTAGCAACTAAAAGGATAACTCTGATCAAAAGAAGAACAAGTAATCTGTGTTAACTCTCTGGTTTCAATAAATGCATTTGTTTCCTATTCATATGGCATGAGGCAGCCCTTCCTGCACACTTACCAGTCAATCCTGTGAAAGTTAGGAAGTCTTCCCTGAAACAGCCTCTTCATTCAGCCTCTGTGCTGCTAAACTCTTGCTCAAACTTGGGGTGGGACTCAAGGTTTCTCAAAGATCTATAGAGTTTGTACATTAGCATCATGAACCATAAATTAGAGGACCTCTCTCCAAAGTATTTCCTGTTTATTGAGGAGACTCTAACCCCAAAAGGGGATCTGAGCTTATGGTGCTGAGAATCAAAAGTAGAGGATTTAAGAGACTGCCACCTTAACCACTGTTACCGTCATTATTTTTCTTTTTAAGCAGGCTCCATGCTGCGCGGGGTCTGAACTCATTGCGGGGTCTGAACTCACAATCCTGAGATCAGGATGCCAGCTGAGATCAAGAGTTGGACGCTTAACTGACTCAGCCATCCAGACGCCCCACCACTGTCACCATTAGAAGTGGATCAGGTTTGACCTATTTCCTTCCAGGTAGCAAAAGCTTCAGAGTTATTTAAAAAGAGGCACTGTTACCCTCACAGGAAACAAACAATAAATGTGCTTTCCTTGGTGTTCATGATCCTTGTACCATGTGGTCAGCCCAGGCCTTCAATTAAGACAGGGTTACATATTCAAGCAAAAGTAGACATTATCTCACCATGCTGGTATTTATCGGATGACCAAAGGAAAAGAGATTTTTTTTTTTTTTTTTTTTGTAGTGTAAACCAACCTGCAAAAGGATGGTTGTTTTATATTGACTTTTCATCAGGTTGTTGATGGATTCAAAGAGCCGTCTCATGGATTCTTCAAACTCCATCTGTTCTTTGCCTTCATAAAGCCTGAAAGAAGACACATCTAGGTCATTTCTCAAGCCTATAGGCAATACCTTTGAAAGTGTGTGCAGCCACAAACTTCATTTAAGATTAAGAGTGAGGGGTGGGAGACAGGGACTTCAGCGCCGGGATGCTGAGCCAGCAGTGTTTCCAGCCATCATTCACTCGCAGGAAAACCTCGGTCCACGCACAGAACAGATACCCTCCCACTGACTCCTGCCTTTTTTTTTTAAACCCTGAAGAATCTCAAAGGAATGAAACTCGTCCAAGCCGAGGAGACATTCATAATTTCACCCTTCTGCAAGAATCAGAAGGGAGATTGTGGTCACCAGATTTCCAAAGTCTCTGGGAAGAATCAAGGAGAAATATTTTCAAGTCTGCCGCCCTTCCACTTAGCCATTGCCTGCTTATCAGACAAATATGTACTTGCCTGTTCCATGTCAGGGGCCACTGTGTCCCCGGCCCTCTCATTTCAAGGAGTGTGCTTATCACCTAGTTGAAACTTTGTTCCTCTTTTTTATAAAGGCCCTATATTGTTACTGTCAAAAATGCCAACATAACAGAAACACATTACTTACAAAGTGAGACTCCTCATTAATCCTACCTCGAGATTAGGGATTGTTAACATTTGGATGGATATTCTTGCAGAGATTTTCAAGGCCAGCACGAATATATACATGCAACTTTTTATAGAAACCATCCCCTCATATAAAATTTGTCTCCAGGTTCCTAAGGCTTATGGCCCTCCTGGCCCGGCCTTGGAGTGTCGTTCAGCCCTAGGCCTCTCCAAACAAGGCTTTATCACCGACCGTGAAAAATCTTCAGGCTAATCTGTGGCATCCGGCGTGAAATACAGAGAAGAGTGCTCCTGTCTCCAGTTCAGATAAAGAGCGTCCCTGTCACTGCCCTCCACAGTCGGACGCCACTTGCTGCGGCTGTGGGGGAAGGTGCTTTCCTTAGATAAAGCTGTCAGCACTTTACCGGTCTGTTTGCTCCATCAACCACAGAAAGGGCAGTCCATCACGTGCTGTCTGCACTGAATTCCCACCCATCCCCCACCCCTCTTTTCTCTTCATTCTGCTTCTCTTCTATTGCCTTTCTCTGTCTTTAAACATGTGTCTGCTTATCTGCTTGTGAGTATTATTTACTCTCTGTCTCTCTGGGTCACTATGTTCATCTCTGCTTTTCTTCTTTCTGACCCCATCTTTCTCTCTGTATGTTAGTCACTCTCTGCCTGTCTTCTCTTTTTTCCTGACAGCTTCCTAAAGCCCCCCTGAGGTCAGAAGCTTAAGAGAAAGCCCGTACTGAATGTTCCAATCAATTACAAGGACCCAGTGATTGCTCTGACTTTCTGGGTATCTAGTTCAAGGTCATAGAGACAAACTGTGAGAGGAGCCAAGAGTCCTGAAGCAGCTCTCTCTCCTTCTCCCTCCCTTGTGCCCTCGCCCCTCTCTTAAACTCCTCCCTTCTGAGCCTTCTTGTCCTGTCAGCACAGAGATGTCAGCCATAGACAATGTGTTTTAGAGGCCATCAGCTCTGGGTCTCCAACCTCCACTTTGCCCCGTACTAACGGAAAACCTTATTAATGACAGCAGATGTTGTTGCACACTGCTCGGCCCCAGGCACTGTCTGCATACGTACTAAATCATTTACCCTCACGACCACACTATGGTGGGCCCTATCATTATCCCCATTTTACAGAGTGATCAAACTCAAGCAACATGCCCAGGGACTCCACACCCGGAAGTGTTAGAGCCACTCATACCTGGCCATCCGGCTCCTGCGCCCACCCTCTCGATCACTTTGTGCAGCACTTTGCTCCATGCTTTACTGCCTCTCTTCATTCCCACAAGCCCCGGTTCCTCATCTACAAAACTTAGGCCATAACAGCACTGTGCCCAAGTACTGTGAAGAGACCAGCTCACACGTGAAGTGCTCAGCATATGCCTTGTGCCAGCAAACGTTAACTGTCGTTTTGTTGGTAATTATAGGAATATTACTATCATTCCCACTTCAGAGATAAGGACACAGAAAACTCCGGAGAGGTTGAAACTTGCCCAAAGCCCATCAAAGTTCAAACTATGAGACCAGATCTGGTAGAGAGGAAGGCAGGATCCTAATTCAAAGTGGTGGTGGTTTCCCCAAGAGATGACATTGTTTAGTTTTTCTTTGTGCCCAAAGCTAAGCTAATGGATGGTCCATCCCCCAAGCCTTTTGCCTTGAAATCTGTTACTCTTTCCACTAGCCACAGCTGCCTGAAAACGTCTACTAAGCGATCTCACAATCCCTATTATGGTCTATAGTGTTTCCCACTCAACATTTAACACCCAGACATGGCTGCCCATGATAGAGTCATCATTATTTACATACCTACGGACTTTCTCTGTAAGGCATACTTATTAGTGTATTTGCATGGGGAAGGGGGTAGGATTCCCACCCGGTCCTCTTCTTGGGAACCACTTGTGAAACCTACGAGAATGGCCTTCAGCAGCTTTTTCCTATTGTTTTACCCTACCCACCCCCCACCTTCCATAACTGAATGGTCTTTTGGTGGCTCTCTCCCCGGAATTTGTATTTTTTTTTAACACAGAAACATAAAAATGGGCTTTATTGGGGTTCATCTTAATGGCAGCACTCCAGGGGAATGTTCATGAACTCCTGATAAAGAGATCCCTGAGGTTGCCCTGGTTCCCAACTTCTCTGTGTGGTTTTTTAACTCTTTTTGGATTGTATGAGCTGCACAAGTATCTTTCCAATAAATTCCTTTTTTTCTTAAACTAGCTCTGGTTGGATTTGTTGCAGCCCTGTCTGGTCAGAGCTCTGCAGGTTGGGGTGGGTTTCTTCCTGCTGCCCGCTGGAGTTCTAAACCAAGAGCTATGGGGAAGGCCAGTGAACATCTAGCCCATGCTTCCCATTATACAGAAGAAACCGAGGACCAGAGTGGGCAAGTGACTTGGCTTCACTGACATCTTTTAAATGTTATTTGACTGAGGTAGGAAAGAAAAGAGATATTTAGGCTATGAGACCAAGTCCGGGCTATGCACTCAACTTTAAACTTTATAAGAAACTGAATTTAATTTCTACCACTAAGAAAAATCTGATTTGCTCTAGTCACAGACTGTGCCAGTGCTATGGCTTAAACCAGAACTTGGCACTCTTCTCCTTCTGTGCTCTGAGACTCTAACAGGGGAGGGCAGAAGACACAGATCCCAGGAGGCCAAGCTCAGGGACATCTGCCTCAGTGGGGATCCAAACTACTCCTTATTACTCATGTCACAAGTGAAGTACCTAAACATCACACTCTAGTCCAGGGAAGGAAAAATATTCTACACCTGCCTAAGTTTCATCAAAGATTAAAAAAACAGTTCTGTAGGGAAATGGCTTGCATTTAACAGTGACTACATCATTAAGCAAAGTTGTTGCAGTCTTACTTAGCAAATGTGGGTGTGGTCGTGTGTGTGTGCATGTGTGTGTGTGTGAGAGAGAGAGAGAGAGAGAGAATTTTTAAGCCTGGGGTTTTACTTGGTAGAAATGGGAAGAAGAGCTGGAGAAATTGAACGCAGTTGGGCAGGAGAAGTGGTGCAAACAGCTATTTAGTGTAAAGGGCTTTGCTCTCTAACCAGACTCCTCTGTATACTGACTGCGCAGCCTTGGACTCTTTACCTTCCTTACTGACAAAATGGAGATATAATGCTCACTCAAAGGGTGATTTTGAGGTAGGAGAAAGTGAGATAATGTCTTTCAAGTGTTTAATATTATAGCTGGCACCTAATAAGTGTTAAGTAAATATCAGCTACTATTCTTATTGTCGTTGTTGATTCCCAAGCACAGAAGTGATCATACTGGGAAGCTCTCTCATCTGAGCACATATAAATAAAAGGAGTATTTCCAGGAAGGAGTGACTAAGGCAAATAAAATACATAAGGGTTTTAGATTACATGCAAGAAATAAACTGATGATGGGGCCCATTCAGCACTGTAGGGCCTCTCCTGAGAAGCTGGAAGAGAAAAAAAAAAAAATGCGTCATCTATCTGCAAGGCTTTAAGTGTGGCCTTGAAGTCAAGGGCACGGCAGACGTGGTTTCAAGGTTCTTTTTTAGCACTTGGTCTCTTAGAGCTTCAGGAGGGAAACCTTTTTTTTTGGCTTCAGCATGCCTAGAAAGATGCTTCAGAAACCAGCCGCTCCTGCCAGGGAAGGAATTACTGAAGGGCCCGAAGGCCCTGACCACAAACAAAACTGGAACAACCTGCGAGGCGCTGTTCTGGGGCATGTGAGCCCAAGCCCAGCAAGCACTCAACTCCCAGGGCTTGGATAAATATAGCGATGCTCTGCTTGCATGTGATTCATTAAGGAGACACTGTGCACAGCTGAGCACTCACTAAATGCAAATGGGGCCCCATATGGCGAGTACAATGCTTTGCACCTCCTCTTCCATGCAGGTACATAAAGCCCCAGCCTAAAATGGAGATGCCAATCTCAGGCCAGCAGCTCAGGGGAGCAGAATCTAACCAAGGCATCCTCAGGCTTGGAAAGATAGCAGGAAGATTCACTTTAGAATCCAGGGGCGGTGGGTTTCCAGGCACACCAGGCCTGTTTTGTTTTCTATGCCTTGGCCACTTCCGGCTCCTCTGAGCCACATTCACAGGCATCCTCCTGATTTCTTCCCTACCTCTTTAAGGCAATACAGAAATTTAGGTAAGATTGTGTGGGTTCCAAACTCTGCTCTGACACTTACCATTTGGTGGCTTTGGCTAAGTTTCTTAGTCTCTCTATGGCTCAGTTTTCTCATTAGTAAAATGATATTAGCCCCATAAGGTGGTCCTACAAGCAAATAATGCATGCAAAGCAACCAGCACAGTGCTTAGCACATAGTAAACACTAAATAAATGCTAGCTATTGTTATACAGTACCATAATTTTCTTCTAGAGCTTCATAAGCATTTTGAAGGGAAAAAAACCCAGCATCTTCATAAAGACAAATACAATGTGTTGGGCACCTACTGCATGCCAGGCACTGCAGGGTAGATAAATATGAGTAAGGCCAGTCCCCATTCCCAGAGAAATCATGAGGCAGGCCAGCAGGTAAATTACATATTGCCACATAGTGAGAAAAGTTGGATAATAAAAGTTTAATATATTATTGAGCACTTCCTAAGGGTGAGGCACTGCGCTAAATTCTTCACATGGATTAGTTCACTTGGTACAGACTATTATTATTCATAGTTTACATATGAGAAAAAGGAAAAGACATTAAAGAGGCATGAACCAGAGGAACAGAAGAGCAAAGGAGGGAACAAGGGCTCTAGTGGACAGTGATCACGGTGACTGCCTACCTGGTGGCACCTCTCTGCCCTCAGCAGCCCCCTCCCATTACACCCCCACAGCTTGTCCTGCTCTCCTTCCTTCCTCCCCAGCAGTCCCATAAATGCCCTGCAGGATTAGGCCTGGGCCCCAGCTTTCCTTTGTCTCCCTCACCTGGTCACATCTTCACCTAAATTTGCTCTTGGCGAGACACATACCTGACTCATTTCACAAGTGCCTGGGAGCAAGGCCAGATTAATTGGAAGGTTTTTAAAATAAAATATCTATTTTAAATGCCTCTATGATCTGACAAAATTACTCAACAATAAGGTCATGCTATATCATTCTGCTACTTTGCCACACAAGTCAAGAGATACCCCCAAATGTGATGTCAGGCACTGGAGGAATACTATGGAAGGGAGGTCACTTATTTAGTGAATTTCTTTAAAGAATGCTGTGCACTCCTCACAACGTTAAAGCAGACTATCACAGTGACTAAGGGCTCCCTGTGTGAATACTTCGTTCTTCACCACCACCACTTGCCTGCTTGCCTCCATGGAGGATAAGCTCCATGCAGGCAGAGTCGCGGCTATCCCGGTCATAATATCCCCACATCCACGTAGCAATAGGCCTGGAACACCAAAAGGGAGTTTAAACAAATGCATCAACTAATGATAAAGTATTAAATGAATGAACTTCAGCACCTTCAATGCAGCTGTACAGAAATATCTTATGAATCCAGAACTCAAAGCAGTTCAGCTAGTTCTAATGGCATCTGAACTAGATAGTATTAATAGTCATCTTCAGCTATGCAGCCTTATTATTCCTCCCTTGGCTACTAAGACTACTACTACTACTAATAGCTGCTACTTACTAAGCCTTTGCTATGTACCAGGCACTATGCTAACCGCACAAGGTCACCCAACTTGTAAAAGGCAGAGTGAGAATTTAAGTCTGAGTGTGTCTGGTTCCAAATTTCACTCTTAAGCACTAGGCAATGCTACCTCCAGAGGACAAAGCAAAGTAATAGCCAATTGCCAGGAACTGGAACAAGTCAGGATGAGTAGGAAAGCATCATTTGCCCAGGGGATGATGTTACAGGATTGTCCAGGGAAGCTAAATGGTGGGCTCTAACTTTTTTCTGTTCAAGCTCTAAATCCAAGGTGACAGCTGGTTTTCCTATCCTCAAGCCAATAATCTGCTCTATTAGAGTAGGTGTAAATTAGTGACTTTACAAAAAGAACCATTAAGCCATTTGTGGTTTCAGAAGAGTGATTACTTGGAAAAATCACAACATTCTAAGACCAAACCTGCCTGCCTCTCTGCCTCTCTCTCTCCCCCTCTCTCCCTCCTTCCTCTCCCTCTCTCTCTCCCCTTCTTTCTCTCTCTCTCTCTTCCCCCCTCTTGCTCCCTCTCCCCCCTCTTTCTGTCTTTCTCACACCCTACTCCAACTTGGGATGAAGAATAATTGTCTGAAAATCATCCTTGCATTTATTGATCCTATTTACAGAAAGAAACACTTGAGTGCACTCAGCAGGCACATTTAAGTCAAAGCAATAGGGCTGGAAAGGATTCATGAAAGAGAGGGCCCTCTTCCTGATTCACCCCTTTCCTGCATGGTCATTGTCACCATCCCGACCCCTTCCCCCAACACCAAAGTCTAGAAACCCAAAAGGAATCTGGAATTGCAGATTAAGACAAAGAATTTTGATCCAGTGAATCTAGAGTGAGCCGTCCAGCTCAACAGTGACCAGAGAAATTCTCTTTTGAAGGGTAACAAAGTTGAAACATAAGGCATTATTCTGTTAGAAGAGAAAGAGCAGAGCCAAGTTTGAAAGGGACCATGCAAGGAAGGACTAGTATAACTACCATGTTGCCTGTGTGAATTGTCAAGTAGCCTGGTGGCCCAGAAGTCAACTAGACTTCATCTAATTGAGAGAAGCAGCCAAGAGGCAGAGGGCTCAGACCAGTTCCTGGTGTCAACCCTTTTGTCAATAACAGAATTATTTCTCCTCTAAATGTTACTTTTCCAGAGTCTGACATTTGAAGAGGAATCCCCCCTTAGGGCAAACTGCAAAGAAGTTTCAGTAAACAGTCTTCCTCCTGTAAATCACCCCAGGGAAGAATGATTTACAGATGAGAGAAGAAAAGACACTCAATATGTGGGGATCCTGTTTTGAAAAATGTCTAGGATGAACATACAAAAATTAATGCTGTCACTGAAGAAAAACTGCCTCAGGTGGAAGCATAAACAACCTAAACAAAAAAATAGAAGTTAACAACATGGAAGAAATGAAAGAAAACAATCCATCCAAAACATTCACTTTACTTTAAAATACAGCAACCCTGTGCAATAAATTAATAGTAAGTAGCTAATAAGACACAGGCAAAAGCCTTGAAAAGAACTCTAAGTTATGAATAGAGTGTGATGTGTGCCCCAGCCATTCTTCATTCTACTGAGAGGAGCCGCAGGCTTTATGTAATTTGAAAGAAGAACTCAGTTGCATAATTCTGCACTTAAGTAAATTTCTCCATTAGCATGAAAAATGGTATTCAGGGTTTTTCTCTCAATATAATTAGAAATTGAGTGCTCCCAAAACAATGCTCCTAAACAGAAACACACACACACACACACACACACACATTCCCTCCCACTGCCCCCATCCCAGGGTTCCAAGACATATAAAGAAAAATATAGATTGCATCATTTACTTGAAAGAGAAACTAATATTCAGTACAGTCTTTCTAGCATTTTCTTTTTAGGCCCAGTTGCTCTAAAAGTTCAGGTACTGAGAAGAAATTAGGTTTGACTGCTTCTCTGACCATTTCTTCTTTCAGTTTTTTAGTGACCTAGGAAGTGTCTATAATATCTTAAATGATAACAGAAAAAATTAAGTTACAGAATGATTACACACACACATAGACACATACACACCCTTAGTAAAAATCTGGAAATCTATATGCAAATTGATAATTTTATTACCTCTTAGAAAAGAGATTGTGTATGTCAACAGTCCCCTTATACAATTCTATGTTATATTATGATTTTTTAAACGAGTAAATGTTATATTTAATTTTCAAAAAAGATATCTACTCTTCCTCTGGGGTGAATGTTTCTTGCCTTCCAGCTCCTTTCTACAATAATCTTTTTCCCCAAAGTCTTTCCTGAATTCTCTTGTTTTCATCAAGGGAAGTAGGGCTGCAGCCAAGGGATCTAGCACAAGGTCAGACAACTAGAGGCAGTTTTCCCTCTACAATTACAGAATCTAAATGCTGATTTTTCACCTACCTCCTGGTTCCTGGCATGGACTGCAGCTAGAGAGACAACTGCCCAAGAAATGTCAAGTTATTATTACTCTAAACTGTGGTCATGCCAGGAGCATCTGAACTTTGTCCTTGCAGTCTTGTGGCTTCCTGAGAAGGATAATGAACCCCAGGTTTCCTACTCTGTTAGGGGTTTCTGAACCCACCTCTCTTCCTTCACTCAGACCCCCTTTCAATCCATTTTCTACACAATGGTCTGAGGGAGCATTTTAAAAACAAAAGTGTCATATCATTCTCTGTTCAAAATCCTGTAATAGCTCCCCATTTTCCTCAGAATAATGTCCAGATGCCATGGCCTGACCTTCAAGGACTTGGAGATCTACCCCTTCCTATCCCTCCAGGTGATCTCCTGCTACTCCATTCATCACTGAATTCCAGCCACCTTGGCCTTTCTACAGCTCAATTGAGTCAAGCTCCCTACTATCTCAGGGACCTCCTTCCAGCTTTATTTTCACCAGTTACACCCTCCTTCTCTTCACTTGCAATTCCTACTCATCATTCAGGTCACAGCTTAGATGGCACTTCCTCCAGGATGTGGGCACTCCTTCCGCCACATGCCTCTCTGACCCCATGATGAGATTTAACCTCCTTATTCCAAGCCTTTAGGGAGCCTCCCTACATTTCACATGCACCCATGAGACTATCTGCTTAATGACATAAATGACTTTCCCAGCTAGACTATAAAATCCCATGAAAACTAGGTCTGTGTCTGTCCAATTGATTGTCGTATTTCCAGTGCCTAGCAGAATTGTCTACTGGCTACTTAATAAATACTTGTTTGGTAAACACTTGATTGCCAATGCAAACTAAACCTCTACCATTAGACAAATATTTCAACTAGATAGAAACTTTAATTATCAACTCAAGGGCTTAAAACAAGAACCAAGTTTTAGAGCCCAGCATGCATGAAACATGTGTTGGTGCTGAATATAAAGAAGAATAAATGCTGAGTGAAAGGCCTTTCAGAAGTTGTAGACTCTAAGGGCAATTCTAAAAAGAGTCGAGAGACACCTGTGTCATGAAAAGCTATTTACCATCTCTAGATTTCCAGATCCTGAGATGATCTGTCAGTTAGTAAGAACGGCAACTGTGATACATATTTGGGTGTCAATTTTTATTTCTGTTATAAATTCCTTCATAGCACAGTGACTGGAAGATAGTAGGTCAACGTGTGTGTGTGTGTGTGTGTGTGTGATCATACTTGAAAGACAAAATACATGGGCAATGAAAATCTGAAGAGATTTGACTTAGTTTGCAAATACAGGGCCAGGTTCCCCAAGGAACCAATGCTTTAGGTGACCCAGGAAAAGAGTAAGAGATGGGGCACCTGCGTGGCTCAGTCATTAAGCGTCTGCCTTCAGCTCAGGTCATGGTCCCAGGGTCCTGGGATTGAGCCCTGCATCAGGCTCCCTGATCAGTGGGAAGCCTGCTTCTCCCTCTCCCACTCCCCCTGCTTGTGTTCCCTCTCTCATTGTGTCTCTCTCTGTCACATAAATAAATAAAATCTTCTAAAATTGAAAAAAAAAAAAAAAGAAAAGAGTAAGAGAAAACTGGAAGAGAAGGAGAGGGAAGGGCATTCCACTTCCAGGAAAGCTACCACACAGGTCTTACAGCAGAAGAGAGCCGAGTGGGTCAGAGGGACTGAATGAAGACCCCAGAATCTAGAGTGGGGGAAATCTGGGTGAGTCAGGTGAGAGGAGACAGGTGGGGAGCAGAAGCCAACCCCCACAGACCCTCGCAGGTCATGTGCAGTTTTATCTTCATTCTCAGAGCAATGAGTACAAATTGGAGGATTTCAAGAAGGTGAGCACCCAGATCAGGTTTGAACTGTGGAAAGATCATTCTAACTGCAGTAAAATTTAAAGACTTCCATTTCCAACAGTGTGGTATGGTGGACAAAATGCCCTGGAAAACCTCTCAGTAAAAATGACTACCAAAGCTGGATTTTCCAAAATGAGTTGGTAAACTATCAGAAAAGTAAAGAAACCACAGAGGAGAAACACCAGGCAAAAGGGAGATTCTGGGTACTTACAGAGCAATAAAACCAGCTTCTGCCCTCAAGGCATTTGCTCAACCTTAGTGTCCTTAAACTTCCATTTAGGTGACTGCTTGGGGAATGGAAGGAATGAGATCAATCCTACGGCCTGCTTTTTGGAGACCCTTGCATAAAGCTGGTATCCCAAATTGTTCTGGCTTCTTATAAAGGAGGGTGAGAAGTAAATCTATTGCATAAAAGGGAGCAGTGAAGAAACTACCCACTCCTCAGTGCTGGATGGAAAAGGAAAACACATTTCCATTGAGATTTCTGAACCATGAGCCAGTCCTCACCTGGATTTTCTTTTGTTCATGTTTTTGTTTGTTTGTTTTTGTTTTTCCATATTCATGTTCCTTGCCTGGATCCACAAACAGAAATTTTAACTTAAAGGGTTCTCTGGTTGTAGTGCTCCCATTTTCTTTGGAGGAAAATAAAAACTTTATTTCAAGACTAAAAATATATAACAACAGATAAGGTTCTAAAGAAAGTTAGCTTTAAAAAAATAACGACAAAATGCCCAGGAATCATGATCACCCAAAATGGAGACAGCAAAATCAGACCCACAAAGACTCACCCTACTGAAATTATAAAGAATTATAATTCAAAGAATATAAAATCTCATATTTAATATGCTTCAAAATAGAAAAAGGATGCTTTAAAATATGATTAAGAAACAAAAATTATAAAAATGAAAAATTATATCTGAGTAAGAACTAATGGAATCTCTGAAAATAGTCCAATAATCAAAATTAAAAACTCAGTCAATGAGTTAAATGGCCTATTAGACATAGCTAAGAGAGAAATTAGTGAACTGAAAAACAAATTCAAAGAAATTAGCCAGAATGAATCCCCCAAAACAAACAAACAAAAAAAGATAGAAATAATGAGAGTTTATGAGACATGGAGAATATGAGGTCTAACATACATTAGTTGACATTTCAGAAAAATAATAGAATATATAGGAAAAATGCATATATTAAAAAGAATAATTGGGGCACCTGGATGGTGCAGTTGGTTAAGCATCCAACTCTTGGTTTCCACTCAGGTGATCTCAGGTAGTGAGATTGGGCCCCACGTCAGGCTCTGTGCTCAACATGGAATCTGCTTAAGACTCTCTTTCCCTCTCCCACTGCCCCTCCTGCCCAAACGCAGCTCTCTCTCTCTCTCTCTCTAAAATAAATAAATCTTAAAAAAAAAAAAAAAGAAGAATGAGTGAGAATGTTTTTTTGGGGGAGGGGGCGGAAACTGGTATTAAAAATACCAAACTCCAGATTCAGGAAAACAAACTTCTAGCTGTATAAACAAACTGATTCTTAAGTAAATCATGGTGAAAGTGCAGAACATCAAAGACAGAGAGGTGATCTTAAAAGCCACCAGAGAGAAGAGAACAGAATGCCAATAAAGGAGCAACAGTAAAACTGACAGCTAACCTTAACAGGTGATCATAAAAAAAAAAAAAAAAAAGGTGCTAAAGGTCTATATCCGGGAAAACTTCTTTCCAGCTTTCAGAATAAACTCAGAGTAATTAAACTTGAGAGAATTTACCAGTAAAATTTGCTAACATTAATTATAAAAGATTTACTTCAAGAAGAAGGAAAACAAATATGGAAGGTCAAAGGTGACACGAGGAGTCAGAACCTTTTTAAAATTGTGATAAAAAACATATAACATAAAATGTACCATCCTAACTATTTTTAAGTATACAGTATAATAGTGTTGATGAACTTTTGTTGGTAAAAACATAAACAGATACTGACTGTTTAAAACAGCAATAATGTATAATTTGTGGAGTTATCAAAAAGCTAACCTAAAATCCTGCACAATCTTAGTACAATATTTAAGAGGGAAGTGACAGTGTCTTCTAAAATCCTTCTATTACTCAGGAGGACTATAAAGATATTAACTTGAGATTTGATTAAGTTAAGTATGTATGATAGAATACCTAAATAGCCACTAATAGAATTGGATATAAAATGTAAGTTTCAAATTAGTAAAGAGTAAAAAAGCAAATGAGAAAATTGAAAACAATTCAAAAGGAGAAAAGAAAAAAGAAAACGGACAGAAAAATCAGAATGGTGGGGAGGGTTCCCAGCTAAGATGGTAGAAATAAATTCAAAACATCAGTGATCACAATAAAATCTAACACTGCTTTTTGATGAACATTGTTATCAAATTAGTAATAGGAAGGGACTTCCTAGAACTGATAAAAAGGCATCTAGTTTTTTTAAAGCCAATACATAATATATATCACTATTTTAATTTAACACTGACCTAGAATCCTAGCCAATGCAGTCAAATAGGGAGAAAAAGAACTAGGATTAGAAAGAGAGAAACAAGGGCGCCTGGGTGGCTCAGTTGGTTAAGCGACTGCCTTCGGCTCAGGTCATGATCCCGGAGTCCTGGGATCGAGTCCCGCATCGGGCTCCCAGCTCGGCGGAGAGCCTGCTTCTCCCTCTGACCCTATCCCCTCTCATGCTGTTTCTCTCTCTCTCTCTCTCTCTCTCTCTCTCTCAAGTAAATAAATAAATAAAATCTTTAAAAAAAATAAAAAAAAAAAGAAAGGGAGAAACAAAACTTTCCATACTTACAGATGTTTTAACAATCTACTTAGGAAATTCAAAAGACTCCAAAGCAGATAGATGATAGGAGGACAAGGCCCGAAGCAGCCAGACCATTAGAGAAAGTAACACAGTACGGTAGGTGTGAGATGATGATAACTTTGATTAGGAATTTGGGAATTGGAAAGATGTGGATGAATTTGAGAGACATTTAGGAAGGGAAAGGTTGAGATTTGAATGTAGATTATGTGGGAAGAAACAAAAAATGAGGTGTCACAAAAATCTTATTTCTTTTGCCTTGAGCAACATGCTAGATTGTAGATCAATGTGACAAGGGACATCATGAGTTTGGTTCTGGATACACTAACTTTGAATTGCCTTTGAGATATGAAAGAGGGAGACAGCAAGTAAATGACTGGACACAGAGATGTGGAACTCAGTGAAAAGGTCAGGCTGGATTTCTGGGTTATCTGCATAGCAATGGGAACTGATTTGGATTCATTCACCTAGGAGAGGGAATTGAGTAAAAGGAGGTGCAGGCCAATCATCAGGACCTCTGAAGAGTGTGAGAAATATGAGGAATACAAAAAGAGTTCTGTGTTGTAGAAGCCAAGACAAGAGCATTTCGGAAGAGACAGGTCAGCAGTAATAAAATGCTGTGGCTCATGCTACTTGGGATATCCTTAATTGTTGACATAATAGTATTATCTGTGGCTTATTCACGAAATATATTTGATTATGGGAAAGCTCTTCATTTTTATCACCCAAGACCAGTGGCTCTTCCCTCCCCCAAGAATGACCATCTGATAGAGAATCAGGAAGTAATAATTAAGGATACTATTTAGCTCAGCAAATTCTGATTTGGAAGAACATCCCTCTGAGAAGAAAGTTTACTTGTACATGAGTATGCGTCTATACATAGTGCACTCTGATGATCAAATTGGACGACTTTATATTATCTGCTACATTGGGTAATATGGGTCTTTAGACTCATACATTAACTGATAATTGAGAAGGGACTATAATCATGCACTTTAAAAAATTATCCAAAATTGCAAACCAAAAATTCATGGTGGCTGAAACATATATGGCTTTAAAAAGTTGTAAATGTTGTGATTGTAAGACAGTGATGCTTAGCAAAGTTGAGAGATTGCAGGAGAAACTAAAGGGGCTCCTCAATGATCTGAAGAGAACGGGCTGTGTCTGTCCCCAGTCTAATTAGAGAGTGGGCAGCAACCATCACGCGTGTCTTATAGGAGGCAATGAAAGAGACTAGTGGGAATATGAAACACACACTTTAATTTTAAATACAGAATTATTATAATCCAAAAAACAAAGGCTTTGCAGGACAATATGCACTCTGTTTGAACTCAGAGCCCTTCAGGGGCTGCATAAGTAACAGGAGTGAACAATTCTGTCCCTTCTCAATGAGCTGTTCAATTTAGGTACCACTAATCAGTCACAGCTCGCTGTACAGCCACCTCTAAATGCAGCCTCAGTGTCCTCATCAACACAAGTCCAGGCAGCCACCACCAACCCATCCTGGTGACACATGACACCAACCTTCCTCACCAGCTGAGTGTCCGTGCACTATCTGGAATGCTAGCATTTCAGGTGAAATGCCTACAGAAGCCTTGACTACAAACTGAGAATAAATCCTGCAGGGCAGGCTCTGCAGTTCTCTCCACAACCACCTTCCTCCTATTCTCCCTTTTGTTCACTATCCTTCAGCCACACTAGTCTTCTCTAACTTTCCAGAAAACTTCAAGTTCTTTCTTATTCAAGAGCACTTGCTTAGAGTTTTCCTCCATGAAGGACCCTTCCCTCCCTTGTGCAGCTGGTTCATTAGCATCCTTCATATCTCAGCTGAAATGTCATTCTTCAGAATCCACACAATGAATAACTCTATGAGGTAATCCCAACATTAGATGAAGTAACTAAGGCAGAGGTTAGGTCATTTGCCCAAGGTTACACAGGTAGTTAGTCACTGGGATTCTTCACCACTACACTGTACCATCTATCTCAACTACTTGCTTATTTCCCTTCCTGGAATTTATTATGGTTTGCAACTACTTGGTGTATTTGTTTGCTTTGTGTGTGTGTGTGTGTGTGTGTGTGTCTTCCCCCATACTATATAAGGGCAGAATGAGGACTGTACTACATCTGTCTTGTTCATTGCAATAACCTAGGATAGAACTTGGCCAAATAGTAAGGCTCAAAAATATTTATTTAATGAATCAATGAACTGGATTGAATTAAATTAATGTATCTTTGCAGTCAGCTGCATTAGGAGAGTAGATCTGAGAGACAAACAGACTAGTTTGGAGACCTGAAGGGCAGTGACCATATATGCCTCATAATTAAGTCCTCTTTAATTTTCCATCCACCCCAAAGACACAAAAAGCCACAAGCCGGAGAACTGAGCAATGTATTATTTACTATTAAGGAAATAAATTCCACTTTGAGGTGATGCTGCCTCAAATGCATTTGAAGCGGATCACCAAGTACACCTAGTCACCCTGATTCAGTTCAGCATCCCTGACAATTACCATTAGCTTGGTGAATTTCACCCCTCTGGCAAACTAGACCCTTCATTATCTTGCATGCTCATATTTAGTTACAGGGGATTTGCAAACACATTTCCTAAATCTAGATATTTATTCAGTAAATTGATCTCTCACGCAAGTCATTCTCTGAAGAACTGTCAGCCTCGGCATTTGACAGAACCAGCCATTTTTTGCACAAAGGCAAGAATTCTGCCAGCAAGTGAGCTTCTAGATATCTAAGAAGGAGTTAACAAGAAAAGGAAATTGTCTACTGCTTCAACCTAGAAGAATGAATATCTTGTGTCATCCATGGCTCTTCCCTTAACTATCTACAGCATAGGTAGTCTTGTTCTGCAAAATTAAGCCATTTAAAGGGACAATGGAAGCAGACAGCCAGTGTCTTACCCTTTGCTGTCAGCAAAGTGTGAGATCAGCACCCAATAGGAAAGAGTTTACTCAGCCTCTGAAGGATCGGCCAGGGGAAGCCAATCTAGGATTACACCCCGGCAAAGGACAATCCACAGTGTAGGTAATTCACATGAAGATGATGGGAAATCGATAGCACCTCAAAGCCCTGATCCCTCTGTCTCTTTAGGGTCTTCAACTGGATATTAGGAAAGATGCTAAGCTCTGGGGAAGGGCTGGCTAATTCATCAAAGACCTCCTCACTGCAAAATATCTTGCCTCTGATCAGTTTTCAGTCCCCATGACTTTGTGGTAGCACACTGACATTGCTGACACTTCCTCTTTGAAACGCTCTCTTTTCTGGCTCCTGAGTTACCAGTCTTCCTGCTTCCCCTCCTAAGTCCCTGATCAGCCTTCCCTGGGACTCCACCTCCCCCATACATCCCTTCAACATGCTAATCTCCTGGGCTTCATCCTGAGTTTTATAGCATTGCTCACCTTGTGCTATAACTTCAAATACCTCTTTGGATCAATTTCTACCAAAACTGTATTTCTAGTCTTTACTCTCCTGAACTACAGATTTGTATCTAACTACCTGCTATACATTTCTGTTGGGCTATGCCAATAAACATCTCAAATTTTACCAAAACACATCATCTTCTCCCCAAAACTTCTCCTCACCTGCATTCATCATGCTGATGAGTACCGTCTATCAAATGGGTCACAAAGTTCAACCTCAGATCAGCTGATCTGGCCCTCTCCTCCAGCTTCACTCCCACCCACATTCCATCCTGCCATTTATACACCTTATCTTCTTCCTCTCCTTCTTCTCCAGGCCCCACTATGACTGCCTTAGCTCAAGTCTTCTTGCCTGGATCACTGCAGCCACTTCGTTATTAACTTCCTGCCTCCCTTCCTCTACACTAATTTCCACACGCTCACCTTTCTTCCTTAGTGATCTTTCTAAAAGATGAATCTAAATCACATAGATCCCTTGCTTGCTTGTTTGCTTGCTTTATTGATTGATTGATTCATTCATTCGTTCATTTATTTATGAGAGAGAGAGAGAGCAAGAAGGGCAGAGGGAAAGGGAGGGAGAGAATCTTAAGCAGGCTCCAAGCCCAAGGAGGAGCCCAACGCGGGGCTCTATCTCACAACTCTGAGATCATGACCTGAGCTGAAACCAAGAGTTGGACACTTAACTGACTGAGCCCCCAAGGCACCCTTGTAGATCCCCTGCTTTAGAACTTCAATGGCTCCTACTGACAAAAGCAGGGGTTTCCAAACTGCTCCATGAGAAAAAAAAAAATGTAAGCATGATTCTCAACAGATGCTTATTTATTTATAAATTATATCCAAGTATTATTCTAATTATAAGTCAAGTGTTTATAAAGTTTAATTTCTTCCTCTTGGAAGAAAATAAAGGAATTTTCATCTTTTTACCTGATCCCATTTCTGCAAAATTAAGCCATTAATTTTGGCTGGAGCTGGAGCTGGAGCTGGAGCGCTAGAGCGCTCTGAGGACGGATGGCAGCATTTATGCTGATCTCCCCTGGTGGAGAGGGTGACATCACACTCCTCGGTTTGGCATGCAAGGTGTTCACCATCCAGCTTCAACCTACCTCGCCAGTGGCATCGTCCCCATGCTTCCACCAGCACGGCTTCACCCACCAGCCACTCTTCCCCACACACGTGCCACTCACAGACACAGCACAAGGGACGTAGGCTCCAATGTCACAGCCCTCCCTGCCAACGTCTGGCTGTGCGACCTACAGTCACTTCCTCTGTGTTTCTGGGCCTCAGTTTCCTCTTCTGTCAAATAAACATCATCATACCTATACTTCCCAGGGTTGCTGTATGAAGTGAGGCAGAGTAAAAAAGTGATCCAAGGCCAAGCACAGAGGAGAGGCTTCAGAAACAGTACTCTGGAGTGGCAAGAGTAATCAGACGTTGTATTCCACACATTGTTCCCTCTACTTGGAATCTGTGATTCTTCTCTCTTCCAATGTTTAGTTTTAAGTACCACCTCCTCTGAGAAGAATTACTGATCCTCCCGAGGTGGAGTTTGTCATTTAGACCTGTCTGCTCCCTGAGCCTCGATGGCATCATGTCGTGAAACTGTGATTTGATTGCTGGGATGCATATCCAGCCTGCCCTACTGCATTGCTGCTACTTGAGGAAGCCATAGTTATTAATTTCAGAGTCCCCAGCACTTAAAGTGCCTAGCATATGATAGGTTCTCAATAAATGTTTACTAATATTTCTATATGCAAAGGGAAAAGAGGTCTGTTTAAAAATGCATGCACATGCACAATTTCATGTTACAATGACGGCTACTTCATGGTTTACAAAGCACTTCCACATATGTTTGTAATAAACAAGCTGTTAGCTCCCGCTCAGCACTGTAGCAACTCATAAAATAGAAAAAAATTAAAGAGAAGTAACTGTTTGACAATATCCCTTTGATGACAGTTTTCTCTTCCACCCTGATCGGATGCCAAGTTAATGTTATCATAAAATAATTCCATTAACTGCAATTGTGCAGTTTACTGAGCCATTACTGTCATCAAAAAGTGAAATTATATTCAAAACCAAAAACAGAGGCTTACATAGGAATAAATGGCATTAACATGCAAACAAATTATACGCAGGAGAAACAGGAATAGCAATGTGATGGGCATTCCAGCCCATGCTCGGCATAAACAGATGATTACATTTAAATATTTATTCATACATGAACAATGAAAACAAATCATATTGGCAAGTGCCTTCCAGTTAAATTCATATTTGTTTAAAAAGGCAGAGGCTTATGTCTTCCCTCTGACTGCAGGCTACATTGGGCCTGCCTGAGCTTTATTCAGACAGTCTTGCTGCCTAACATATGCATGACCAGGAGGGTGAACTAGTATATAATATTTACATAAGAAGGAACTGAGCTGCTGGGAGGGCGAGGTGGAGGCGGAGAGGGGAGATAGGCAGAATAGAGCAAGATGCAAACTAAAATGAAAAAGAGAGCATCAGAGAACATCTGATCACCTGATGCTGAAGGCAAGCAGAGAAAGGGCAACCATGTCTGGCTCTGGATAAAGTGAGCCAGACTGGGAGTGTCCACCGGGGGCATGAACCGTGCTCCTTGGATGCCTATGTTGATGGAGTGGAAGCCCCATGCAGGTGGATGGCACTGTGCACACCATGGCCATCCTTCCTGGTTCCCAGGTGAGGGCTGGGGAGCAGGATGACTCCTGAGACACGGCAGCTCCTATTAGGGTGTTAGTGCATTTCTCTTTCCCTGACGAGTGACTCCTTCAAGGAGGGTGAGTTACCTGGGCTGGCCTTGTGTCAGCTCTTCTTTCTTTATTCCTTGAGAAGATAAAGTCATATTTGCCTGGATTGCTTTGCCATAATGGCAAGGACTCCTTTGCTGACAACTTCTGCTCCAAGTCATCTTTTTTTTTACGGAAGTCCTACTGTGTTTAGGGATGATAGTCCCTAAACCCGGGCAGCCCTGTGCCTCTCTGCAGCCCTGACAAGACCCAGTAAGTCGATCCTTCCAGGAGGAGCTGTTCTTGCTCAGGACAGCTCCTCATCTTGGCCAACCACATTTCACACTTGCATGGCCCCTCAAAAGTTCTGGTTCTTAAATTTGCTTAATCAGATGAGGTAGAATGTGAAGCCTTACTCTGCTAATTCTTAGCTGTGTGACCTTTAAGTTTGAATCAAAGCTTCAGCTTCCTTATCTATGAAAGGGGATAGAAAGGGTGTCCCATTTCACATTGAACAAGTGTCAATTGCTGCCATGCACTGTTCTCAGTACAAAACAAAGACAGGAGCTTTGGAGCTGACATTCTAGCAGGGAGACGGCAGTAAACAAAAGCATAATTAATTATCGTCTAGTATGTTAACATGTGATTAGTTTTATGAGGAGGGGAAAAAAAGACCAAAAACAGAGTGAGAGAGAGGGGAATCAGAAGTTGCGATTTTCAATAGGGCAGTAAAGGAGACATTTAAGCGAGGATGTGGAAGAGGAGAGGCAGTGAGCAAGCAGATATGAAGGGAAAGGCGCCCAGGCCCTAGGTCAGGAGCTTGAGCCATGGCAAGGAGGCCCGTGTAGCTGGCATGGAGTCAGTGAGGACTTGGATGAGATGAATTGGGGAGATGAGGCTCTCCATAGGATTTTTATGAAGACTAATGGAGAAAATAAGTGAAATGCACTCAGCAGGTAATAATCACCGTGGCCGTGGCGGCTTGCTCTGCAACAGGCACTGTGCTAAGTGCCTGACACCCATTAACTCATTCAGTCTGCACCACAACCCGAAAGGGTTTTCACCTGCGTGCTTGTTTTATACACAAGGAAACTGAGCTTGAGGCACACTACATAATCTGCCTAAGGTCACAAACACTAGTAAATGGTGGTGGGGGGGGTGCCAGTGCAGAATTCAAACCCAAGTAGCTAGCTCCAAAACTGTGCCTTAAACCACTGAGCTGACTGTCTCTCACAAGCAGAGGCGGTGGGGATAAGGGAGGTGAAGGAGGAGTGTGTGGATGGAAGAGCAGCCCCAGGAGACTGGGAGCACACGGGGAAGGAGAGGGAAGCCAGAAGTGAGTAAGCAGGTCCTTAACAAGAGCAGGAGGCAGGATACAAAAGCAACGACAGGCAGCACAGGCAAGGAACAGGGAGCTGGGTACGTGGCTGCTTGAGCCCAAGGGGCCTGATCACACACACCGCAGACACAAGCAGGGGCCAGCCAGTGGGCCAGCAACAGACCAAGGGGAATTCATGGAACCATAAAAGTCCCTACATTGTGATCCGCAAAAAGCAGACACCTGGCAACCATATCCTTCCTCCATGAAAACAAATACACAAACAAGCAAACAAAAACAACAAGAAAGGTTTAGGATACCATGAACTGTAAGCCAAATTTGGGGCATGGATCAAGACACCATTTATTAATTTAAATCTGAGTTTTTGAAATAAGCCCCTTGCTGTCTTGCCTAGGTAAAAACATGGGAGCAGGTAACATTTGTTACGTTTATGAAATTAAGTACCAGATACTACATGGATAACTTTGTACGTGTAATCTCATTTCATCATCAAAACACTAAGAACTGGTTTATCCCCATTTATGGATGAGGAAACTGAGGCTCAGACAGGCCAGGTCACTCAGTAAGCTGGGCACAGGGACAAACATACGACTCCCTCCTAGGTCTGTCTAGTGTGAACACTGACAGTCACTGAGCCAACACGGACTAACACAACATGAATATAATCGCTGCTCCACATTTCCCCCCATACTTTAGCCTATGGCAGCATTAGGATTTGTAAGGAACACAGACAAGTGGGAGCAAATCCCACTATAGCACCGTGCTCTGGATTTTCTCTCTTGTAGAGAGCCATTCTTATAGAAGGGCTGCAGCCTTATTTCTATGTGCATGACCAGCAGGAAGGGAAGGTTTCAGTGTGCTTATCATGTGACTCAGAGAAGCATAGTGTGCTCTGGACTCCGAATACTTCCACAGCTCAGAAATCTTGGGGATCAGCTCAGCTGGTTGTCTGAGCTTCAGGATAAAAAGAACTGCAAGGAATTTTATAAAGAAGTTCAATGCCTAGAAGATAATCACTTCAGCCCTTTCTGACTGTTTCTCACTATGCTTTATACCTCCCAGAGGCTTAGTCATTCCAGAAAACCCTAATGGATAATGGTCATATTGATGGCTACCAACCATCTTTTGGACACACTTCCTATATTTTTAAGCCTGCCTCTCTATGGCAAAACCTTGAACCTGCTCTGTCAGCTTCCATTGCAACTATGGCACAGATAGATGCCCAAAGATACCTGCTGCAGACTTTGACTCAGGAGCCAGTGACATAAGGAGAGGGGAAAAGAAAACCACATTATTTGACTATGTGATAGAAATAAATACACTGTTGTTGGGAATGCAAGCTGGTGCAGCCACTCTGGAAAACAGTATGGAGGTTCCTCAAAAAGTTGAAAATAGAGCTACCCTATGATCCAGCAATTGCACTCATGGGTATTTACCAAAGATACAAATGTAGGGATATAGCAGCAATGTCCACAATAGCCAAACTGTGGAAAGAGCCAAGATGTCCATCGACAGATGAATGGATAAAGAAGATGTGGTATATATATACAATGGAATATTATGCAGCCATCAAAAGGAATGAGATCTTGCCATTTGCAACGACGTGGATGGAACTGGAGGGTATTATGTTGAGCGAAATAAGTCAAACAGAGAAAGACACATATCATATGACCTCACTGATATGAGGAATTCTTAATCGCAGGAAACAAACTGAGGGTTGCTGGAGTGGGGGGTGGGGTGGGAGGGATGGGGTGACTGGGTAATAGACACTGGGGAGGGTATATACTCTGGTAAGTGCTGTGAATTGTGCAAGACTGTTAAATCTCAGATCTGTACCTCTGAAACAAATAATGCAATATATGTTAAGGAAAAAAAAAAAGAAGAAGAAGGTAGCAGGAGGGGAAGAATGAAGCGGGGGAGATCGGAGGGGTAGACGAACCATGAGAGATGATGGACTCTGAAAAACAAACTGAGGGTTCTAGAGGGGAGGGGGGTGGGAGGATGGGTTAGCCTGGTAATGGGTATTGAGGAGGGCACATTCTGCATGGAGCACTGGGTGTTATGCACAAACAATGAATCATGGAACACTACATCTAAAACTAATGATGTAATGTATGGGGATTAACATAAGAATAAAATAAATAAAATTAAATTAAAAAAAGAAAGAAAGAAAGAAAGAAATAATCCTTAAGAAATCCAATCTTTCTCAACAACTTCTTTTCCTCCCTTACCCAACTGCATCCTGCAAATTGATACAGAGTAATCCTTAGCCCTTGCAAGCACTCATGGGCAGTATGTGCAAAGAAGAATGGCAAGGGAACAGCTAATGGGAGCTAGATCAGCTGAATTATGCACAGGAGGAAAGAAGACAAAGAAATAACAGGAAACAGGAACACAATACCAGACACAATAAGTCCCCAAAGCAATAATTATATTATGATTTCTCACCAGCTGGCTTAGAAATTTCAAACCTTCCATTTTCTAGTTTCCCAAGTAAAAGGCTCTCCTAGTATGGGGAAATACCTCCATTGCTTCCCTATGTCCTTGATGCTGCACTAGAGAGCAAATCATTGATGAAGATTCTAAAATGAACAAGACACAGGAAAACTACTACCTTCCCTCAGCATGAGGTCTTAGACCTTTCTTGCAGGTCAGCCTACACTTTTTTCATGAGAAAGAATTCAAGATTGGGCTTGGACTATCTTAGAGGCATCTCTTCTGACCAAAGGCATCTCTTAGTCCCCCAAAATGCACCTTGTCCAATAGGTATTTCATGAATATCCATGATGTTCTATATGCTCTGCTGGGGATACGGCAAGAAATAACAGAGCACCCCACTCCTTAAGAAGCCAAAAGTCACTTAGAGTTCCAGCAGCACTGAATTTACACTGAATGAAGAGCTAGAGATTCTGCAGGATGACATGCCTTGAGGCAGAGAAGAAAACAAATGTACAAACACTCTTTGCTCCAGCAGAGGGAAGAGACAAAGACTAAGAGAGATAGGACAGAAAGAAAGAAAGTGGGGGGAGGGAGGGAGGGACGGAGGGATGGAGGGAGGAAGGAAGGAAGGAAGGAAGGAAGGAAGGAAGGAAGGGAGGGAGGGAGGGAGGGAGGGAGGGAGGGAGGGAGGGAGGGAGGAAGGAAGGAAGGAAGGAAGGAAGGAAGGAAGGAAGGAAGGAAGGGAGAAACAGTAAAATAAATAAACCAAAAGAAAAAACTGGGGCAGAAGATATGATAAATGAAGAATATATGTTCTTGTAAATCTAAAGTTCTCACTTGCAAGATGAGATAAGATATCCTTGCCTATTAATCTGGAATTAAAATGTTTGAAATCTTGAACTCCTCCAAGAAACTCAATCTTTAGAAAGACCCACTGGTTTTCAAATAATTGACACGTATCTCTCAAACATGGAAGAATACCCCTAAGACGTTAATACACAGTATCTACTTTGACTAACTGGGAAATGAGAGGAAACAGATACTTCACTTTAAGAAAAAGGGTTGATGGAGGGAGGTGGGTAGAGGAAGGGCTAGATGGATGATGAGTATTAAGAAGGGCATTTGTTATGATTCACTATTGTATCTAAGTGATCAATCACTGAATTCTACTCCATAAACAAATATTATATTGTATAAAACTGCCTAAAATTTAAATAAAAATAAATAAAAGTAAATTTATTTTTTAGTAAAATTAAATTTAAAAAATAAAATTTAAAATTAAAAAAAAGGAATAATGCACATGACATGGTTTTGTGACATGGTTCAAGACATTCATCTCTTCCAATTCTCACCTGTAATCTCAAAGAATGTTTTAGGGGAATCCAAAATGATTCATATTTCAGATGCCCTGTTGAGTATGAAACTTTTGTAGCCCATCGCCATCCATTATCATGGTCAAAATGGTGACTACAGATCTCTACTTTCTCCAACGAAACAAGTCTATACCATATGTGGCTGACCTAGCACATGGCTCCAGAGGTACACATGAAACCATGACCATACAATCTGCATATTAATTTCCTTGGTCAGACTGTTTAAAACCTTAGCACATGACCCTTAGCACAGGACCCAGAGACAAGATCTAGAGAGACAGAGACTATCCTGATGACATTGAGTATCTGGATCCGGTCATGCCTGAGACCAACTATCTTCTGGATTTTTAAAAAATGTGAAATAAAATAAAAGTCCCACTCTGCCTAAATCAGTTTGAGTTGAATGCTCTTCATTTGCATTGATAAGAATCCAGGCAATACATTCCATGTATGTTTTCCCATCACACACAACCAACTTGATCATACATATATTCATAACTAATTGCCTGCCTAACTGCCTTATAGCCAGGATGAACATAAATTCTTCTTCTGCAGGTTGCATTTGAATGCCTCTATCTCCGAAGCCCTTCAAAAGAACAGCTAGCCTCTGTAATACTGCTCATCAAACATCAAATCTCTTAGGTGTTCTAACATGTCAGCTCAGTTGTTGGCTACTAGGATCTCAAAGACAGACAGATCAACTGCAAATACCAGCTCATCTGTCATGCACAACCTCCTAGAGCCAAAAAACTGTCAAACTCCCCAAGTTCTGCTCTCTCCACTCCCAGCACCTCTATCACTGAAGATTCCTGGAAAGTTTTCTATCTCAAATCAAATGAAGAATGATAGATGAAACACAGAAGAGGCGCAAATCACAAATTAAGTTCATTGGATGAAACATAACTCTATAACATGTTAAGATTTATATTTTTCCCTGAATGAACTTAGAGGGAACAATTATAACCTATTCATAACTCTATGTTGGATTTTTAAGTTGTTTTTGATCAATGGCTGGTTGTAATTTTATAAAAGAATCTCTCCAGTGACACAAATACTGTTGTATCCCGGAGGAACTGCAGAACTAATCAATTACTCTTACATAACAAGCACTCACTGTGAAAATAATGTCCTCGACCGAACAATGAACTTGAACACATATTCCAAAGCTTTCAGAGTTCTTAGGATCGGCTCACATTGCTCCCCTCTGCTGGAGGTATCCAAGTAAGTCTTCAGCACTGTCATCAATTTCCTGAATAAGGGATTATATTTTCAAAATACATCTCTGTCCAGCCCACAATGTGATCATTAGTTTGCTCCATAAATCATAAAGCATTGAATCAAAGGTTAAAGGTGGTGGTATAGCTAAGCTTACTCACTCGTTTGCAGCCATAAAAATAACTTTGCTTTATATATATATAAATTTATATTATATATATATAATACAGGGAGTGAATAAATATTTCTTGCCCATAGAAAGCCAGCAAAGGAAAAACTAGTGAGGAAAAAAAAAATCTTTTGACTAGGAGAAGTAGTCACAATCAGAATATGAGTAGGAATAATGGTGGTGAGAATGCTCTTTTCAGCATTTCCTTTCTACAGAAAATGTTCTAATAATACTATGGAATTCCCTTGCTGAGAAACTTTCCATGTTTCTTCATTACCAGCCAGGCAGACTTCAAACTATCCAGCCCAGCTTTCAAGGCTGCTTTACAAACTGGCTTCTCCCAACCTTTCCAGTATCACCTCCCATCTATAACCATCAGCCCCCTATACCCAAGTTATAATGGGCTACCTGGCCTGTGTGCTTTCTCCTCCCTAGCCTCTGAATCCCAGTGTCTACCACAAGTAGCTGCTCAATAAATGATAGCTGAATGAATGAATGCTTTTATGTACTTCTACCACAATAAAATATTCATTCTGACCTATGGGTTTGCATATTTTTATTTAATCCAAATAACCCAGCATAGATGGGGTTTTATCAGGAAAGGGAGAACTCACACAGCCTGGTACAAAGGAAAATGCTCAAGTTCCTTGTGCCCTGGGCATCCTGGCAGGGCAAGTAAGAGGTGCAAAAGAAATCCCCATATGTATAGTAACTTACTTGTAAGCCAAGGTCGCACTGAAATGCTGTTGAATGTAAGCCTCCAGAACGGTATTGAAATGCTGGAATTTTCGGTCAGCAATGAGTCCTATTATGTAGATCTGAGGAAGATTCAAAGAATCAGTATTTGGGGGTCAGACCCAAGGCAGGAAGCCATACTCACATGGCATAAGTGAACCTCCAGCAAAATGATTTTGCTCAGGAATTAGCTCATGAATATATTGTTAGTCCTTTTCATTAGTCCTCTTCTAAAAAGCATTCCATGAAGTGTGCTACAGGGTGTTGTAGGATAAAAGTGTTTCATGGTCAGATAAGTTTGACAAATCTCAGGATATCATTGTTGGACTGACTTCTTTACTGCAGGGTTCTTAGAGTCTTTAACATATCTACATGCATTGTGAATCTCTGAGAGGGTCATACAGTGTCCAGCACATCCCTAAGAGTTATTTAATCCAAGGATCTTTTTTGTCACAAAGCATCTTTCTTGAGGGCTAGCTTTCCAAGAGACCTTCTGGGAAGCACTGGATTAAGTCACAGCTGTCTCCAAGTAATCTCTTTAAAATGTAAATGTCACTGACATAAGTAGTTAACATATTGAACTTTATTGATATCCTAGTGTGGACATGACACTGAAAAAACATGAGTTGGGACAGAGAGGAGGAAGAAACCATTTGGGAAGATGGAAGAGGAATGGTCGGGATGGAGGGCCACCATAAAACATTCTGGTGGCCAGGAGGATGTAATGACACTGGTAACTTGGAGACTATGAGAAAGAAGAAGATAGGAAACATTTTGGATACTTCACGACCTGGCCAAGGACTAGCTCCCAGCATTTGTGGAAAGCTGAAGCCATTATTCATGGTATCCAGCTTCACGTACTTGCAACCAGTGCCAATATGACATCAACACTTAAAATTCCCCTTTTATTCACCCTGCCATGCTTTCAAATGAACTAGAAACAAACAAAGAAACAAAAACCCCAGCGGCTCATTCATTCATTGCTCTGGTTGCTGAAAGTTACAATGCCTCCAAAAAATTTCATGAAAAGGACCACAAAGGCCACAAGTTCTCAGTGTTCTCACAGTGAGACAGACATTGATGTCTAATGTCACTAAACATCTTTCCCCTCTTTCTTACCAAAGCATCAAAGACGAGGATATCATACTCATTACTTTGAGAATGCTCCATCATGATATTGAAGAGGGCATCCAGAGTATCCTGGAGAAACTGGACAAAATAATGAAGGTCACATTAAAAAACAGCACAGGTGACCCAGAAATCCCACTCCTCAGTGTATCCCCAAGAGAATGAGAGTACACATCCACCACACTCTGCATTCAAAATGTCCAGGGAGCTTTCTTCACAAGAGCCAGAACTTGGAGCACCGAATTGTCAACCAACAGCATGAATGAACATATGGCGGCATTTTAATACTACAGAATACTCCATAGTGATTCAAAAAAAAAAAGAGCAAACTACTTCTACATGCAACAATGAGGATAACCCCCATGAGAATTGTGTAGAGTAAGATAAGTCAGACACAACAATGTTCATTATTTATTACTCTATTTTTATGAAATTCAAGAACAGGCAAAAAAAATCTATCATGGTAGTCAGCATAGGGGAGGTTGAGAAGGGGTATGAGGGAACATACTGCAATTCCAAAAGTGTTCTGTATCTTGATCTAGAGGATGGGTAAATGGATATATAAGTGTGTAAAAATACAGGGAACTATACTCTTAGGGTAAGTGCTCTGTACATATTTTACTGTATTATATACTTCAGTAACAAACTTCTTTAGAAAAATAAAAAAGAATGCAAAGGTGGAGATAATGTAATTCTCCCCCAGATGCTTCTCCAAGCTGCCCAAAGGTGATAGACCTTATGAAAGAATTTTCCCACTACTGCTAAACCAGGTAGGTGGGTCAATAGTGCACACTTAAAGCAATGATCTGAAAATTCTACCATTGCTCCTCCATGTATGGAAAATTAACTAAAATATGATACTCTCCCTTCCTAAGGGATTGGTCAATATTTCCTATAGTTCCTGAAAACACACATCTACCAAATAAAGATGTTTAATCTCAGAGTTTCTAGCTGGACCAAGTTCCTGATGGAAACAAGATCACCAAGACCTATGGGAAACACTTGTCCCATAGAACTGGAGAGAAGGGTTGCTTAATTAAATCTACACCTCAGACACTATATTTTCTAGCACCATGTGGACACAACAATACATCTGACATTTGTATTGTTTTCTGCTTGTTTCACTTAAAATGTGAGCCCTGATGTCTTTCCCTCTTTCATGTATAATGCATAATACTCTGTAAGCAGCAGGAACTAAGAATACTTTTTATTTCTAATAGTAACATGTAAGTAGTACTAAGACATCAAACTATTACAGCAACTTATACCAACAAAAATAATTAATAGTTACTATTTATTGAACTCTCTATGATTTACATGTTTAGTTCAATATTATGTACTTTGTGTAAGAGACTATGCTAAGTAATTTTTAAATATTATTGCCTTGAATGCTCACAACCACTCTACAAAATATGTTATATTCACAATATTATCACATAAAGTTGGCAAGCAGTTGAGCTGAGATCTACACCCAGGCTGATCTCCTTCCAGGAACTGAATACAACCATAGTTTTCTACCACTCAACATTCAGCATCATTGAACCAAATCAGCCTCTGAATTTCTAGTAAAGGTTTCTCATGGCAATTTGGGACACTGTGTCCCACTGTTAGAGAAAAAGTCCCATCTCCTTCAACACTTCATTTGCCCCCCCCCCCCCCCAGAGCTACCCATGATTTAAAGCTCTGTCACTGGTGGATGAAGACAAACAAAATGAAGCCCCACTGACCTTCACCACTTCCTCTCCATCGACAATCTTCAATTTCTCTAAGTTCTCCTGCAGCAGCAGAGGCTTCATACGCCACTTCAGCAAACCCAGCAAGCCCACTGAAATAGAGTCCAGGCAAGCAGAATTACTATTCTTGGCTTAAAATGTCCATTCAGGACCTCGCTGGGCTTACCCATGCACACATCCACATGCACACTACATACATACAACTCTTGATGGTTTCATTACCGTTTTGGGTGAGCTTTGTGGAACACACCAGAGTGGAAATGGAGAACACATCTCGGGAGCTGACGGAGAGACCCCCAGCACTGCTGGAGCTTCGACTCAAGGTGGCCCCCTTGTTTTCCACATGGTGTCGATAAGAAGGAAGGGTCAGGTAAGCACTGGCATCCTCCATCTTCTTACTCTCCCCCTGGAAACAATACTGTGGTTACTTCCCCCAGCCAGGGATACATGCCCAATGCCACATAGAGCTTGCAGTGGCCAGCTTACATATTGTAAGGTACAGAGAGTCAGAATCAGAAAAAATCATCAGAGAAGCAATAAACAGCTGGTATGGTAGGGCTATTTTTCTACAAAACAGGCAAGAACCCAAAGTTACATTAGTGGAAAAGGGATTGACCAACCAGTTGAAGGCTCTATGGACTTCATTAACAGCGCGAAGGGAATTGAAGATTTCCCTGACAGGCCATTTTGATTCCTCCTAAATTTCTTGAGATTTTTTTTTTTAAAGTAGGCTCCACACCTAGCATGAAGTCAAATGTGGGGCTTGAACTCATGACCCTGACATCAAGACCTGAGCTGAGATCAAGAATTGGATGTTTAACTGACTAAGCCACCCAGGTGCCCCTAAATTTCTTGAGGTCTTAACACATGCCTACCAGCAAGATAAGGAATCAGCTTAAAGGAAAAGTTAACAGCAAAGGCACTAAAATCTGATAGTCCTGGGATCTAGACTGTGTTCTACCATTCACAAGTCTTGCCTATGCTTGGTCTTTCTGTGTGTTATTTTTCTCATGATTAAACTGAAGATTAACCATATTACCTAGCTCCCAGAAATTTGGGGCAGACTAAATGGGAATAATGCATATAGAGCTCTTAGCAGAGTTGAGAGACACCTAAGTCCCTTGGCATGTGGAAATGCATGGTTAGAGATAGGCATTACAGGAATTAATGTTTATTGAGCCCTCGCTCAGTACTGGATGCTGCTCTAAGTGTTTTATATGCCTTGGTTCGTTTCATTTAAACCTCACAACTGCTATCGTCACTGTTGTAGACACTGCTATCATTGTCAGTTTACAAATGAGGAAACTGAGTCTTAAGAAAAATGAGTACATTGCAAACTGACTATAACTGGACCTCTGCCACCACCACCACCCTCCCCCGCCTCCCCCCCCACCCCCCCGCCCCACCATGAGTTCACAGTCCACTGGGGAAGAATGGCTTTCAAGGCAAGAACTACCTTGATGTGCCATAAATGAGAAGAGAGCAGCTGTGCAGAAGAAGGGGGTGGGGATTTCCAGAAAAGCCAGAGAGACTCAGAGAAAGAGTGCCAGTGATGAAGCCTCAATGAGGCAGTGTTTGCCATGGAGACCATAGGCAAAAGGGTGTTTTCAGCCCCAAGGCTGAGAAAGCCAAGGACAAGTGTTGGATCCCTATGCCTGTGGCTTAGCCTTGTCCTCCTTCACAAGCACATGTTTTGTCTCCAGCCAGGTGCTAGCATACGCATTCCGCTGCCACAAGAGGGGTTGTGGGAAAGCAAGCAGGTGAGATCAAGATAAACACTTCCTACTTCTCGAAAACAGTACAAGTCTCATGATGTAAAATAATGATGGCCGATATCTGTATACCCTTTTATACGTAGCCCTTCCACATAGGTCATCTCGCTGGTTTGTCATAAATATTACCATCACACTTAAGAAAAAGGAAACAGACTCAGAAAGATGTGTGAGATGACTCCAGATTTAGTCAGCAGCAGGATTGGGACCCCAGATTCTGATATGTTTCCATTAGTTTCCAGCTCTCAAATGTTTCTTGCTGGTCTTCTATACATCCCACAGGGGTCTTTCCAGAGTCAATAGCCCATTCTTTATGTAACAATAACCTTTTCCACTTATTCAAGGTGCTATGTACTCATCACAGTTGTGTTTATATGAGCGGTCTCATGTGATACTCACTCAACAATTATTCACTGAGGGCTCATAGAGGGGGAAACAGAGGCAGAGAAATTAAGACTTCATGCAAGGCCACACAGCTGGTGAACCCTGGTGTGTGTGATTCTGTGGTCCCTGCTTTTAACCACTAAGCAATCCTGCCATCTTCCCTTGGCTTCCTGAGCCCCACTCACTGCAGAGTTAATTCCAACATATGGTACCTTTAGGACGACCAAGTCGTGGCATCCATCTTGCAGAGTGGTCCCATCTTCCTTCATCAACTTCACATAGGACATGGCAAAGTTCTTTTCTCCTTTATCTTTAGCTGGAAATAGCATTGTGAGGTCAGGAAAAAAAAAAAAATGACACATGGACCACCCAGTTATCCCACTCCTGTCCCCTGAGGGGAGCTTCAGAGATGCCATTTGGTCAGGTACTCACATTCCAGGGATGACCGATGTCGAAACATGAATCTCAGATGGATCCTCTGCATGTCTTCAATAGGGACAGCCACCTTGGTAGGCAGAAACCAGAGCTCAGAAGACAATGAGTTAAACAGCCCTCCCCACTCCAGCCCACCCCCCAAAAGGCAGCCTGACCATTTAACTGAGAGAGCTGCATGCTGATTTATTACCCATCCATCAAGCCTGATGAACTGTAAATAAATTACATAAGAACTAGCTATGAAGAGAAAATAAAGTACCAAATGTAATCCATTTGGCAAATTGCAGTCCTAGCCAATGAAAAGAGGTCCATAAATTACAGTGGGTTAAAATGAATCTCCCCAAATTGATATAAAAGTCACATAACTTAAGCACAGGATTTGATGCACTGCAAACTGCACAGTGCACATTTTCTTTACAGACTCCAGGAGTTCTGGCAAGTGCAGCAGGGCTTAGCAAATTAACAGTGGTCATTAGGGGGCATGCTTGAGAAATCCTGTTTATGCAAATTCATAAAAATGCTTGACTCCAATAATATTTCAGAAAACCTTAGGGCTCATTCCCATCCTTGGCTGGGCAGATACCCAGATGCTTTTACCTCTGAAGACACTGAGCCAAATCACTCAGTCCTCAGTCACCCCAATTTCACTGTCCAGTGGGTGGTTTGTCACACCTTAAATTGAGAGCCATCAGTCCTGGCTCTGGACTGCCCACCTCCTGATACCTCACAGCTCTCTCTGTAACATGCAATTGAAGCCAAAACAGAGAAGCTTAGCTACCTGTGAGGAAACCACCTTGATTTTTAAAAGGGACAAGTTTACACTGTATAGATGACTATTAAAAGCCAAACAGTTGTATACTTTGGGACACTTTCTGCTCCAGAGAATGAAATTTGAGCCTGAAGAGGGCCACCATTTGTGAATTCAGACAGAACAAAGGAACTGAGAGCCTCCTGGGTGACTGCAGTCCAATTCTTTCTTTCATTGTGAATCAAATGGCCACTCCAAGCCACAGTCAGGTGAAACGCTGGCCTTGCTGATGCCAGGCAGAGGCCCTGCAGCCCAAAAGCTCACAGTTCACATGGGGAGACGCATATTTTAACAACCACTTGACAAGGGCTAGCAAAGAGAAATAATTAGAGTACAAGAGAACACAGAAAAGAGAAGACCAACTTGGTCCAATAGCTTTCTGACCCCCAAGTTGGGCAGGTCATCATTTTGAAGAGTGAGTGCAAGGAGTGAGTGCAGTGAGTTCAGGGAGACCCACTGAGGAAAATGGGAATATAGGTGACCAGGCAGAACCACTGAGGTTTGGAGAGCTGTCTCAGAAAAGGAAGTTATGTGAACATCTTGTGTTTGGGTTCAGAGCACAGGGTGAATAAAGACTGCTACTAATTACAAGGCAGAGACATTTGAAGCTGTGTTCAAGCTCCACTGTTCACTGAATTAATTCCAAACTCTTCTTCCAATGCACAATATTCCCTTCTGCTTTGTGTGACAATCTGGTAATGCGAATATTTGTGATTAATGCCACTTTTGTCTCAGGCACCCTCCCAAGATGGTATCTTTCAGGCATTAAGTGGGCTTTTATAGCCTCACGTTCACTTGCAAGCTCTGTTGCTCCTCACTGCTGAGTGGAATGACACAGCTTGGTGGGCTGGGCACTGTGTGCAAGAAGACCATCTGACAATCCTATAGTGGCTGATTCTAGGTCAGTGAAGGGGGATCAAGAGAAGCAGGGTACTCACCCATTGGGCCACAATTTCCACTGCCTGACACACCACTGGACACACACTAGGGTATTGCTTCAGATCTTAGGGAGGTGTCTCAGAGCCCCTAGATATGTGTTTGCTCTATCATTATTTATTATTTATTATTATTATTATTACCTTGACTGTTTCCATCCACCGTGGTTGTTTGACTTGATAGTACACAACAGACCGATATTCATTCATGGGCTTGTCCCCAGCTCCCACACAAATTGCATTCTGACCCAAGAAAAACAAAGAGAAAAAACACTACAGAATTGCCATTTTCTGTGCTTGGGCAATTTCGGCCCCAAGGCCAACACTGGCCTTAGGGTCTGGGAAAATCCTCCCTTTACCAACCCTTCCGCCAGATACCCTTCTACATTACAGATTTATACATGAACATCCCTGGCCCCAGGAGTGACAGCTGCTTAACTACAGAAATTCTATTACTTGCATTCTGGAAACCATTGGGGCACACCAGGCACTGACATGACTGCTTATTGTAAATGGTAACCAGCCTTGGAGTTACTGCAGGCTGCCAGTCTTATTAATCCTATTTGTTTCTCAAATCTGAATGTGCACAAAGTTTACAAACAGGCTCAGATCAGTCAAGCAGCAGCTCATTCTGATGGATTCTGATGCTAACAGGAAAGCTGGGTGAGGGGAGGGAGCCTGGGCTGCAGACAGATACAGGGGCAGAGGGGCCTGAGGGAGCCCCACCATTACCAAGCATCTTCTGGTATCAGGCCCATGCCAAGCACTGGGATATGGGCAGGAGTCAGATATTAAACCTGACATGAGAGTTCAGTTTTGGGGAGGGATCATTAGATAAGCAGACAAATCACTGAACAACACAATGTGATGACAGACATATGTCTTTACTACAATGGGGCACAGAGAAGAGATCCTTAAGTGCAGCCTGACAATTCAGGGAAGATTTCTTGGAGGTGATGACAGTTGAGGATCTTGAAGAAAGATTCCAAGTTGGCTTTGAGCAAAAATGTGGGAAAGATATTCCAAGCAGAGAATGAGCACAGAGCAAGCATACCTATATAGGATATTTATTGTTTTCCATAAAAAACACTCTCAGAGTAACAAGGAAAATTATCTTCTAACAGAGTCTGTCAGCCCCTAATTCTAGCTCTCTCTGTTAATTCTAGTTCTTTGGCCCCCCAGCAAGATCTAAGCTGGGTCGCCCAGAAAGGGCCTAAGAATTTTACCTCCAGTCTCTAGAGATCTAGGGACATAAGGACTGGTTTTGGAACCCCCAGCCCCCAAACTGCAAAACTGTGTGCCTCTGGGCATTTTTAGGATGACAGACTCCTTGCTCCTTACCAGATTCCATCAGATTCACCAACAGATCCTTGATACCACCACCCCCACCATCACACCACCAGGTTAAGTGACCAAAGCAGGCCACATACGAGCACTCTAGGACCCCCAGTGAGAGAAGCTAACTGTGGGAAGGAGAATCCTGCCTCTCTCCCTGGAATTCTCCCTCTTTACTTCTGAGCTGTCAGCAAGAATGATTGATGGTACTCGCAGCCAAACTGAATCCATTTTAAAATAAGGATATAGTGTCCTTTCAGAATTAACCTCTAAAAAAAACAAGAATTGGGCCATCTGGGTGGCTCAGTTGGTTAAGCGTCTGCCTTCGGCTTAGGTCATGATCCCAGGGTACTGGATCAAGCCCCACGTTGGACTCCCTGCTCAGAGGGGAGCCTGCTTCTCCCTCTCCCTCTGCCTGCCGCTCCCCCTGCTTGTGTTCTCTCTCTCTGTCAAATGAATAAATAAAATCTTTATAAAAAAATTAAAAAAAAAAAACGAGAATAACCAGTGAACTAAAAATGAGGAAAGACAATCTCTTGGTTTTCAATGGGATGAAGTCTGTCAGAAATTTTTGAGGCCTGAACTATAAACATGCCTTCAAACTTATTCTAACCATTTAGAGACTGCTTTTTGTCCAGCATTATGCTGAGCCCTTTACACGTACTACCTCACTTAATCTAATCCTCACAACCACCACCAATGATCACCGCTATTATCCCCATTTCAAAACTGAGTAAACTGAGGCCCTGAGAGATTAAGTCACTTGCCCAAAAAGATAGCTGAGCGAGCATACATCTCAGGCCCACTATCTCTCTTGTCTAGTGTTCTTTCCATAACAACCTAGATGCTTTCCAGCCTCCGAAGATTTATATCTAGTGACATTTATGGGTTTAGAGTTTCTGTAACTCCAGTGAATCCCATGTAGCTCATAAAATCTGAAAATACACATATATCTCTGGTAAAAGTAAAATTGCTATATGGCAGCAACTGATTCCCACAAAACTATCTTGATGAAAATTTTTGATTACCCGAGGCTGTAGAAAAAAGATTCAGTATTACTCCGAGAAAGACCTAAGACCCTCACCCTCAACAAACCAAAGATAAAATTGAATGTTTCCACATGTGTCAAGAATCATGACCAGGGACTAAGCCCAGTTTTACAGAAAATATAAATTTATATATGCTCTAGTAAACCTATTCAATAATTTTCCCCATTGCCCACCCCTATGGTCCCCAATCAACAGTAAGAATTCCTCATTAGTTTCAGGTCAATTGAAGACAATCTGAGTGGGAATCAGGAAAGCCTAGCCTTTAATGCTGACTTGGTCTTGGTAGACACACTTTAGCAGGAGTTCAAATCAGGCTCCTCACATAGGCCCTGTTTCCCTGGTAGTAATACTGGAGGGACAAATGACACCATGGATGCAAATGCATTTTAAGAGCCAGAATGTTCTATACCTATAAGACCACATCCTGGGAAGATGCCAATCATCATCCATAAGGCAAGAATGAAGCCAGAAGACTACCATTCCTATTTAGTAATAATGGCTAATTTTAATGAACACCTATTATGTAGATCGCCTCACTTGATGTTCACAAAAGCAAGGTGCAACTGCTGGTCTCCTACTATTCAGACAGAAAATTGTAGGCATAGAAAGATTATGTAATTTGTTCAAGGTTATTCTGCTAATCAAGGCTTCACTGGGAATTGAGCTTGGCTGCCTGGCCCCAGAGTTCATGGTCTCAAGCACTACAATACCCTGTTCTCCATGTCCTGCCTCTATCCCAATAAGCTAGCTGGTCTCAGAAGAGCAGAGGTTTCTAGGCCTGGCATTGAAGCCTTCTCACTTCTCCTTAAACTTGCTTCAGGCAGCTGTCCACATCAGATCGCCCATTTGACTGCCTGGGTTCCTGCCCAGTTGCTCTGCCTTCTCTGAATGTTACCCCTCCTTCCTGTTTCCGAGTATTTACTGCAAACCAGGTGCTTTACTGGTACCATTTTGTTTAATTTGCAACCCCAAGAGGAGATGATGATTCCTCTTTTACAGACAAATAAAACTTGCCCAAGATTACACAGCTACTAGGAAGGGAGGTTGGGATTTGAACCTGATCTATTTGATCCCAGAGCCTAACCCATTAGCTTCTCTGCTATGGCGCTTCCTGAGCAAGGTTGCTGAGAGCCCAAAGTGAGCCAAGGATAAGTGTAACCTACTTTGTCCTCTGGCCCTGCTCTGCCAAGGGCAGTGTACACCTGGAGCAGGAAAAGAAATAGATACCCCACAGGAACCCACCAGTATCAAGTGTTTGCGTGTGCTGCCTGACACTTAATTAGGCAGTACTATTTATTTCTGCAAATAAAGAAAGAGCAGCCTCCCACAGGCTTCCTTCGCAATTTTCAATAGTCAGTCAACTGAACTCCCCCATAACTTGCCTAATAGAGGAAACTGCAAATTACCACCATGCCCCATAGTTATCTCTCCATTTCAGCCCCCAGAATACCTGCTTATATATTCATCTTTGAAGAGTGTGTCTGCTCAGCCTGGTAGGATATGACTGGAAAAGGTGGCAGAGGGGTAGAAGGAAGAATGGTTCAGAAGTGAGATAAGACACCCGCCTTCCTGTTAAATGTTCCTTCTAATTTGTCCTTCAGCAACACTGAAGGCAAGCTATCAGTGTTTTTAAAAATGAAGCTGAGGTTTAAAAGTTCTCCAACAGGTAGTTGGATAAAAATAACTTCAAAGCAGTGGTCTATATGTTCGTGAAATGCAATTTCCCTTTCAGATAAAAACCCACTGCTCTTCTTTTGTGTTCCTTTGAGCAAAGTGTCTTTCACTTATTTTACTTTTCAGAATCCAACAAAGAGGATGAGTTAAACACTTGGATTTTTGCTCAACCAGATAGTAATTAATGGGGCCAGTCTTTACCAATAAAAACACAACGGGATTTCTTTAAATTCAAAAAATAATTATGAATCTTCCCAGAATTTGAAAGAAGTGGCTATTAGCACCATTTTTGAAATGAGAAATAAGTTACAGGATTTTTTTTTTAAATGGATGGGCATTATCATGAAGTGTTTAAGAGGGCCTGAAACCTGGACTCAAACCCCATCTCTGCCACGTACTAATTTTACGACCTTGGAAAAGTTGTTTCATTTGAAGGTTTAGTTTCCCCCTCTGTAAAAATGGGAATAATAATGGTAATGCATCGTACTTATCCCAGCACCTGGCACATAGTAATTCCTCGGTGAATGCTAGTTATGTTCTTAGGTAGAGGGTAGCAAAATCTGCCTGAACCCCACGCCCCCAGGTTAGAGCAGATGACTTATCAATACTCCTGCCCCCACCCCACTGTGCTATCTAATCACCTACTGTGGCCTAAGAGGAATCTTTGCCCACACTGAAACTGCTGCTGAGAGCTGATTTTATTTTCAGCTCGGTACTCCAAAAGGAGAAATTGAGAAGTAGAACCCTCCCACACACTGGACACAATTGCTGACAACCTTAAAGGAAATATAAGTAAATAAATGTAAACACACATGAGAAATATTGTATAGGACATATGCTGTATAAATATTTATAGCAACGTGCTTTGCATTCTTGAATACACCGTGTTGGCCCTCTGGAGACCAATTTACGAATAAGGCTTTCCGCCAGAATTTCTAGCTGAGCACTAGGGAGTTGGATTAAGTGTTGGGAATGTCTGTTTTGAGGCCATCCTGAGTCTCCACACCAGCCCAAGGCTCTGTACTGATCCTTTTTCTTGCCATGGATTTTGTCCGAATAAACCAGCTCAGATTTCAATGACAACAACATTTTAACAGCAAAAAACTGACCTTTAAGCTAAGGCCAAGCAAAAGAAAGAAAAAAGAAAGAAAGAAAGAAAGAAAGAAAGAAAGAAAGAAAGAAAGAAAGAAAGAAAGAAAGAAAGAAAGAAAGAAAAAAAGAAAGAAAAAAAGAAAGAAAGAAAGAAAAAGAAGGGATCATGAAAGGGGAGAAACAGACATTGAAAAACTGCTTTGAGGGGCGCCTGGGTGGCTCAGTTGGTTGGGCGACTGCCTTCGGCTCAGGTCATGATCCTGGAGTCCCGGGATCGGGTCCCACATCGGGCTCCCTGCTCGGCGGGGAGTCTGCTTCTCCCTCTGACCCTTCCCTCCTCATGCTCTCTCTCTCATTAAAAAAAAAAAGAAAAACTGCTTTGATGTAAAGACCAAATTAACACAAGGTCTTACTATGGACCAGTGTGCAAACCAAGCTCTAAAGGTGCAGATCACGTTACTCAATGCCATCCCGAAGGCACCTGGCATTTAGAGAGCAGATTGGGATGGGAAAAGCAAATCTTCGTGAGCAGAAGCACCCAAGGCAGCCGGGGCACCCAGAGCAGCAGCAGGGTCCCTTACAGGCAGTGTTTTGCCGTCCTCCGCGCACACACACATGATCACTTCCACATTCCTCTGGGTGGTCTTGTTGTACTTGTCAAAGTCGCCTTGTAAGAGAGTGATGTAGATGTCGTTCCTGACATCCCCTGCAGGCAGAGGGAGAGAGAGACAAGAGCTGGCATCTTCACTGCAGGAGAGACACTTACTAGAAGGCACAGGGGTGGGGGTGGGAGGGCGAGTGCCCTGCCTTGACATCTACTAATGAAATTAAAATCAGACATATTCCAAAGAAGCATTGTTTCCTCATCAGGGAGGCTGGAGAAGGAGGTAACAAGGGGATGAGGAATGCTAGGACATCAGTTGCAAAAAGGTAGGTAGGATGGTCAAAATTGGCTCTGTTCTTCTCTCCATTAAAATTATTGAATTTCCATCCTCTAGTGACACCTTCTGGGAAGACAAAGGAAAGTTCCTTGGCCATAGATCTTTTACTGTGCTGAAGCAGATAAGGTCACTTTTCAAGTGTCCAAGGAACATGGGGTCAGGAAGGAGGTTCGGAGGGTCTTCAGGAATAGAGGGAGGGCAATAAGAATTGAAAACCCCACAGGGGAATGCACAAGGAATTGATGGTTCAGGTACAGCACAGGCCCCCAGTTGGACCACCATACACCGTGGAAAGGAGTAAATCGGCGAGAGCAGTGGTGGACACAGTCTAAGACAGGTTTAAGATAAAAAGGGAAGTTCTAAAACAGTGTTATTATATAATCTTCTTTTGTTTTTCTTTTACTATATACACGTTTGGACAATTTTAATAGCAGGTACTTCTGGAGACAAAAGTTTGAGGGAGCTTTTAACATTTCACTTTTTACCTTTTCATGCTATTTGAACATTTTACAACAGGCATGGAGTTTTCTGGTAATAAAAAATATAGTTTAAAAATTTAAGAGAATGACAATATTCTCCCCAAAAGAATAGAACTATTCTATGTGTAGTAAAGTAGAAAGGATGTCCATGATAAATTATTAAGTGATAAACCAAGTTGCAGAACACTATATAAAGCATATAAAGTAATGGTATATAAAGCATATGAAGTGTGATCCCATCTGTGAGGGGAGAAAAGTGCATGTGTATATATTTATGTGCTTGTGTTCATTACATGACTGTATGGAAGATTTTTGGATATACAAAAATCATTTTCAGTGGTTGCCTTCAGGGAGAGAAATAGAGAAAAAGCAGTCGAAAAGGAAGGAGTTGACTTTGTAAAAAGAAAATGGTTGTGACGAGCCAGACCACCCCCCACCCCAGGGGAAGGCCAGACCTGGCATGATGATCTCTGGGAAGCCCAGCTTCCTGGCCACCACAGTGGTCCTGTCCACCAGATGTGGGTAGTCCTTGCGGATCTGAATGATGTCACCCACAAGCATCTTCATGGTCACCCAGAGGCCTGGAAGGGAATGCTTACCATGAAGAGCCAACTTCAAGGTGTGCTCAGTCTTACCCTCCCACCATCTCTCCCTTTGGGGTCTTTCTGGAGGAGACTGCTGGAAGCAGAGAGAAATAATTACAGATGTGACCCAACACAGGAGGAGGAGGAAGGAAGGTGGAAAGCAGAGGGGCTCTGGGGCCAGGCATCTGTGGGTTTGAATCCCACTCCTTACTTCCAGCAGCGTCAGCTTCTGTCAAATTCATCCACCCAGCCTTTGTGAAGTGAGGTGGATACCACCTATCTCATAGCACTGTGGGAAGAATTAAATCCAATAAGGAGGTCTATGAAGGTGTCTGACACATACGAGATGTGGTTTGGGCACTAGGACATGCCTCCCAGATTCAGGAGATGTGGTTTCCATTTCCATAGATCACATGCTCCCATTTCTCACAATGGTCTGTCTGGAAGGAAGGCTATGTTTCCCAGGGTTTGTGATTTTGATCTGTTTTCCAAAGAATCAAGAGCTCCCAAACCAGAGCCCAGCCCACTCGGCACATCGTGGCACTGTACCTTGCCCTCCACTGTCCCCCTTGGAGGCTGTAACTTTGCCCAGCAGGCTGTGAAGGAAGTCATTCTCAGCGGTCACTCTGGGAAGGAAAAGAAAGCACAAAATGCTTGCATGGTGCTCTCATGGGGTCCCCACCTTGAGGTTCCACGTACTCCACAAATTTGCCCAGCCCCTCCATACACCTTAGGTGAAAATCAAGCCTGCCCATGCCAGCTCAGACAACATGTATGCCATCAAGAATCAGATTTCTCTTTTTCACAAAGCAACATGGCTCTGACATCTGGAAATATCATTCTTACAAGTGGAGGCCTTTTTTTTTTTTTTTTTTTTTTAATCTAGAAGACTCTTAGAAAGTAAGGATTCCTAAGCCCTCAAAAGGAACATCTGTTCACCAAGATGGCAAAGACTAGCTGTTCCTGCTCGGTCCTAATCACATAGCTTAACTAGAGTCACTGACTTCATGACCAGTAACAAAACTCCATTCTCTTTGGACATCTTTGGTGTAACAAAGTAAGGACAACATTCTCAAACTGGGGGTCCTGCTTTCTAATAGACTCCTTTTTAGAGCAGGAAAAGGACATTTATCCTCCTCACTACCCTCCTCTAAAATCATGAATATTTCTATCCATGAGAACCAGGTGATAATTCCCTGTTATATGTTCCTGATAAGCTGTTGCTTGACAGAGTTGTAGTTCCTGTATTACTTGTAATTAATTAATCAATCTTTTATTGATTATCTGTCTAATCTCCCATCTAAACATAAGCTCCATGAAGACAGGACCATGTCTATCTTGTTGAGCACTTCATGCCCCATGCCTGGCACAGTGCCCAACCCTCTGCCAGCTTTCAATCAAACTCTGTTGAATAAGTAACACCTGATAAGTGAATGGGTGAAAAGCTGGTTGGTTTCAAGAGCCTTGGCACTGAGATCATCGTTCTCTTCCTGCCCTCCTCTTGGGAGGTCCCACGAGGCTATCATCAACTCAGAGAATCAGTTCATTTTGCTTTTGAGCAGCCCTCAGTGAGAAAGGGTGTGGTTTAAGAGAAGGGAAAGAAATGGGAAATCTCTCACGGGTGAAAAGGAATGAAATGCTGCTTTTCTTCATCACTCTCTGCTTTCCCCTTGATGATGTCTGTTATGTCCATAACTAGAAACAAACAAACAAAAAGAAAAAGGAAAGAAAAAAGAGAGAAAAATCTATTAATGACTTATGCCCTCCTGCTCCCAGGATACCATGTCAATGGGATGAGATTGTAGGACAAGAGGCTGGGTCAGGAAGTTTAAAAAGACAAGCAAGCCAGCATCGAGCAATACACAGACCGCAAGGGTTCATAATGTGCAGCACCTGGCAAACACTTCTGGAAAAAGCAGGCTGGGAGGTCAGCAAGCCACAGAAACCTCCAAGAGACTGGTTTAGCAGAGGCCAAGAGGAGAGAGTCAGAACAATGGCTACGAAATTAAACAAGTAGGTTTGAATTTGACATATATGTATTGGACGTCCACCATGCCTACAGAACCCAAGCACAGTGACTCCCTATAGGACCTGAGAATCTGAGGACCACATCCCCCTGCCCAGAGTAAGTGCTTAAGGGGATGAGCATGTGGCCTATGCTCATGCTCCTGGGGCTTCTACTAAAACTCATGGGAAAGGGGTGTTTTCTTTCCCCTGGATTACTAAACTGGTAGGATTCAAGCTTGGATTGGCCCACATTTTGCCAACTAACTGGACAGTCAACTTCAGAATAAGCCAGCAAGAGGACATAGTGAAACATAAATTTGAGTTCCTGGATCCAGCTATGCCTGAAGCAATCTATGCCTGAACTTTTCAGTTACACCAGATTGTGGTCATCTGAAACCAAAAGAGAAAGCAGACTACAGCTGGGGACAAAGGCACACTTTGAGGAAAGGTTGAAGGACCCTTACTGTCCTAAAAGGGACATTGTGATGTCAGGAGCATCCCTTATATAGAATCAGCATTTCAGAGCAGGGCACAAATCAATCAGGTCAAAGTCTCTCATTTTGCAGATAATGAAACTAAGGCCCTGGGGAAAGTGCTTGCCCAAGGTCACCTAGTTAGCTAGCTAGCAACAATGCCTGGTTAAAAAAAAACGAGTTAGCTCTTTATAAGCTAACTTGTCCGCCCTCCCACTTTGCAAGCAGTGCCAGGGGGCTAGTTGGAGAGCCAGCTGTTTGTGAATACAGATCAGGGTATCTTGAAAGGAAGAACATGAAACAGTGGGTTTTGATATGATATAGAGGAATTATAAATGGTACACGACATAAAACTGGCATATCAAATTGCTGTTTCCACAGGTCTTTAAATGGTCTTTTAAGAAAAAAAAGGTACTTTAACTTAAAGTGGGCTAATTAAAAGGAACTATATTAGGTAAACAATAATGCCAGTTATAGTTAACAAAAACCATAAAAGTGGGACAAGAATGATAAAGTCTTGGAAACCCCAAGAGAGAGAACTATGGCGGAGAAACATGCGGAGGTGAGGTTGCTCGGAAGCAACCTCATTTGGTCACACCGACTCTCCAAACGTCCACTTCCATCTGGAATTTAGATGTGTGGCCAGTGACTCATACTGTGTAACTGCATTTCCTGTCCCGGATATTTTTTTAAAAATGATTTGCTCCTCATAATTAGATCCCACTCGTACTGTTCTTCCTTCTTCACCATGCTGGGGAGTAAAGGCACCAACTGCTCAGACAGCACCATGCTCCCAGTGCTCTGCTGCAGACACGAGGAATCCATTATTCACTGCCTTTATCATAAATCTGGACTTAGTCACCAATTATTTTGATTTAGTCACCAGAAATGTAGGTATTAGGAGCTGTCTGGTATAAATTGGGGGAGGGGGGGCAAGGAGGAGAGGGAAAGAAATAATCTTTAAAATTTAGCCATATAAAACATGCACTTCGATAAAAGTTTTGGTTTATAGTGTGTCATTACCTGCCACCCCAAAGGGCCGCCTCAGTCCCTGCGTGCACTTCTTTGTATTCGTATCCTTGAGATCCATCTTCCCCACTCGGACTATTTGACAAATCAAGTAAATTTTATCCCTGTTGAGGTCTTTGTTTCCAAGATCCTGTAGGGCAGGAAATGAATAGTTACACATCATGTGTCTAAAGAAGTAGGAAAGGAAGCCCACTAATAATAAATTGTGGGGGGATGTACTTAGCACATAGTATACACAGCCCAATCATACAATTAGTCCTGGGAAAGGTAGAAAACAAGACGATCATAGCCATTTCATAGACAAAAAAAGGTGAGTTTTAGAAAGGAAACTGAGTGACAGGTCTCTGGTGTTCAATCCCAATTCTTCAATTTCAAACTAATAAGGAGAGAAGGATAGAAGTACAATATCAGCTATACGGGTGGCATGTCCTATATGCCAGCTGATGGATCCAAAATAGCATTTGCCACAAATGACTTCATCCATCTCATCACTGCTCAGCACCACTGAGGGAGAAAGCAAAAGGAAGAGGGTGCAATCCCAACAGTTACCATTTACTGAACACCTGATGTATGTATATCCCTCAGGAATGGGTTGTTGTGGCACCAAACAATCCCAGCATCTCAGAGCTTATAAGACAACAGAAGTTTACTTCTAGCTCAGGGTACCTGCTCAATGCAGATGGCTGGGAGCCCCAGTCATCCACCTACCCTGGGCTCCTAGCTGACCGATGATCCATCTCATCACAACACATGCTTCTACTGTCCCCACAGCAGGAGAAGGGAAGGTGGCAAATTACCTACTGGCCCTTAAAGCTTCTACCCAGAAGAGACACATCACTTTGGCTTGCATTTCAACGACCAAAGCAAGGCAGGTGGCTGTAGTTAACTTCAAGGGGGACAGCGGAGTGCACTCCAGTGTGTGCCTTAAAGAAGACCACTGACATGGTGAACTCTGCTAATGTGTCATGCACTGTGCTAAGTTTCTCATAAGCCATTGTCTTGTTTGATCCTTAACAACACTCTGAAGTGGATAGTATTATTGCACCCCCATTTTATACATGGGAACACTGAGACACAAAGAAGACAAGGGGCTTCCCTGGGGTCAAGACCTTAGTCCTTGGAGACATTGTCCAGTCATTCTAAGACCAAAGTCTATAAACCTAACCACCACAACATATCTCTCGCACCATCAGAAAGATACAGAGGAGGGAAAACCACCTGGACCACCTCAGTATCTGACTGTCCTGCTCAAATCTAAAAGCTTCAATGTTCTTGGGACCACCTTCCAGCTGGGCTAAGAAGAAAGAACATCAAAGCATGTTGTTGGCATCAGAGTAGAGAATCCTGGGCCTGGCCTTACTCGAGAATAGTTGCTTTTCCTCAAATGAATCCTCATATAGGCATATGCACTGGGAATAGCCTCTCAGCTCACATAAGAGCCAGGGCCCAGGCAAAGCAGCCAGCCCCACCCTCTCATTGTGGCTGGTGGGGAAAGAAGAGTGCAGGGGGTGCAGAGTTTCTGGAAAAAAAACATGGCCCCAATGTGGTCCACACCTTTCTGCTTGGGGCCTGTGATGGTTACATTTTATGCATCAACTTGGCTAGGTTATGGTGCTTAGTTGTTTGGCCAAACACTAGTCTAGATGTTGCTATGAAGGTACTTTGTAGGTCAGATTAACATCTATAATCAGTTGACTTTAAATCAAGGAGATTACCTTCCATAATGTAGATATGCCTCATCCAATCAGTTGAAGGCCTTGAGGCCTTATTCACTGTTGTACCTCCAGCACCCAAACCTGAGGTTTCCCAGTGAAGGAGGAATTCTGCCTCAGGACAGCAGTATAGAAACCCTGCCTGAGTCTCAGGCCTGTATGGCTGCCCAGCCATACAGATTTTAAATTTGCCAGCCCCCACAATCATGGGAGCCAAATCCTTAGAATAAATCTATCTATATATCCTATTGGTTCAGGTTCTCTGGAGAACTACTGACTGATACAAGGGCTGTCCCTTCACCAGCTGGGGAAATGGACATCTGCTTCCCTACTCTCCAAAGTCTCCCTGCTGGGCAGGGGGAAAGGGAAGGCAGGGGAGAAGGGGGCTTTCTGACTAAGGAAGCTCAGCCACTCATTTGTATTTTAAACATTTGTATTGTATTTTAAACATTTGTATTTTCTGCCCTGCCCTTTAGGCACTTGAATTTGAGATCTCAATTACTTTGCATGCAGATGGTTGGACAGCCTTTCTCTGGCCTGCCTCACTCCTTCCTCCCACCCACCCTGAAATCCCCTACAAACTTATCTTTAGAAGCCATGTTCATTATTTCACTTCTCTCCCCACAATGACGTTACCATCTCCTTATTTTCTACCCTATTAGTGCTAATCGTCCCCAGCTGACGTGAAAGGTCCCAGACATAATGTATTTCCAGCTGTCCTAGCCAACCAATTCCCCACTATTCTCTGCATGTAAGTTCTCTATTTTTGTCACAAAGATTCCTCTATTGCTCCACAAACACACGATGCTCACTTTAAACTCGCTTTTTCCTCCTAAGCCCCCTGTCCACACCTCTGACTCAGATACTTGCCTCTTATTCCTCTATATATCCAAATCCTTCCCATCCTTAAGAGCTCAAGTCTTGCTTCCTTTATAATGACCTCTGCCCTTAATTCTTTCTCTTATCTCATTAGGAATTGTCATATTTTTAAAAATATCTAGTTGGTATCTTTCAGAGGCATCCTAGAACCACAAAGGCCCTGCCACCTGAAAAGATCCTTCTAGATGTTATGGGCTGAATTACATCCCCTCAGAATTCATATGTTGAAGTCCTAACCCACAGCACCTCAAAATGTATTTGGATATAGGGCCTTTCAAGAGGTGATTAAGCTAAAATGAGGTTATGCGATCTCCTTATAAGCAGAGGAGATTAGGACACAGACACACACAGAGAGAAGACCATGCAAGGACACAGGGAGAAGTGGTCATCTGCAAGCCAAGGAGAGAGGCCTCACAAGAAACCAACCCTGCAATCACCTTGATCTTGGACTTCCAGCCTCCAGAACTGTGAGAAAATAAATTTCTGTTCCTTAAGTTACCCAGACTGTGGCACTTTGTAATGGCAGCCCTGGCAACTAACATACTAGGTGAGCCTACAAGGTTCTTAATTAAGCCCTTCTTCCACCCCTCTTCTCTGAAGAGATTTCATTTGATCAAAGGAAGACACCAGATCTTTAAGAGCTGCCTCATCATCAGAGACTCTTGGCACTAGAGAATCTTAGCATGTTACAGAATACTTGAGCACAAGTTATTCTCTGGAGAGTGTATAAATGTGCCATCCTCACTCAGAACTGTGTTCCAATCTGTGGTGTTTCTCAATCATTTTTACTTTGGCCTTATAAAACTCAGACATATTAGGGAAGCTGAGGCAGGACAAGAAAACTTAAAACACATGTCACCTGATTTAGTAATTTATTAGCACTCCTTTTACTGTTCAGTCTTGTTTCCTGTGTATTAGCAATAACCCCCAAACTGGGCAAATTCTTTGGGAAACTGGTAGTATACTCTGCTTTCCTCTTAACAGAGCCAAGGAAGGTGAATGCTTATAAAGCATTCAGGGGAAGTTCACCATCAGCCCAACCCACGTTCCTCAAAGAGGAATCCAGAAAGAGCTAACATCCAGAGACAAGAGAAATAAGGCCAGAAAGGCACATGCCTGCCAAGTCTCATCTTGTCTCTAACTTAAACATCACCTCAATGCCCAATTGAAAGTAAAGCCCAGTCACACACCATCATATCACCCTGTTTTAATTATCTGCATTGCATGGATTGCCTTTTAACATTTTCTTGTTTATTTATTCATTTACTTATTTTCTGAATTCCCCCCATCACATCTTGAAAACAAGGGCCTATCAGCTTATTCAATGCTGTGTCCCCCATACCTAACACAGAGCTTACCCATAGTATTCACTGGATAGCTCTTGAATCAATAGAAGAAGCTAGAGCACCATGACCTTCCTTGTCCCAAAATGAAGACTCCCATCATTTCAAGATGGAGAAGTATCATCCCATTGAACCAGTCAACCAAGGTTCTCAAGTTCATTTGCTATGGGAAGGAGAGGTGGTGGCACAGGCAGAATTCCATGCAGGCAGAATCACGTTCTCATTGATATTGAGAGACACAAATTTACTGATGCCCTTTCCTTCATATTTACATCATGAATTGGTTCTCTGCAAAATCAACCATTGATTGATTCCCTGTCCTGGTCCCTCTCATGAAATATCTGTCTCCTGGTTTAATCAGGAAGCCCCATGAGACTTTCCTATTTATCAAGAAAATAAATAGGCTCCTCCTTCTAACTAATATTAGATAAACAGGACTGAGACACATTTATATATGCCAGGAAAACTTTGTCTAAGCAATTAAGACTATGATCTTACTCCATGCCTCTGGCCCATTTTTCAGGAAATAACAAACAAAATAAATCAGCTGCACTCCAATCTAATTGTGACATAACATAAGACATTGCATTTAATGGGCTGTAACTGGAAAGTTATTGTAGAACAACGTAGGTTAATCTAGCATGTCGGTCACTCCTGGATCAAACTCACGGGTTTGGCCAATGCCCAAATCCCTCCTTGGCTCCTCCTCTGTAATTTCCCTTGCTAACACAGGCAACAGAGTGAAAAATCTCATAAATGCTCTTTTTCCTCAAAGGAGCTTGCAGAGAACCAATATCTTTAGGTATCTTAAGATCACACTCTTAACACACCCTCATGGAAATAGGACAAGAGAAAGGTCTTTGCTGGAAATAATAACCTTATCTTTTTCTTTCCACTGTTTGTCTTTTCCAGAACTAAAAAGCCAGGCTCACTTTTGGAAATAAATCGTCCAACTAACAATTGATTTCAACATTTCTACATATGTTTTGCCCAGTGAATACTGGTATATAGAAGAATGATCTCAGGGATCTGTTAAGATCCTTAGTCATCTGTGATTTGATTATGTTCAGAATATCCAATTTACCAATGCAGTCAATGTTCTTAGAAGATCTTTTCTTTTTTCTGATACATTTTATAGAGGTTTTTAGAAAGTCTGAGCCAAAGAAAGGAACTCAGGTTAACCATGAATTAACTGATAAATCAGAACAGCTGCTATACCCAGTTCATGTAGACATTATTGCTGGAAGGGATCTATGCTTGTTTACACAGCACTCTGTATGTGTTCTTGGTGTGCATGTGAGTGAGAGAGAAAGAGGGAGGGAGCTAGAGAGGGGAAGATCCATCTTCCTAATTGCTTCCAAAGGGCACACAACACCCCCCCAAACCCCGTCTGCTCTGAATCTCTCCAAAGCCCAGAATACAAATCTGCATGCAGGTCATGCTCTCTCCTAACCAAGTGACTGGTGTCATTCCAAGATCATACCCTTGTAAGTATGGAAGACAGTAACAAGAACACAGCGCACACCCACCGTGAAGACCACTTTCAGGTTGTTGAGCATCTCGATCTCCTTCGGGAAGCCCTTGCTACCCCATCGCACCAAGTAGTTCTCACTGTGGGAAGAAGAGTGGCAACCCGTTACTACTTGGGGCTCAACAATGCTTTGGTAAAAATACTCACTGAGCCTTTACTCTGTGCTCAACAAGTACTGGCTGCTGGGGACATGGCAGTGTCGGAGACAGACATGATCCCTCCTTCTAAGAGATCACAGTTCTGTCTAACAGAGACCGGGGGCAAAGAATCACTAATGTGTGCATTCACAGTCTCTTTCCCTTCCCCATCTGCTGAGCAAATTCTGGCCCAGCTACCTAATATTTTTGAAGAGTAGCAGCATTCTCTGTAGAATTAAGAGTGGGAGAGATTGGGGAAAGGATTTTGGTATATTTTGCTGGACGTTAAGAACACATTTGCCCTTCTCATCTCATTCCCTTTTCAAGACTAAATAAAGATTTGAATTTTTAAAAAATTACCCATTGGACATGGGGCTGTTTCCTTGAATGGAACATCACACTGTGATGGGCCATAGACGGCCTTAGCCATTATCTGAGATACACTTAAATAACTATCTAAATGCAGTTGTGACAACTATTTATATTCAATTGTGCTATAAAGACAAAGTTCAGGGTGTTGCAAGAATGTATATCAGAAAAGTCTGGACTAGTCTGAGTGGTCAGGGAAGTCTTTGCCAGGTATATGACATGTAAATAAAGTCAGTCAGGAAAAGAGAGTGAGAAAGGGAAATGTTTCAGGAAAAGCAAACATACATTCAAAGGCCCTGAGGCAGGCTGAAGCTTGATGCATCTAAAAAAAAAGATCCGAGGAGAAAGTGATAAGAGAATACTTAGAGAGGCGTTGTAGGCCATTCAAGGATTTTGACTTGATCCTAAAAGGAATGGATACTCACTAAAGGATTTTATGAGGGGCAGTCACACAGTTCTGACCTATAATCATTTACCATCTTACATCTTCTAATAACCATACACCACCTTGTGAGGTTCATACTAGTTAGTCAGTCCAGCCACACTGGGAAAATTGAGAAGTCTAGCGCTTCTTTAACTTAAGAGAAACTTGAGAGTTTGCTGAGTTGAGTTATAACATTTGCCATGCCATATAAGAGCATATATAGTTGGTGTTAAACAAATGCCCATTATCTTGAATTAGGATAAAAATAAAATAAAGCCCCAAAACCAAGTCACCCCCCAAAAAAACGTAACAAGAATTTATCAAAGTTAAGGGGAATTGCCTTAACAATGTCTTGTTACTCTCTCTACTCACTCCTGGAAGACTAATGAGAGCAGTCTGAGCAAGTTCAAAGGGGAAAGGGAACTGATAACAAAATGAACACAGTTCTGGATTAACCACTGGTTAAAATTCAATCAAGTTGTACTATGGTGAGCGCTGTGAATTGTGTAAGACTGATGAATCACAGACCTGTACCTCTGAAACAAAGAATACATTATATGTTAAAAAAAAAAAAAAAAAGATAGTAGGAAGGAAAAAATGAAGGGGGGAAAATCGGAGGGGGAGATGAACCATGAGAGACTATGGACTCTGAGAAACAAACAGGGTTCTAGAGGGGAGGGGGGTGGGGGGATGGGTTAGCCTGGTGATGGGTACTGAAGAGGGCACATATTGAATGGAGCACTGGGTGTTATATGCAAGCAATGAACCATGGAATACTACATCAAAAAAATTAATTAATTAATTAATTAATTTTAAAAATCAAGTTAAATGTAGCTTTTCTGGGGCGCCTGGGTGGCTCAGTTGGCTAATCGACCAACTCTTGATTTCAGCTCAGGTCATGATCTCTGGGTCCTGGGATAGAGCCCTGCATGGGCTCCATGCTTACAGGGAGTCTGCTTGAAAATTCTCTCTCTCTGTCTCCCTCTGCTCCTCCCCCAGCTTGCATGCACACACACTGTCTCTCTAAAATAAAAGAAATAAATCTTTTTTTAAAAAAAAAAAGTTAAATGTAGCTTTTCTTCCTTCTTTTTAAAAATTTCTTTTATTTTTTAAAAAGATTTTATTTATTCATTTGAGAGAGAGAGAGAGCACATGCATGCTGAAGGAGGGGTAGAGGGGGAGGGAGAGAGATAAGCAGACTTTGTACTGAGTACAAAACCGGACCTGGGACTTGATCCCCACAATCCCGAGATCATGACCTGAGCTAAAACCAAGAGTTGGACACTTTACTGACCAAGCCACCTAGGTGCCCCTCTTCTTTTTTTTTAATAAGTTCCAAAAATTTTAGTGGAATTTTCAGCAAACTAACTAAGAAACTGCCAAAGCTCCATTAAAAAAAAAGACAATTATTTCCCACCGGTTATTTCTAGAATGTCATAGTGAAATACCTGGGTCTTTCCCAGGACCTTTGATTACATGTAGCATGCCCAGGAGAGAACCAGCCTGTTAGGTCTAAACATTAGGCACCAGCAATTTTCTCCTAGGGGCAATGCAATCATAAATAAGAAAAGCAACTTAGAGGGCTGACCTGGTTCTATCCATCCCTGCCCAGGAAGACCTGGATGGTAAATCCAAAGGCCCACCTTGCACCAAGACAGGTGAGACCTACTGCACATGACACTCTCCTCCGTGGAAGGGGAGGACCATCCCAACTCCTCTTCAAGCTTTTTTTTGGAAATTAGCCTTGCCACTGGCCATCTACACTGCTTCTTTTTGGTCCTATGGAAATTTACCTTAAACTTCCCAAACCAAATCTCTTCAGGCATCCACTGGAATCAGTCCATGATTCATCCCAACATTGAAAGCTCAGTCTCAGCCAAATGTCCCCAGTCCACATTTGGGCCACATTGAAAATACCCTCACTTGCCTTTGGCAAGGAATGCCTTGCCTTGCCATTGTATGTCAACCCTGGTTAGACAGGAGTGGACAAGACTGATTTCTTAGGGGAAGAACAGCTATCTAGAGTGGAAAAGGGTGCTTCCAATTTCCCCTGCCCCTCTTTTGTATCATGCCTCTTCTCACCTTTCTCTGTTGTCTACTTCCCCTGCCCCCCCTTTTTTGGTTTTTGCCCCCTTCGTCCCCCTTCCTCCTCATCTCTCAGTTTCCTGAGGGCTTCCCTGTATTTCTGGCCCTCTCAGAGGCATCACTCAGGCATGCCCCATTGAGCATATCATCTTGTGTGGCACGTCAGGGAAGAGAGTTGCCTCTTTCCACAGAGCTGGTTCAGGTCATCCATCACTTAGATGGGCCAGTAGGCCAGGCACCCCTGTCAACTCAATCATGAAGCATCATGTTTTCTGAGAGGCAGGACCGGTCCTGTGAGTGCTTTCAGGGTCTTTGTCACAGGTACCTTGGGAATAGCTGGCAGGGAATGGCAAGGGGCCTATGGCACACAGACCATCTCAAGTGTGTTCTAAGGAAGCAGGAACACTCACCTGCAGTGTTCACCGAGGCCCAGCCCGGTGAATTGGGCTGACTTTTAAATATTAGGGATTTAGGTTTGCTATAAAGAATAGCTGTCCACCATGACAGTGCTGAAACCCTGATGAGAACCACTCAGGGTATTCGATATAACTCTTTCCTTGGTGACATACAGAAGTGGGAACTAGGGGCACCTGGGTGGCACAGTCGGTTAAGCATCCAACTCTTGGTTTCAGCTCAGGTCGTGATCTCAGGGTCATGAGATCGAGCCCTGCATCAGGTTCCATGCTCAGCACAGAGTTCGCTTGAGATTCTCTCTCCTTCTCACTCTGCCCCTCCCACTCGTGCTCTCTCTCTCTCTAAAATAAATAAATCTTTTAAAAAAATAAAGTGGGTATTAGCTTGTCTATCTGGAATCAGATAGATGGACCTGAATAGAAATCTTAGCTCTGCCATTAATAAATACATATGACTTTGGACCAGTCACTTGACCTTCCTGGACCTCATTTTCTCACCCAAATGACATGGACTAACGAGAATTAAATGAGATCAGGGTGCCTGGGTGGCTCAGTAATTAAGTGTCTGCCTTCGACTCAGGTCATGATCCCAGGGTCCTGGAATCAAGCCCCGCATCGGGCTCCCTGCTCCGCAGGAAGCCTGCTTCTCCCTCTCCCACTCCCCCTGCTTATGTTCCCGCTCTCACTGTGTCTCTCTCTGTCGAATAAATAAAAAATCTTAAAAAAAAGAGAATTAAATGAGATCATGCACAGACCTCAGTTCAGTCTTCTTAGATGGAAAGCCCCTCCATGTTTCACAAATGTCTCTAGGAGAGCCATTATTTTCCAAAGTACTACTATTCACTAGGCGCTGTATGTGATCTCATTTAATCATCATAACAACCAAGCTAGGGAAACAACACTTTCTCCATAAAGGCAGAGATTATACTCCAGCTGCATTCTACTATGTCAACTGGGACTTCAAATATGGGACCTCAATATGCGACCATGTGTTGGCCCAAAACCCCACTGGAGGAGACCGGCAGGGTCACCACCTGGGACAATGGTCTGAGCCACAAGCAGAGGCCAGGGGCCCAGTAGTTGGAGCTGGAGGTGTACCAAAGTCTTTTCCCTGGAGATTCTCAAAAAGGTGTTCTTGCTTCCTCAAGCTGAGGCACCCAGAAGTTCCCTTACTTTCTCCATTCTCAAGAGCAATCCATTAAAGTGGTAATAATAATAGCTACTGCCACTTGGAGCTCTGTGTGTCAAGCCCTGTGCTTCATGTGCTTTTTCTCATTAAAGTCTGAGAAAAAAATGACCCTGTGAGGTTGGCACTAACATTTTGCAAATGGGCAACTCAGGCTTAGAAAGATGAGCTACTTGCCCTAGGTTAAGAAAGAGTAAATGGCGCAGCCAGGATATGAACTCAGACAGATTTCAGAGCCCACATTCTTAGCCTACTATCACCCTGGAGGAAATGAAGCTCTCACCATTTACATCCTTTTTTTTTAAGATTTTATTTATTTATTTGACTGACAGAGAGAGAGAGAGAGCAAGCACAAGCAGGGGGAGTGGCAGGCAGAAGGAGAAGCAGGCTCCCAGCTGAGCAGGGAGGCCGATGGGGAAATCGTCCCAGGACCCTGGGATTATGACCTGAGCTGAAGGCAGATGCTTAACTGACTGAGCCACCCAGGCACCCCCACCATTTACTTCTTTATTCCCATTTTATTTGTTTATTTTGTTTTGCTTTGTTTTTGTTTTGTTTTTATTTTTTACTTAAATTTTTATTTTAATTTCAATTAATTAACATACAGTGTTATATTAGTTTCAGGTGTACACTAGAGTGATTCAACACTTCCATAAATCACTCTGTACTCAAAATGACAAGTGCACTCCTTCATCCCCAATGCCATCACCTATTTCACCCATTCCCCGCCTACCCACCTCCTATTTTAAAAGTAGGTATTTTTAGTCTATCCAACACCACCTGTATGAATATCATTTTTTCTGGTTGTTTTCCAGTATCAAAAACCTATTTATAAAACCCTACTGTGTAACCATAAGCACAGTACAGGAAAAATTGGGGGGTAAATAATATTTCTACCTGACTCGCATATCCTGCAAGAAGTTATTTCCACATTTTCCACATTTTCAGGCTCAGTTTCTCTTCTAGGTGGGAATTTCTCCACAAGTGGTGATGATGGGAATAAAAAAGATGCTCTGTGCTCTGCTAATTCCAACCTCTCATATACAGAGAAGTCAGGCAATATTGAACACACCTACCTTATGACCATTTGCTTGTTGGGGTCATAGAGAGACATGAAGAGCTCAGCATCTTCTCCAATTCGGCACACAAAGTTCCTCACAAAGACATAGAGGCTGTGGGTGGGGGATGAGGAGATCCGGGAATACATTCCATAATCTGGCTGGTCTTTGGACTAAGAGTTGGAGGGAAGAAAGGAGAAAGGTGGAGAAAATCAGCCCAGTACCACTTAGGATTCAAACCTGAAGATTTCTGCAGTATATCCAGGTCTACCAGCAAAAGTTGCTGTGATCTGAGCCAAGTCACTTTGACTTTCTTGGCCTTGATTTTCTTATTTTGGGAAATACCACTGTTTGGTCCAGGCTTCCTCATAAAGTTAATGTCATAAAAAGCACAAACCATAAAAAGAAAAAAATGCTTAAATGGACTTCATCAAAACTAAAAACTTCTGCTTTTTTAAGAATGCATTTAAGAGGGAGGAGCAAGATGGCAGAGGAGTAGGAGACCTAATTACGTCTGGTCCCAGGAATTCAGCTAGATAGGGATCAAACCATTCTGAACACCTATGAACTCAACAGGAGATTGAAGAAAAGAATAGCAGCAACTCTCTGAGCAGAAAAGCGACCACTTTCTGGAAGGTAGGACATGTGGAGAAGTGAATCCGAGGTGATATTCAGGAAGATAGAAGGCGGGGGAGGGGGCCTCCGTCCACTGCTTCTGGCAAGTGATAGAGCCGTGGGGCACAAAATCGGAACTTTTAGAAGTCAGCTCCACTGAGTGATATCGCTCCAGTGGCTAAGCAGGGGGTGTAACCCTTGCGGGACAGTGTGGTCTCAGGACCCTTGGGGTCACAGAAAGACCGGGGGTGCCTGAGTGCGGCAGAGCTCCCCAGTATCAGAGTGGGGAAGCCAGCTGCAGAGACAGAATGGAGGCGCAGGCTCTCAGCTCGGGGTTGCCATAAACCGTGATCCGCGGCACAGTTGGGCCACTGATCTTCCAGCAGGGACCCAACAAGCGGCAGATCTGGGGACACTCCCCTTCCTCCCATGGGAGGAGCGGCACGGGAGCGCACCGCAGGGATCTACTGGGTTTGGAGACTCCACACGGGGTCGGGTGCCAGAGATAGAAATGCTCAGTCACAGGCTGGGTGAGCACGGAGTGCGATCAGAGACCGGGGAGACGGGAGTGATTGACTGCTTTTCTCTGGAGGCTCACTGAGGATCAGGGCCCCAAGTTCTCGGCTCCTCCAGGGCGGAGATTGGGAGGCTGCCATTTTCACTCTTGTCCTCCAAAGCTGTAGGGAAAGCTTGCAGGGAACAAAAGCTACAGAGAGCAAACCCCAGCAGATTACTTAGCCCAGACCCGGCAAGGGCAGGGCAATTCCACCTCTGGCAAAGACATTTGGGAACCACAGCAACAGGCCCCTCCCCCAGAAGATCAGCAAGAACAGCCAGCCAAGACCAAGTTTACCGATCAATGAGAGTGGCAAAACTCCAGCACTAGGAGAATATTGCACACAGAATTCATGGCTTTTTTCCCATGATTCTTTAGTCTTTCAAAGTTAATTTTTTTAATTTTCTTTTTTTTCTTTGAATTTTTCTATTTCCCTTTTACAACCAACATCTTATCAATCCCTTTTTAAAACAATCTTTTTTAGGGGTGCCTGGGTGGCTCAGCCGTTAAGGGTCTGCCTTCGGCTCAGGTCATGATCCCAGGATCCTGGGATCGAGCCCCACATCCAGCTCCCTGCTCAGCGGGAAGCCTGCTTCCCCCTCTCCCACTCCCCTGCTTGTGATCCTTCTCTCGCTTTGTCTCTCTCTGTCAAATAAATAAATAAAATCTTTTAAAAAAAAATCATTTTTAGTTTTCATTTTTAGAGTCATATTCTATCCCTTCATAGTTGTTAACCTTATTTTTGGTATATATATATATATATGTTGTTCTCTCTTTAAAAATTTAGGATACAGTTTCTCCTAACAGACCAAAATATACCTTAAATCTCTAGTGTATGGTTTTGTTCTAGTCTCCTGCCTGATCACATTCTCTCCTTTTTTTTAAATCCTCTTTCTTTTACAAACAACTTCTTATCTTATCAATTCCTTTTATAAACTCTTTTTTAATTTTCATCTTTACAGTCATATTCCATCACTTCATCGTATTTACCCTTGTTTTTGTACATATATAAGTTTTTCTCTCTTTAAAATTTTGGGAGGCACTTTCTTCTAACAGACCAAAATATGCCCAAAATCTACTGTGTGGCACTGATCTATGCACCAGCCTGATTATATTTGATCATATTCTTTTTTTTTTAATCTTTTTTTTTCTTTTCTTTTTTTCTTTTTTCTTTCTTTCCCTTTCTTTTCCCCCGGTTTCAGGTCTCCTCTGATTTGTTTAGTGTATATTTTTCTGGGGTCGTTGTTACCTGTTAGCATTTTGTTCCCTCATTCATCTATTCTCCTCTGGACAAAATGACAAGATGGAAAAAATCACCTCAAAAAAAAAAAAAGAACAAGAGGCAGCACCGACTGCCGGGGACCAATCAATATGGACATTAGTAAGATGTCGGAACTAGAGTTCAGAATGACGATTTTAAAGATACTAGCTGGGCTTGACAATGGCATGGAAGATATTAGAGAAACCCTTTCTGGAGAAATAAAAGAACTAAAATATAACCAAGTCGAAATCAAAAAGGACATTAACGAGGTGCAATCAAAAATACAGGCTCTAACTGCTAGGATAAATGAGGCAGAAGAGGGAATCAGTGATATAGAAGACCAAATGATGGAAAATAAAGAAGCTGAGAAAAAGAGAGATAAACAACTACTGGATCACGAGGACAGAATTTGAGAGATAAGTGATACCATAACATGAAACAACATTAGAATAATTGGGATCCCAGAAGAAGAAGAAAGAGAGAGGGGCAGAAGGTATATTGGAGCAAATTACAGCAGAGAACTTCCCTAATCTGGGGAAGGAAACAGGCATCAAAATCCAGGAGGCACAGAGAACCCCCCTCAAAATCAATACAAATAGGTCAACACCCCGATACCTAATAGTAAAACCTACGAGTCTCAGAGACAAAGAGAAAATCCTGAAAGCAGCTCGGGATAAAAGATCTGTAACCTACAATGGTAGAAACATTAGATTGGCAACAGAACTATCCACAGAGACCTGGCAGGCCAGAAAGGACTGGCATGATATATTCAGAGCACTAAATGAGAAAAATATGCAGCCAAGAATACTCTATCCAGCTAGGCTGTCATTGAAAATAGAAGGAGAGATAAAAAGCTTCCAGGACAAAAACTAAAGGAATTTGCAAATACAAAACCAGCCCTACAAGAAATATTGAAAGGGGTCCTCTAGCAAAGAGAGAGCCTAATAGTAACATAGACCAGAAAGGAACACAGACAATACACAGTAACAGTAACCTTATAGGCAATACAATGGCACAAAATTCATATCTTTCAATAGTTACCCTGAATGTAAATGGGCCAAATGCCCCAATCAAAAGACACAGGGTATCAGATTGGATAAAAAAACAAGACCCATCAATATGCTGTCTGCAAGAGACTCATTTTAGACCCAAAGACACCCCCAGATTGAAAGTGAGGGGGTTGGAAAACATTTACCATGCTAATAGACACCAAAAGAAAGCTGGGGTGGCAATCCTTATATCAGACAAATTAGACTTTAAACCAAAGACTATAATAAGAGATGAGGAAGGACACTATATCCTACTTAAAGGGTCTATCCAACAAGAAGATCTAACACTTCTAAATATCTATGCCCCTAACATGGGAGCAGCCAATTATATAAGCCAATTAATAACAAAAGCAAAGAAACACGTTGACAACAGTACAATAATAGTGGGGGACTTTAACACCTCCCTCACTGAAATGGACAGATCATCCAAGCAAAAGATCAACAAGAACATAAAGACTTTAAATGACACACTGAAACAAATGGACTTCACAGATATATTCAGAACATTCCATCCCAAAGCAATAGAATACACATTCTTCTCTAGTGCCCATGGAACATTCTCCAGAATAGATCACATCCTAGGTCACAAGTCAGATCTCAACCGGTACCAAAAGACTGGGATCATTCCTGCATATTTTCAGACCACAATGCTTTGAAACTAGAACTCAATCACAAGAGGAAAGTCACAAATACATGGAGGCTAAAGAGCATCCTACTAAAGAATGAATGGGTCAACCAGGAAATTAAAGAAGAATTTAAAAAATTCATGGAAACCAATGAAAATGAAAACACAACTGTTCAAAATCTTTGGGATGCAGCAAAGGTAGTCCTAAGGGGAAAGTACATAGCAATACAAGCCTTTCTCAAGGAACAAGAAAGGTCTCAAATACACAACCTAACCCTACACCTAAAGGAGCTGGAGAAAGAACAGCAAATAAAGCCTAAGCCCAGAAGGAGAAGAGAAATAATAAAGATCAGAACAGAAATCAGTGAAATAGAAACCAAAAGAACAGTAGAACAGATCAACAAAACTAGGAGCTGGTTCTTTGAAAGAATTAATAAGATGGATAAACCCTGGCTAGACTTCTCAAAAAGAAAAGAGAAAGGACCCAAAGAAATAAAATCATGAAGAAAGAGGAGAGATCACAACCAACACCAAAGAAATACGAACAATTGTAAGAACATATTAGGAGCAACTATACGCCAGCAAATTAGATAATCTGGAAGAAATGGATGCATTCCTAGAGATGTATAAACTACCAAAAGTGAACCAGGAAGAAATAGAAGACCTGAACAGACCTATAACCACTAAGGAAATTGAAGTAGTCATCAAAAATGTCCCAAGAAACAAGAGCCCAGGGCCAGATGGCTTCCCAGGGGAATTCTACCAAACATTTAAAGAAGAATTAATACCTATTCTTCTGAAACTGTTCCAAAAAATAGAAATGGAAGGAAAACTTCTAAACTCGTTTTATGAGGCCACCATTACCTTGATCCCCAAACCAGACAAAGACCCCATCAAAAAGGAGAATTACAGACCAATATCCTTGATGAACATGGATGCAAAAATTCTCACCAAAATACTAGCCAATAGGATCCAACAGTACATTAAAACGATTATTCACCACGATCAAGTGGGATTTATCCCTGGGCTGCAAGGTTAGTTCAACATCTGCAAATCAATCAATGTGACACAAGACATTAATAAATGAAAGAATAAGAACGATATGATCCTCTCAATAGATGCAGAAAAAACATTTGACAAAGTACAGCATCCTTTCTTGATTAAAACTCTTCAGAGTATAGGGATAGAGGGTACATACCTCAATATCCTAAAAGCCATCTATGAAAAACCAACAGCGAATATCATTGTCAATGGGGAAAAACTGAGAGCTTTCCCCCAAGGTCAGGAACACGGCAGGGATGTCCACTATCACCACTGCTATTCAACATAGTACTAGAAGCCCTAGCCACAGCAATCAGACAACAAAAAGAAATAAAAGGCATCCGAATCAGCAAAGAAGAAGTCAAACTCTCACTCTTTGCCGATGATATGATACTTTATGTGGAAAACCCAAAAGACTCCACCCCAAAACTGCTAGAACTCATACAGGAATTCAGTAAAGTGGCAGGATATAAAATCAATGCAGGAAATCGGTGGCATTCCCATACACTAACAACAAGACAAAAGAAAGAGAAATTAAGGGGTTGATCCCATTTACATTTGCACCCAAAACCATAAGATACCTAGGAAGAAATCTAACCAAAGAGGCAAAGAATCTGTACTCAGAAAACTATAAAATAGTCATGAGAGTAATTGAGGAAGACACAAAGAAATGGAAAAATGTTCCATGCTCATGGACTGGAAGAACAAATATTGTGAAGATGTCAATGCTACCTACAGCAATCTACACATTCAATGCAATCCCTATCAAAATACCATCCACTTTTTTCAAAGAAATGGAACAAATCATGCTAAAATTTGTATGGAACCAGAAAAGACCCCAAATAGCCAGAGGAATGTTGAAAAAGTAAAGCTGGTGGCATCACAATTCCAGACTTTAAGCTCTATTACAAAGCTGTCATCATCAAGACAGTATGGTACTGGCACAAAAACAGACACACAGATCAATAGAACAGAAGAGAGAGCCCAGAAATGGACCCTCAACTCTATGGTCAACTAATCTTTGACAAAGCAGGAAAGAATGTCCAATGGAAAAAAGACAGTCTCTTCAACAAATGGTGTTGGGAAAATTGGACAGCCACATGCAGAAGAATGAAACTGGACCATTTCCTTACACCACACACAAAAATAGACCCCAAATGGTTGAAAGACCTAAATGTGAGACAGCAATCCATCAAAATCCTAAAGGAGAACACAGTCAGCAACCTCTTCGACCTCAGCCGCAGCAACTTCTTCCTAGAAACATCACCAAAAGCAAGGGAAGCAAGAGCAAAAATGAACTATTGGGACTTCATCAAGATCAAAAGCTTTTGCACAGCAAAAGAAACAGTCAACAAAACCAAAAGACAACTGACAGAATGGGAGAAGATATTTGCAAATGACATATCAGATAAAGGGCTAGTATCCAAACTCTATAAAGAACTTTTTAAACTCAACACCCAAAGAACAAATGATCCAATCAAGAAATGGGCAGAAGACATGAAAAGACATTTTTCCAAAGACAGCCAAATGGCCAACAGACACATGAAAAAGTGCTCAACATCGCTTGGCATCAGGGAAATCCAAATCAAAACAATGAGATACCACCTCACACCAGTCAGAAGGGCTAAAATTAACAAGTCAGGAAACGACAGATGTTGGCGGGGATGCGAAGAAAGGGGAACCCTCCTCCACTGTTGGTGGGAATGCAAGCTGGTGCAGCCACTCTGGAAAACAGTATGGAGGTTCCTCAAAAAGTTGAAAATAGAGCTACCGTATGACCCGGCAATTGCACTACTGGGTATTTACCCCAAAGATACAAATGTAGTGATCCAAAGGGTTATGGGCACCCTGATGTTTACAGCAGTAATGTCCAAAATAGCCAAACTATGGAAAGAGCCAACCTGTCCATCAAAATTGAATGGATAAAGAAGATGTGGTATGTATATGCAATGGAATATTATGCAGCCATCAAAAGGAATGAAATCTTGCCATTTGCAACGATGTAGATGGAACTGGAGGGTATTATGCTGAGTGAAATAAGTCAATCAGAGAAAGACATATGTCATATGATCTCAGTGATATGAGGAATTCTTAATCTCAGGAAACAAACTGAGGGTTGCTGGAGTGGTGGGGGGTGGGAGGGATGGGGTGGCTGGGTGATAGACATTGGAGAGTGTATGTGTTATGGTGAGCACTGTGAAGTGTGCAAGACTGTTGAATCACAGATCTGTACCTCTGAAACAAATAATACATTATATGTTAAAAAAAAAAAGAAGAAGATAGTAGAAAGGGAAAAATGAAGGGGGGGAAATTGGAGGGGGAGATGAATCATGAGAGTCTATGGGCTCTGAGAAACAAACTGAGGGTTCTAGAGGGGAGGGGGTGGGTGGATGGGTTAGCCTGGTGATGGGTATTAAAGAGGGCACGTACAGAAAGAGCACTGGGTCTTATATGCAAACAATGACTCATGGAACACTACATCAAAACTAATGATGTAATATATGGTGATTAACATAACATAATAAAATAAAATAAATAAAATTTAAAAATTCATTTAAGGAAATGAAAAGGCTAGGCACAGACTGGGAAAATATATTCACAAAGCATATATCTGATAAAGAATCTGTATTCAGAATATACAAATATACAATTGTATTTAGAACATACAAAGAGTTTCTACAACTCAGTGATAAAAAAATCAACCCAATTAAAATGGGTAAAATATTTGAACAGACTCTTCACAAAAAAAAGGATACAAATGGCCATGGCCAGTAAGCACGTGAAGAGACAGATGCTCAACATCACTAGTCATTCAGAGAAATGCAAATTAAAACCACAATAAGATACCACCACACAACCACTAGAATGGCTAAAGTTAAGAGACAGGCAAGACCAAGTGTTGAAAGAATGCAGAGCTACTGGAACTCTCACATACTACTGATGGGAATGCAAAATTGTACAGCCCTTTTGGAAATAGTATGGCAGTCTCTTAAAATGTCGAACATACACGAATCATAGGAACCAGCAACCCTACTATCAGGTATTACTTAAAAAGAATGAAAATATATGTCTGCACATATGTTTGCAAATGTTCTTAGCAGTACTAATTATATAGGCCCCAGGTGGAAACAACCCACATGTCCAACAATGGACAACTAGTTGATGGTACAGCAACTCAACAATAAAAAAAAAAAAGTAATATATACAACGTGAACCTCAAAAACACCATGCTGAGTAAAATAAATCAAACACAAAAACCATATGATTTCATTTATATGAAACTCTAGAAGAGGCAAAAGTGTAATCACAGAAAACAAATTAGGGATTGCCTGGGCCTGGAGATTGGGAAAGGGGATCAATGACAAGGGGACTCAAAAAAACTTTCAGGGTGACACAACTGTTGATATCGTGATTATGGTGGAGTTGACTCAACACTATACCTTAGTAAGATTCAGTAGACTATAGTTCATAAAGAATTAATTTTGTGTGAAATTATCTTAATAAAACTAAAAACAAAGTTGTTTTCAAATAATACACAGTGGCTAAAATGACTTTTTTAATCGTAAGTCAGATTATGTTAAATTTGAAAAAAAAAAGTTTCCTTGAACTCTTTTGTTGGCTTTCCACCATACTTGGGATAACATCTTAACTCTTTTCCGTGACACCTCTGGCCCTGTGAGAGCTGGCTTTTGCTCCCTACCTCTCCAAATCATTGCTTACACTTTCCTACTGCTCATCATGTCCCATCCACACTGGTCTTCCTACTCCTTGAACATTGAGAACACAGTCCTACCTCAGGGCCTTTTCACTTACTGTTCCCTCTGCCTGCAACACTTTGTCCCTGGGTCTTCCCAGGCCTGGTGACTTCATATTATTCAAGTGTCAACTCAGATGTCTCTTCTGAGAGAGGCCTTTCTTGATGTTACCTTTTAAAATAGCTCCTGATTCACATAACCCTAGCTTATTGCCTTTTAGAGACTTAACACCATCTGGAATTAATTTGTCCATTTATTTATTTACTTCTTATTGCCTTTCTTCTTTTCCCCTCTCTGGAATATAAAATCTCCATGAGAACAGGAAACTTGCCTTACATTAAACTACCTGTGGGATAGATGCAGAATGAATTACAGACCCGAGTACAAAAACACAATAAAATGCATGTGGTTACTGATCATCTCAGGTCATAGGACAGATATCTCCTTGAATAATAGAGTCTGGTTAATTAGCCTATTATTTGAAGTTTATGATGTATATGAAGTATATGACTGCTATATGACTGCCAAAGCCTATTTTACAAAGCTCACCATTTCTTCCTTGATGCGCTCTGTGATTTTATCAGTCGCTTCCTCGTGTGCATGGAACAAGCTGATGACGCTGGTATTATCAGGGTCTAAGATATTTCCATCGTCATCTCTGACAATCAGATCAAGCTCAAGAATTCTGAAAAGCAAAAACAGAGGGTGAGGATAAATCAGGGGAGGCTTAAGCCTTTAAGATGTTGGTGAGAAGTTTATACCAGAAAGTTCTCCTGGTCTCTGAGAATTGCAGACTTCCATGGAACAGCTCTACACCAACAGCCTTGCACACAGCTGTGAGGCATACTGGTATAGTTCAGCCTCTTTGGGTGGTACTCTGGCAGTGTATATTAAATTTGCTTAAAATGTATACCTCCTGCGATACTGAATCTAGAGAAACATCCACATTTGAGCGAGAACTTGTATTACAGCATTGCTTGCATCAGCAAAATGTTGAACAAAACCACAATGTCTGTCAAAGGGAGAATAGCTAAGTAAACTGTGACCTGTAATGGAATTCCATGTAGCAGTGCTTAACAAATATGATATAGCTTTAATATGTTTAATGATATATCTCAGTGAAAAAAATAAAGTATGGAAAGATGCATACACTAGGTTAATATAAACAAATAAACCGAGCCAGATATATTGTCAGGATGCATGTACATGAATGAAAAGAAAAAAGAGAAGGGTTTGGACAAAAAGTGCCAAACCACCAATACTACCAACAGGGGTACCTGTGAGGAGGGGTAGGACTCTGGGACCAAAAGGGGCGGAGGGGTCAAAGGAGACATGTGCCTTATCTTAAGTTGTTTTACAATGTGATATGATATAATATAACATAATATAACATAATATAATAAAATATAATATAACATATAGCAGAGAAGGTATTCATATGTTATCTATTGAACATTTTGAACACAGTTGCTGGGGAAAAAAATCTCAGATATATTGCTTGTTATCCACAGCTTGCTCTTTAGCTCTTTGACTTCCAGGCCACAAGCTTTCCCCTGCTTGGTATTGATTTGTTTCAACTGCATCTGTCATTCTGATTGACATCAATGATACTTAATAACAGCAAACATACAGCACTTGCCGTAAGCTCACATACGTTAAATGTTTTATGTATATTAATGCATTTTATGTACTATTAATACCCCCATTTTACAAATGAGGAAAGACCAAAGATATGGGGGCTAATTAATTTGCTCAAGATCACATAGCTAGTTAAAAAGTAATGTGGCATCCTGGTTGTACTCTTAACCTCTACAGTATATTTTCTAGATGGGAGGCACTTAGGAGCAGTACTGGATTAGGGGACCAAGGGTAGGTTTGCAGAGGCCTGGATTTGAAGCTGCTTTTGCACTTGATGTTGAGACGGAGGACCTCGCTGTCCATACAAAGAAGGTAGGGGGAAGTGGGCTGATGAAGACTCTGAGAAGGCCAACAGTGGTCCTACTAGGAACCATTATTGAGTACCAGATTCTGGAAGGCAGCAAGGACAAATGAAGGAGACTGTTTCCACCTCTTATTTGAGAACCAGATGAGAAGCACATCTCTCATCTCATCCAAATGCAAACAGAAGGGAGCCAAGGTTCACCCGTTTGTCCACATTGATTAGGAAATTAACTTCCAACTAGATATGACTCATAATGTTGCACAGCCATGCTGCCGAACGGGCGATGCTAAGGGGGAATAAATGCTTTCAACTAATGCTGAGCAGAGACTCGCGTGACCTCAGAAAAGATGGAGCATAGCCAATACATAATTTAATGCCAAGATCTCTCTAGCTCTTTTTCTTCAAAATTTATCAAAGTGGATTCGATTCTAAAATGTATGAATAAAACCTTCTTTAGGGTCCAGCTATCTTGGGATTTGGAGGAGTCATTTGAGGATTCCTCACTCCTTGGAGACCAAGGGGCTTGCCCATTATTGGTCTCACGTGGAATTTCAGAAGCTTTAGTAGTTACAGCCCAGGACTGTCAGAAGTCCCATAACCCAAGGTTAGGAAAGGCTGTCTCCCAATTGAACAGCAGACCATTTACTTTGGAGAAATGAGCATTCTGACATTCTCTCCTCAGAGGTAGTCCCACACTGCTCTCTTCTGTTTGAGAAAGTGATAAGATGAACCCAAAACAAGGGCAGGGGAAGAAGTCTCTACCATATGAATTTTTCAAAAACAAAAACATTTTAATGGTAATGAAAACAGAAATGGCTCCTTCTGTGGTTCCTGATCATCCTCTGGACAAATCCAAACTCCTTTATTTGGCACTTAGGCCTTTAAGGTTCCAGCCCCAGTCTGCCTTCCTCTCCATGTTCATGTTAATCTCTGAGCTCCTCCCACATTCTCCCCCCACCCCCAATTTCTTTACCTAATAATTCCCACTAGTCTTGTTAGATTCCAGGCAGATGTCAGCCACCTCCCTGCCTCCCCCTGCCCTCTTGTCTGTGCTTCCTGCTCTTGGGAAAGGCATGACTTCCTACTCCACTGTCTGTTCACTTCTCTCTCTCCCATATTAACCTACACTGTCCTTGGAGGCAATAGAATGCAGTAATAGTTAAGCACTTGAACTCTGGAGCCAAGCTATTGGTTCAAATTTCAGTCATCTGGGGCAAAATGACCTAATCACTCTGTGAGCCTTATTTCCGTCAACTGAGAAATAGGGATGATAATAGTACTTACCTACTTCATAGAGTTGTCATGAGATTTAACTGAATTAATGTATGGAAAGTGCTTAAAACAGCACCTGGCAGATAGTCACCACTCAGTAAGTTATTCTTAATTCTCTGCTTGCTTTTTGTTGTTGAGATAGCAGCTGTAGTTTGTAAATATCTGTGTCCTCGAGGCCTAGCAGGTGCTCAACAAAAGTTTGAGGTCTGAATGAAGGAACAAAGTGATTGATGGGAGAAATAGGCTGATTCTGGTCAGTGCTCCAGCCCTAAATTCCCATCCATCATGCTTCCCTGACTCTCACAGGAAGCCATCCACCCCATATTAGAACTCTGAGCTCCAAACACGCCAAGCTGGTGATAACTGAAGGTGTCCAAATCTCCCTCCCTTCCAGCTAAGTCATCAGGGAAGGGAGGCAAGAAGCAAGGGGCTCCCTAGCTCAGGGTCTCCGTTTCCAAGGATGCCTCTCACTTCCCCAAAGGGAAGTGACTGAAACCAGAAGCACAGGGCTGGTCCAAACAATGCTGCAGAGGCACCGCTGACCTGGGGAGGACCCTCTCCTCCTCCTCCCATCACCACCATTCATGCACTCATCTAGCTATCATTCACTGAGCACCTCTCGTGTGCAGACCCTGTTCCCGACACAGAGAGGTAAATTAGATAGCCACTGTCTTATAGGGTTCCCATCACAGCAGGGGAGACAGGCCAGTAAGGAGGTGATTACTGTGGAGGGTGCTAAGGGCCTGCAAGAGCACCTCACCCAGCCAGGGGTGGGTAGGGGAAAATCAGAGAAAGCTTCCTACGAGCGGTGACCATTTCTTCCAACCTTGGCCTTTTTTCTTAGGATGAAGAAACAACATCTGAAGGTCACAGAGGCCATTACTGCAAAGCAGCTAATCTCCCTTGATACTCACACTCCCAGCTGTGACCGTTCCCAGCTAACGATGTCACTGCACCAGTGGCGGCAGCAGCTGTGTGGCAAACCCTTCCTGTCACTTTGGGATGATGTGCATTATGAGCAGATTTGGACACGCTTGCCAGCCGCCAGCAGTGGAACCAGCAGAAGGACTGGGCTCCTGGGATGGGAAGCAGCTGTAAGCTGGACCCGTTGACTTTCCTAGTGCCTATGGATCTTCTTTCTAGTGCATACGACAAAGGCAAGAAAGCCTGGCTGCTGGGAAATTTCCTTCTTATCGCCTTAAATGGGCTCTTTCTACTTCCCCCTTGGGCCTTATGGCCCAGGCTTCTGACCCATTTCACAATCTTCTAAACCTGCCATGCTCTCTCATGCACTCCTACCTTCCTTTTCTTTTTTTTTTTTTCCCTACTTAATACTTCTTTATCTTTCAAAATTACCCTCAGGGTTACCTCCTTCAGGAAGCCTTCCTTGACTTCCTTCTCCACATTGAATTAAGAGTACTCTTGTTTTATAAGCCATCAAACTTACCACAATACATATTAGCAGTTTGCCTGTAGCTTACTCCTAACCAGACTGTGGTTCCTTAGCAGACAAGAGCTTTTATTTCTAGAGCTTCAACAGCTAGCAAGGTATCAGACCAATCATAAGTGTTCGAGACATGTTTGTTGTTGGGATGAATAAGCAAATGAGTAGGATTTAGAGGTCATCCAAATAACCAGGAGGGAGGAGTTCTCAAATGCATCCAGGTAGCATAGTGGCGGGCCTATGGACTCTGGAGCCAGATTGCTTAGATCTAAATTCTGGTTCTGCCATTAATAGCCATGTGATTCTGGACAAATTACTTGGCCTCTTTAAGGGCCTTAGTTTCTTCATCTGAAAACAAATGTGGACAATAAAACTGCATGCCCCATAGAGTTATAAGAATTAAATAAGACACTGAATGTAAAACATGTAGCATCAAGCCTGATACATAATAAGCTTGGATTAAGTGTTACTTGTAATATTATTATCACTACTATTATTATCAGTGGGTTGTCCTGCCTCAAAAAGATGTCTCATGTTCTCTTTAACTTAAAAGCATTCAAACTCCAAACACTTTCTGCTTCTTCACTTTTGAGGAAACACTTTTGTAACTATGCATATGAGTTAGCTGATGGCATGTGGCTTGGATAATTTAGGATGGGGGAAGGGACATTAAGTCTCACACTGGGATTTAAGGGAGAGTTTTGTAAGTGCAGAAATAAAATGACAACTAAGCCAAAAGTGAACCAGCATGATTGTGCTCCCCAGCCCCTCGGAAGTAGGTTAAATGAGTGTCCTAAATCTCTCAGCCCAGTAATAAGCACTGCATAAGCAAGCCCTCTCTCTGCTTGCATGTCCCTAGGTCCCACGGGGGTGATAAGAAAGGCACACAAGCACCGAGTTGGTAACAGCCTTCTCTCAAATAGAAAGTGGCAAACAACGCATCTAAAAATGAAACCAAGTTTCTCTGGAGGGAGACAGGGAAGAAGGGGGCTAGGTAGGAGAAGAGAGCATTTTTTCTGAGAAAAGAGAGACTTACTTGTTGCCATAGTCAATTTTAGATGTGACTTTCTGCTTCAGTTCCTTCAGCTCATCCTTGGGCAGAGTTCCTGAGAGGAGCTGGGACCGCCACTCCATCAGGTCATACATCATGGACTGCACCTGCATGAACCGTTCCTTTTTGCTGGCCTACAAGACAGGAAACAGTGCACAGTCACATGGACCGAGGGTGTGTTGGCATCTATGTGGCAAACTGTGTCAAAGTCAATCAAGCATGTTCAGGGGTCATGACATGGACATCTCTCCTGGCCCCTACCCAGCTATCAATGGATTGGGCGGTAGTCTCCATCATCCACATATTTCCTCCCGCTGGGCCACAGAGACTTCCAGAAATGAAAGTGATAATCCTAATCACTTCTGGCTAAAGAAAGCGTGATCTCTGGACTGCCATCAGAAAAGATACTCATTGAGCAGAAATGCCATGAATATCTGCTGTAACGCAGGTCCCAGAGCTCAAGCTCTTTAAGGCTGGGAACCAGGACCATTTTTCTGGTGATAAAGGCCTATTTCTAGGGCAGCATTCCCCCACATGTGACGTGTACAACCTGTGGGACACAATGGCTTTGGTGATACAAAGACCCAATGTTAAATAACACAGACCCATATGGTGATTCTCCTTCCATCCTTGTAGAAAGGAAGGAGAAAGGTGCAGTTTCATGGTAATATGTCTTTTTTTTAAAGATTTTATTTATTTATTTATTTGACAGAGAGACACAGCGAGAGAGGGAACACAAACAGGGGGAGTGGAAGAGGGAGAAGCAGGCTCCTGGCTGAGCAGGGAGCCCGATGCAGGGCTCAATCCCAGGACCCTGGGATCATGACCTGAGCTGAAGGCAGATGCTTAATGACTGAGCCACCCAGGCACCCTTCATGGTAATATGTCTTTAACCCCTCTTTCACGTTTGTCAGTTCCTTTTTTTAACAAAGAGAGAGAGGTCTTGAGCTCAGAGCTTTTGACAGGTACTATAGCAAGCATTTAATAACATTGCCTTGTTTTCATTGTTTTTATTTGAATAATGTTCTTCTAATCATGCCAAGCACTTTTGGCTTTCCATTTGGGAAAGCATATACAGACACACACACACACACACACATATGTATTTGTCCTTTGTCCCCAGTTCTTGGCACACAGCTCCTAAAGCCCTTGAAATTTCCTGAGTGATAAGAGCCTCTTTTCTTATTCATAATGGGCTCCTTTTGACCATACCTGAGTTTATGCTAATGACATGACTCTTGGTGGCCCCCTCCACAGCTTCTGGATGGGAAGCTGGATGCCAGAGGAATCTACCATGTGATTAGAGAGTTGGAACTTTCAGCCCCACTCCCATCCCCTTTCCCCTTCCAGGAAGGGAGAGAGGCTGGGGATGGAGTTCAATCACCCCCTTCCCCTTCGAGGAAGGGAGAGAGGCTGGGGATGGAGTTCAATCACCAATGTCCAAAGATTTCATCAATCATGCCTATGTAATGAAACTTTGATTAAAACTTCCAATCAACAAGGTTTAAGGAGCTTCCCAGATAGTGAACATATCTATGTGCAGGGAAAGCGGCATGCCGAGAGAAGGCATGGAAGCTCTGTGCTCAACCCCACCCTACTTCCCTTACCTGTGTATCTCTTCCATTTGGCTGTTCCTGCATCGTAGTCTTTTTTTTTTAACACTTTTTTTATTTTTATTTTTTAAGATTTTATTTATTTGACAGAGAGACACAACGAGAGAGGGAACACAAGCAGGGGGAGTGGGAGAGGGAGAAGCAGGCTTCCCGCCGAGCAGGGAGCCTGACGCGGGGCTCGATCTCAGGACTCTGGGATCATGACCTGAGCCGAAGGCAGACGCTTAATGACTGAGCCACTCAGGTGCCCCTAAACGCTTTTTTTTTTTAAAGATTTTATTTATTTATTTGAAAGAGAGAGAGCATGAGCAGGGGGAAAGGCAGAGGAAGAGGGAGAAGCAGACTCCCCACTGAGTGGGGAGCCAGACATGAGTCTCCATCCCAGGACTCTGAGATCATGACCTGAGCCGAAGGCAGTCACTTAACTGACTGAGCCACTGAGGCACCCCTGCATTGTAGCCTTTATACTAAAACAGTGATCATAAGTATAGCTCTTTCCAGAGCTCTGTGAATTGATCTAAGGAATTAGGAGACCCGAGGTGGAGGTAGAGAGGAATGATGAACCCCTGAATTTGTACTAAGTTTGGACAGAAGTGCGGGTAGCCTGGGGACCCAAGACTTGCAACTGGCATCTGAAGTGAGGTCAATCTTGTAGTTTTGAGTTCTTAACCTTATGGAATCTGAAACTGACTCTGGGGAGTCAGCATTAGAATTGAATTGAATTATAGTGTTGGAGAACTGGAAATCGTTGTTGGAATGACATGGCATGCTGTAAAATTCCTTACGTGAATTACTTAAGTTTACTAAAAAGGGAGCCAATTTAGGTATTAAGCAAATATAATACAGGTGGTATGCAGACATGGCAAGAATCATGAAGGTGATACTGGAATACCAGAGGTTGAAAGTTCTCTTCACTAAGGTAAAGGGCATGATGGACTTGATATTCAAAGATTTCTTAAGGGAAGACACCAAGCTTCCACGGTGTAGGTGTATGTGACGTTTAAAAAAGGGGTAGTGGAGGGGCGCCTGGGTGGCTCAGTCGTTAAGCGTCTGCCTTCGGCTCAGGTCATGATCCCAGG